>NC_090310.1:71590126-71907626 GCF_039906515.1 Pseudorca crassidens | reverse complement strand
CAAGAACAAAAGATGTAGTGATCTTGTTTATGGTTTCCTTTGCTGTGCAAAAGCTTTGAAGTTTCATTAGGTCCCATTTGTTTATTTTTGTTTTTATTTCCATTTCTCTAGGAGGTGGGTCAAAAAGGATATTGCTGTGATTTATGTCATAGAGTGTTCTGCCTATGTTTTCCTCTAAGAGTTTTACAGTGTCTGGCCTTACGTTTAGGTGTTTAATCCATTCTGAGCTTGTTTTTGTGTATGCAACCTAAGTGTCCATCATCAGATGAATGGATAAAGAAGATGTGGCACATATATACAATGGAATATTACTCAGCCATAAAAAGAAATGAAATTGAGTTATTTGTAGTGAGGTGGATGGACCTAGAGTCTGTCATACAGAGTGAAGTTAAGTCAGAAAGAGAAAGACAAATATTGTATGCTAACACATATATTTAGAATCTAAGAAAAAAAATGTCATGAAGAACCTAGGGGTAAGACGGGAATAAAGACACAGACCTACTAGAGAATGGACTTGAGGATATGGGGAGGGGGAAGGGTAAGCTGGGACAAAGTGAGAGAGTGGCATGGACATACATACACTACCAAACGTAAAATCGATAGCTAGTGGGAAGCAACCGCATAGCACAGGGAGATCAGCTCGGTGCTTTGTGACCACCTAGAGGGGTGGGATAGGGAGGGTGGGATGGGGGGAGACGCAAGAGGGAAGAGATATGGGAACATATGTATATGTATAGCTGATTCACTTTGTTATAAAGCAGAAACTAACACACCATTGTAAAGCAATTATACTCCAGTAAAGATGTATTTAAAAAAAAAAAAAAGATGTAGTGATCTCATCGTTATTTCTCCAGAGGTCTCTAAGCATAACACGAAGCCATGTAGTGCAGCTTAACATGGTAATAACTCACTGCTCTCTCTCATTACTCCAGGGAACCGTGGGGAGGGCAAAACAGCGAGTAGATAAAAGGGTCGGGATGAGTGAGAGCAGCCCACGTCTCCACATTTAAAAGATACTGTCAGTTGTATCTGGCTTAGCAGTCCTTTTTAGGGTAGGATTTTCCAGGAGAAAACAGGAAAGGATCAGCAGTGTTAAGGGGGGGGGGGGCAGGTGTACATGCCTAGAAAATGGGGAGTTGAGTTGGAGGGGGTGATGAAGAGGAAGAAATGAGCGAAGAGTGTGAAAGCACCTCGGACAAGGGCTAAGGGTTGCATGTAGGAGTGTGTTCGCTTATGGAAAATCAGAAAAGGATGCTGTGCTTCAGATGACAAGCAATTGGAAGAAGTGATTCCATCAAGTAAGAGGGGCAGAGGACTTCTTTCAGGAGACCCCAGAGTCATCCAGAGAACCATTGGAAGCACACTACTTCCTCCCTCTCAAGGTTCTTGTGGGGCTACATGAAATGTTGTTTGTAAAGCCTCCAATTCAGTGTGGGAGACCTAATGTAAGCAGATAAGCTAGGAGGTCCCTAGAGAAAGAGAATGAGGAATGGCTTTCTTGACATAAGAGAAGCCATTTTGGCCTAAGCCATTTTGTGGTCTAAGCCTGGTCTCAATGGTTGTCCTTGAACAGGTCTCAGTAATTAACAATCTTTGGCTTGGTTGTTTATTGACTCAACAGCCATCAAGAGGTGAACCCAGTTTTCAGGTAACACTAAGTCTAGTATTGTGATTAGGAGCATAGGTCCTGGAGTCGTCACCACTGAGTTCGCATCCTAGCTGGGAACCCTATCTGAGCCCTCTGTAGCATTAGGATTTCAAACCTAGCTTGTAGGGTGGCCATGAGGGATCATGCACATGCAGTTCTTAGCACAGAACCTAGAACTTACCTAGCAAGAGCTTGCCAAATATTAACTCGGACAGTGATAATGATGAATTTCTTAGCCTAAAAACAAATCCTAAAGGTCCTCCGAGGATGGGGAGGCCCCCCTCCTTTTGCAAATGAACAGACTGAGTCTGAGAGTAGAGTCATTAAAAGCATGGACTTACTGGGAAAATCTGCATTGAAATGTCAGCTCTGCCATTTGCTGGGTGCATGATATAGTCACTTTGCTTCTAGACCCACAGTTTCCTCATCTGTAAGATGGAGACGTTGAGAATTATCCCTGTGAGAAGTAAATGCGATATAAGCCAAGTGCTTAGTCAAGTGCCCAGGACACAGAATTTGAAACTGTACATGAAGTAATGGATAAGCATTTACAAATTATGGTTGTTGATATGGCAGTCGTTCTTGGTGGAAGCAAGTTAATGACCAAACTGGGAGATCAATCTATTTAAATGGAATAATATCAAATAGGCAAAAATAGAGAGATGTTCAAGATCTGAAATATATAATTCATAAACTCAAGCTTATTAACATATTGACAAATTGATAGTAAATCATTTTAATATATAGAACTGTATACCTAAACCAAGAAAACACATTTTTTGAGCACACACAAAACAATCACAAAAAATAGAGTATGTATTAGGCCATAAAAGAAGCCCAAATAAATTCTAAAGAGTCCGTATCACACAGCCCATGTTCCTCAACTATTTTACAATAAAATTAGAAATTAATAACTAAAGGACAGCTTTAAAACTCCCATGAATTTGACAACTAAATAACGTATTACTAAGTAACACTTGGGTTAACACGGAAATCATAAAGAATCATGAAGTGAATAATAATGAAAGCAGAGCATTTCTATATTGTACAATAGAGCAGAGCTAAAACAATACTTCAAGGAAAATCTGGAGCTTTAAATTCATTTACTAGAAAACAAAAGTTAAAAACAAATGAGCTGGATGTACAGATAGCAAAAAGCACACGAAAAGGTGTTCAACATCATTAGCCATTAGGGAAATGCAAATTAAAACCAGGGGGCGTCACTATACACCTATCTGAATGGCTAATAAAAACAATAGTGATGGCACACCAAATACTGGTGAGGATGTGAAGAAGTGGGATGGCTGATATAGCACTTGAGGGAAGGTAGTAAACTGGTTCAGTCGCTCTGGAAAACAGTTTGTCAGTTTATTTTAAAACTAAAAATGAATATACTGTACAACTCAGCAGTTATTTAGGCATTTATCCCAGAGAAATGAAAACTTGTGTTCACACAGAAACTTGTGTATGAATGCCCATAGCAGATTTGTTCATCACAATCCCTGTGCTATTGCAATTTAAAATAAGAAACATATATTTGGTCCCCATTTCTGGCACAGAGCTCCTAAAACCTTTGGAATTTCCTAAGTGATAAGGGCACTAGAGGTGACTTTTGTTATGTGAATGAGGGGACTTTGTGCTGCACCCAAGCAGATGGTTGTGGGGGGGGGGCGGGGACCAACCTTGTGATTAGAGGGTTGAAACTTTCCAGCCTTTGGGGAGGGGAGAGGTGCTGGAGATAGAGATAATTACCAATGGACAGTGACTTTATCAATCATGCCTATGGAATGAAGCCTCCATAAATGTGTTTGGCCAAGTGCCTGCAGCACAGAATTAAACCCATAAAAACCCCAAAAGGAGGGTTCAGAGAGCTTCCAGGTTGGTGAACACAGGGAGGTGCTGGAAGGGTGCTGAGAGGGCATGGAAGCTCCACATGCTTTCCCAGACCTTGTCTTGTGTATCAGTTCCATCCGGCTGCTTCTGAGTTGTATCCTTTTGTAATAATCCAGTAATCTATAAGTAAAATATTTCTCTGAGTTCTGTGAGCTGCCCTGGCAAATTAATCAAAGTGGAGGAGGGGGTCCTGGGAACCTCTGATTTATAGCCAGTTGGTCAGAAGTACAGGTGACAACCTGGACTTACAACGGGCAGCTGACATGTGTGTGGGGGGTGAGGGGTATTCTTGTAGGACCCTTAATCTGTGGAATCTGATGCTATCTCAGGGTAGATGGTGTCAGAATTGAGTTGAATTGTAGGGCGCCCAGCTGGTGTCTGGACAATTACTCGGTACTATGTGGGAAACCCCCACCTCCACACGCTGGAATTGGTACCAGAACCTTTTTAACCACAAACCAGAAACTACCCAGATGTCCTTCAGTGGGTGAAATTGGTTAAACAAACAGTGGGACATCCATACGATGAAATACTACTCAGCCATAAAAAGGGAGCCATCTATTAATAGAGGCAACAGATTGGATGATTGTCAAGGGAATGACGCTAAGTAAAAAAGAAAATCTCAAAATGTAACGTACCGTGTGATATCATTTATATACCATTCTTGGAATCATAAAATTATAGAGGTAGAGAACAAACTGGTGGTTGCTAAGGGTTTCAGATGGTGGGGAGGGGAGGGTAATGTGTCTGTAAAGGGTCAGCATGAGGGAGCCTTGTGAGGAGACAGTTGAAATCAGGTGGTATCAGTATCTACATGGAGCTACACACATGATAAAATTGCATAAAATTAAACACAGTTTCTGGTAGTGGTGAGTTGGAAACAAACTGCACGTCCATCAGTGGGGAGTAGATGGATAAGCTATGGAGGACGTACACCGTGAAACACTGTGGAATATGGAGAGTAATGGACTGAGGGCACGTGGCAGCCTAGGCAGACGTCAAAATCAGAGTGCTGAACGATGAAAAGGCGAAGGGGCTATAACATATTGCGACGTAAATAATGAATATGCATGCATACTAAACAATTACATGCATTTTGTAAGAACTCATTCAACCAAAGGAACATATGTGAAACATATAATAATGTGTGTCTACGAAGGAAAGGCGATGAGAGTGAAGAGTGTGTAAAAATATAGAAATGCACAGAATAATACTTGAAGGTTGTATTAGTTTCCTATTGCTGCTGTGACAAATCAACACAGACTTACTGGCTTAAAACAACCCAGATTTATCATTCTGGAGGTCAGAAGTCTAAAATAGGTCTGCAGGGCTGTGTTGCTTCTGTAGGCTCTAAGGGAGAATCTGTTTATTTGCCTTTTCCAGTTTCTAGAGGCTGCCTGTATTCTCTGGCTTGTGGCTTCTTCCTTCATACTCAAGGCCAGCAGCACAGCATTCTCTCGTCTTTCTGACCTCTGCTTCTCTCTTATAAGGACCCTTGTGAGTACACTGAGCCCACTCAGATAATTCAGGATAATCTTCCTTAATTTCAAGATCCTTAATCACATCCACAATGTTTCTTTTGCCACCTAAGATAACATATTCACAAGTTCTGGGTATCAGGATGTGGACATCTTTGGGAGGTCATTATTTTGCCTATCACAGGAATTTTGATTTGGAGCAAAAGATAGCAGGGGATTTGGAGGGATGTGGTCTGAGCCAGTATTGGGGAGGTGAGGACAGGAATGAATTACCTGACCAGTTTGGCTGGTGGATCAGAAGGTTCGTATTGAGATTGAGAAGGGACTTCAAAATGCCAGGTGTATCCTCCAGGTGTGTCTGTTAGACTTCCGCCCCTCTCCCCGTGGGACACATCACAGAACAGTCCACATGGAGGTAGAGCAGGTAACATGTGCCTTGTGTTTTCAGCAGAATATTCTAGCTCCCTAGAGACCAGACTCAAAGTCAGACAGTCCTCCTCTCAGGGGACCAAGTCTGTGCTGTGTGAAGTGCTGGCTGGTCATGTTAACCAAAACATGAACCTGTATTGATCTGTGATAGTTGGGGTTATCATTCAGCAAATATTCACTTCCTCAATCCCCACGTCCCCACTGTGGGAGGCTCAGCCCCCTTGATGTTGGGCTTGCCTAGACACTTGCTTTGGCCAATGTGGTGGACGTGTCCAATACTGAACATGACATGAAGGAGGTCTTACGAACTCTTGCATGGGTTGGCTTGGCTCTGGTACATCTCTTGTAGAAAGAACATGCCCTGAGTAACTGCTGTCCTTTCAGCCTGGACCCTGGAATAAACACACATGGAGCAGGCCTGAGCCCAGCCTAGATCAGACAAGAGCTCAAGGACAAATGTCTGTTGTTATAAACCAGTGACTCTGGGGGCTGTTTGTTACACGGCAACATCCCACTAGTATATGAGCACATATAATTTCATTTTAATCACACAAGAATCCTAGGAGATACGGATCATTAGTTTCACTTTAGATATTGCAAAACGGGTTCAGAAAGGGTAAAAAGATTCATTCAGGGTCACACAGTGCGTAAGTAAGTTTTGATGGGCAGGAGAGAGAAAGTGTGTAAACGTCAGGCACCTGAGCAGGAGTGTTTACAGGTGGAGGGGAGATGAAGTGTGGGAAGGGCATTTGACTGGTCACACCTAAGAAAAAGCTTACATCGTGCAGAGGCAGCTTCAGAAGGGTAAATTGACATTGAAAATCTGGAAGGAAGGATGGTGACCTCTCCAGGATTCTGAGGTGAAGGATTATCATTTGGCGGCTTACGTAAGAGCCTGTGCTAGGATTGTGTCTCACAGGGTCCTGGCCAGGCGCCGCCTTCTATTAGAAGGATCATCCAGGAAACACCATGTATACATTTTAGCCCCTCACCTTTGCTGAGAGGTGCTCACCAAGGCCAGAGGGTGTTTCACAAGGGAGTGAGGCAGATAATCGGCGGTAGATGGGTCTTCCAGCTTCTGTTCTCCTTCCCCTGCTCTTCTGCCGGGGTTCTCTTCTTGGTGTTTTGCCACAAGGTGACTGGGATAGACAACTTTTGCTTCAACACGTGCCCTTTCTCCTTACGTAGGTGAGTCTCAAATGAGACTCGGCAGAGAATAAGCCACCTTTCACTGACAGTGCTTTTTGTTTGAAATTCTTCCTTCAATGTAATGATACTCTTGTACATTTCCAAAAAAAAAAAAAGTGTTGGACATCGTAAGAAAGCTGGGTAGGCACTTCTGGGGCTGCTGACACGGCAGGCCTCTCCAAGGTCCAGCAGTCCTGAGCAGAGTCTAGATAAACGTGATTCCTTGGGAGATCAAGAATGTCCTGGGGTGGGGGCTTCTCTGTTATGAGCAGCCTCCCCTTTGAAAGACCTCAGATCCGAATATAAAAAGCTGAACTCTCCAGCTGAAAGGGAAGGTGGTAGTTCTGGGAGAGGGGCCATCAGAGTCCAACCAGGAGATATTACTTCTGTTTGTTTGTTTGACATATTCTGGAAATAAATTGATTTACATTACAAATGGCTTCTCACCAGCATCACAGCAATGGTGGATTAGCTACACTACGGACTGTTTCCTAATTCCAGGGCCCATGTTGTTCACAGCCAGACTGTGTGTCCCAAGGAGAAGCAGCGTTCGGAATGCTAATACCTCACCTGGGCTCAGCGCTAGGTGGCTTTGAACCATCCAAGATGTTTCAGGTTTTATTCTTTCTCCAGCTTTTTTTCCCTTTTCCTTTTTTCTTTTTTTTCTTTTTTTTTTTTTTTTTAACAGACAGGGGGACTTGCCATGAATTAAGTGTAAATTGAAGTGAAGCCCGGAAGATGCTGTGGGCTCACCTTCTCCCCCGCCCTACCCTGAAACTCTCTGGAAACCGAAACCATGTAATTTAGAAATTGCTTCTCTCTTTCCAACCCATTTTCCTCGGCCACAAAAGTAATTTTTAAACATTCTACAGTTTTTATTTCCAGGCTGCAATCTTGTGCTGCTGTCCATTTAATTCTTCCTGGCATTTGAACACATGAGCCGTTGATGTCACAGGAGGTGTGGTTGGCCACCCTGCTCCTTGCTCAGCAACCCGCCAGGTGGATGCATCTGGATGGGGCAGAGAGGGAAGAGCCACGTCTGTGCCAGAGCTGGGAAGCAGAGTGCGGCCAGCTAGAGCATTGGATTTGTAGGCAGGGGGTACCAAGGCAGAATGGAGCATGGGGAGAGGAAGGTGGGAGACGCTAAATGATCGAGTTCAGGCGTTGGGGTCCTGCATCTAGATCAGTCAAGGTAGAGTTCGGAGATTCATCACACCATTTACTTTAACAGAGAGGATTGCCTGTTATGAGTTGTCAACTATCGTGGTTCTCAAACTGTGCTGAGGCAGCCCAGGCCACTGCAGTGAACTCACCAAGGCACTGTGTGAGGGCATTTAGAATTTTAATTTTAAATGATCATGAAAAACAGTGTCATCTGTCAGACATTGTACAAACTACTAAGTTGAGGTGATCCACAGTTTCAGCATTAGATTGGGCTACATTCCTTTTGGTGACATCATATCTTTGCCAAGCTAGGCTTCCTGTTGTTACTGAGGTGAAAAGCAAATATTGCAGAAAAATCAACATGGCGCAGGCAACAAGAGCGGCGGTGTCTAATCTGAATCCACAGTTTGAGAAGTTGTGTAGGGCTTGACAGGTGCACGTATCCCATTAGTAAGCAACCGTGGTTATTTAAGAATGGAATTAACATTTTTTCTTTTGATTTGTGTATATTGTTTTCTCAAACCACTGTTAAGTGGTTAGGCTATAAATACTTAATAAGTTGTTTGGACTAACGAATAAGTGAAACTATTAGGTATTTCTTTGGTTAGGAACTCTGCGAAAAAATTACCAAAACACCAAGGTCACCATGAAAGTTTGGAAACCTCTGGTTAACTATATATAAAGAATTGGCTGGGAAACTGCAAAGGTAAAAAGAGAACATGAAAGTATTATACCAATATAGCAACTGTGGGAACAGGTACTGCTAGGCTTGGGGAGAGCAAGGGAACAGACTGGAATTAGAAGCATTTTAAAAATTGGAAGAGGAAGCTCTTTTTGGATGGTGCTGGTGTCTCTGAGGTTCTGCAGTGAAGCTTGCTCTTTGAGTGCTGGAGAAACTGCAAACTAGATCCAACTGCTGTGACAGAATGAACTTCCCTGGGGGGTGAAGAAGTGATATTGGAGTGATGCCCACAGGAACAGGAAGCACTCTCTTCTTCCTCCTAGAGCCCTGCAGGCTCTCTCTATCGCCCCCTACCGGCAGAGACTAGCATAGAGCCAGGTGATGGAGCAGACATGTGATTTATGGAATACCAGCCCCAGCATCGTGAAACAGGGCGTAGAAGGGGTGTTGGAGCCGAGAGACAATGGCTTAATAACTATCCCAAGGTCCTTGGATTGTAGCTGTCATGCTCACCCTTGGCCTGAGGTCCGTGGCCCCCAGCGCATAGGTTGCCTCTTGAACCTGGGCCGTATCTGACTCGTGGCTCCCCGTCCACACCCCGGGCTGCTGAACGGTGGCGCCCACAGGACAGGGCTGGTGCACCAGCCCTGGTTTTACCCTGTGTTACGTTCCAGCCAAGTTCACTCATCCGTTCAGTGTGGGGATGTGGAGGGGGACACCTAACCCAACGATGGGAAAGATAAGCATTTGAGAGAAGGCTTTCCCAGAACAACTGAGGTTCAAACAATGAATGGAAGCTGGGAGAAAGGAGGGACTAGAGAGAGGAGGGAAGGGTGATAACATTCAGTCAACATGTCAGCTCTGCAGAAGTATCTTCCTGACCGTCATACCTGCAGGCCCTGATGGCCATTTTTATCCAGCTAACCCCCATCGCTTTCCTTCAGAACACTTACGACAACATGCAGTTTTGTCAGCTCACATGTTGGATTGTCATTATGATTGTTTCACTCTGTGTCCCCCACCAGATTTTAAGCTCCAGGGTGGCAGGGACCATGCCTGTTCTTGTTAACACTTTGTCCCCAACACTTAGCCTACCATTCCATAGGTGCTCAATAAATACTTCAAGCTAAGCCGTGTCCAGGGAAAGAGTAAGGATTTTAGTGTAAAGAGAGAGGAAAAATCAAGAAAGATCAAGGAGCTGGTAGCAGGACCTGAAATCAAAGAAGTGAAATTTTAGACCCAACTTTCCCTCAACCCCCTAATCTCCCTTCCCTGCTTGATTTTTCTCTAGAGCACTTACTGCCATCTGACATTCTAATTTTTTGATTATCTCATATATTATTTAATCTCCCATGTCCCACGAGAATGTAAGCCCCTTAAGGGCAGAGAGGATTTTTGCTTGGTTCACTCCTACATCTAGTGTAGTGCCTGGTACGTGGTAGGAACTCAAAAATATTCATTAAGAGAATGAATTTGTCCAGCGCTTGACTTTTGACAAAGGATACTTGCATCACTCTGTTACAACTGCTTTAGTTGCTCTTCTCACTTCTTAGGAATAGTGGGAGGGACCATTACTATAGTGTGTAACACTCAGACTGGCTTGACACGTCACTGCATGGAGTGTGCATTTGCAGTGGGAGGGAGGGGATTCCTGCTCATATGCCATGTCCATTCGTGCAGCAGAATCTTGACGGCCATTTGCTCCTTTTTTCTTGTATCTTGGACTTTAAATGTGCTGACTCCTTTGCCTGGGGCTTAACCTTCCCCCTCCTTACTCTCCATTCTCCATCCCCCCCAAAACTTGTACCTTTACTTCGTTAAATCCCATCCATCCTTTGCCCAAGGCCCCCTCCTTCAGGACAGCCTTCTTGGCCTCTAGACTCCACATTACACTATTGGTGATTTACTCTCAAATATTTACCAGTGGAATGTTATGGATGAGTCACGGGTTAAGCTGTAGCCCAGTGCTGCCAGCCTTCCCATCAAGACCGTACTGGTTAGGGGAAGTCCCCTGGTATTCCAGTTGAGAAGCCCCTTCTCCAGAGACGACGCTACGTAGCCCAGGTGTTTCTGATACCGTGTCTTGATCCACAACCTTCATTTTGCTCATCGGTACACTCAATGCCAGAAATTGATTGTGGTGGTTGAAATCAGGGACCTGTCAACTAGCATAAGTATTGCAAATGGACTCTAATTGGTAAAATTGAAAGTATTCAAAATATGTGGGTTGGCCAAAATATTGTGAAAGCACTTTCCAGATGTACATAACGTAGGAGAACCCAGTAAGGCCTCTAGCTCTTAGCCTTAGGGATGGTATCCAAGCCTTGCTTCCTAGACGGTCCTGTGTCACCTGTTGGTTGAGAAGGATTCCTGGTTACCTGATATGTCTGTAATGGTACTTGATTTGTCCCTAGACCAGGAGTAGGCAAGGTAAAGCCCACAGCCTAGGCTATCTTTTTTTTTTTTCATGGAAAGGCATTTTATTTTAAATATAGCAGTGTGTACATGTCAATCCCAAACTCCCAGTTTATCCCTATTTTTGTAAATGAGCTTTCATAGAATCGCAGCCATGCCCATTTGTCTACACATTTTCTGTGTCTGCCTTTGCATTACAACCGCAGAGACAAATAGCTGAAACAGAGACTGTCTGACCCACAAAGCTTAAAATATTTACTATCTAGACTTTTAACAACAACAACAAAAAGTTTGTCAACTCCTACCTGAGAATACTGTCATAACTGTCTTAAATGAGCCTACATGCAAGATAGGAGCCAGGTCGCCTGAAAAGACTAAGACAGGTGCTGAGCTTCATTGAGCTTTATGGAATGGATGGTATGACCTGTTTTGTGCCTGCTTGCTCATAAACATTTGTGTAATAAATGCTCATCTGTGTAGTAGAATTTAGCCTGAGACTTGCTTTTATTATAACCTTATAATGCAGTTATGGAGGAATCATTAACCCTCACTCACCTCAGGTTTCTTTGGTGGCTTCTGGTTTCTATGAAAAAGAATGTAAGGTTGTGCACGAGTCATGATTAAATTGGCTCAGATGAGTTTCCAGCGTAAGGCTGTGTCTTTCTGACATGTGCTGCCTGGAAGCCCAGCACTTTCCCTGCAAAAGCTCCTTCAGGCTTCATCATTCCATCCTTCACAATTGTCGTGTCTGCATCCCCCTCTAGAGCATGAATCTCATGAAGGCTAGAACATGTCTGCCTCATTCCCCTGTATCCCTAATGTCTGTCCCATCTCAGAGGTCCAAGACATGTTTGTAGAAAGGAAAGAATAGACAGAGCTATATCTGAACATGCATTAATGGGACCTTGCTGACTCCAAACTACAGTTGGTTAAAAAGCATGAACCCAGCAGTCAGCTGGACTGAGAACCAGGCCAGGGGTCCACAGTCACCTGCAGGACTTCTGTTTTATCTCAGTGGCTCCCCTGCCTTGCCTCCCTTCTGGAGGTGGGAGCTGTATTTAAGGGAATACAGCTGGGTCAAGTACCATCTGGGAGCTTGGTGGACACTATCTCCTTATTTCACCTCGTAGCCCTAAAAGGCAGAAGTACCATCCCCGTGTTACACATGAGAAAAATGAGGCAAAGACGTAGATGGGACAAGTGACTTGCTTTAGGTCCAGGTGATGACAGATCCAGCACTCTTTTTTACCATGTCATGATGCCTCCCTGCTCAAGAGTATTTTTTCAGTGTTGGGTAAGCCAACGGACATGTGAATGACACACCTGCTCTATGACATCGCTGCAAGAGGGTGACAACAGAGTCACCTGATTCTAGTGGTCGGGGTAGGTAGGACCCAGTGACCTTGGATGGTGAGGGTACCAGTATCCCTAAGTGAAGCCTCTGGGTTCCTGCCCTTGCCTACCTTCATAAGGATGTCTGTGATAATATTCAACAAATTCCTGTCCACCAAACATCTGTAATAAATTAGAGGAGATGGAAGAAAGGAAGCAAGAGAGTAGGTTTGGATGATGTTGAAAGAAGATGGATTTTATTTTTGTTCCTTTTACCTTTTTTCCCTTCATGTAGCATTTCCATGCAGAAATTGCAAATTAATGGTCACATCGAACTATCTGTCAATGTATTACTACTCCTTCAGTATCAAATTATGTCGGCAATAATGTTTCCAGCTGCTTAGGACTCCATTGCAGTTTAATTTGAAAGGAACTCAAATCGTATCTCCAAATGGATAAAAAATTCATTTTACATACAAGCTAGCCACCTCCACATTTTCAGCCCCATGCCCCAAATTATCTCAATTTAGGTTCAACTTTGAATAGTACGTATGTTACAGCCGGATCCACATGCAAAGATGAATACATAGAAAATTCATGAATTGGAAATCTGCTTTGCTGCTCCTTTTTTTAAATAAGGTGTTCTGCCTTGATTCAGGTCATTAGGAGATTCTACAGCTATTGCCTTTGACAGCAGGAATGGAGGCTGGGTCCATATAAAACAAGAGGCTGGAATTCTGACTTAACCACATGATTACCTTAACAGTTGGAGTATAGAGAGAGCCCTGATTTCACCCCTTCACTTACTGCATTTCCCCTGCAGGATGTTAAGGCCTTGATTCTGGTTTGGTCTTCAGTTATCCCTTGCTTTCTGTATTTACTCATTCTTCATTTATTAATCAGCTATATGTCCAGTTTTAAAAATGAAGAGATCTAGGTGCTCATAGGTTAGCAGGGGAGGTGAGCATGAACCAAACATCCAAACATTAATCTGCAATTTGATAAGGGCTATGGGAGAAGTATTAAAGAAAACGGATGATGATTCATTCTGCCTGGGCAAGAAAGGCTTTTGGAGAAAGTTACAAAGAAAGGGTGGCATTGGAGCCCGGCCTTGAATATATTGAATAGGGATTTGCCAGTGGCAGCCCAAGCAGAGGGAAGATGGAGGTGTAAAAGGATTCAGGATGCAACACTCACTCTGCTTTAGGAATGTAGGGTTCAAAGAGTGGGCAGTGGAAAACGAGGGAGGGAATTTGGAGGTGGAAAGGTACATGTTGCAGGTTGGGCTCTGGTATTAGGTTGAAACTGGTACCTCAGTAAGATCTAACATGGAAAGAAGAGGAGTGGTGAGTGATCAGAAGTTAGGAGGCCCACTCTGTCTTTCCAGAGGCAGCTGCAGAATAAAGAAGCGTCTGAAGATATGAGTTAGTCAGTCACACACACACATATACACTTGTCCCTAACATATGTAAGAACACAAATGGGTCTGGGACAAGATACACACACAGACCTGCAGCCTCTTTCCTTCTCCTTTCACCTGCCTCCATCCCTCCCCACAAAGGTCTCGTCCTCCAAACAGCCACGCTCTGGTCACCCGTTGGGCCTAGAGGTACATACATGGAATATGGTGTGACCTTGGATGGCCAGACCAAGGGAAGAGGTTCACACAAGCCCCAGAAATGAGTTTGGAGCCACTGGGACAGGGAATTCTAGGCTGTCAGGTGTCTGGAGCCTGGTCCAGAATGGGGAGCCCAAGGACCAAGTGGAGACGTTGGCCCATTGCCTCCTGCTTCAGGAGGGGGGCAGAGTCTGCAGATGGCCGGAGTGTGCTCCCCAATTCACAGGACTCAGGACAGGGCCCTCATTGCCAAGTCTAAGGGCATAGAGACAGTGAACCCGGAAGCCAAGCCACTTTACTTGTCCATCAGAGGAAGACTTTCCAGCTTCCCAAGTAAGCCACACTCTCTTCCCACTGTATGCCATCTCAGTGGCCTGTAGGCTGTTACTCAAGAAGGTCATATGGACGGAGTCTTATCTGGAGGCAGAAACCGTAGACTCTAGGCTTGGCCATATTTACATGAGGGACGTAAGTTCAACAAACCAGTCTCCACTGCACACACAAGGCTTTCTCAGCAATTTCTGACTTGTTTGTACCAACCGGAATGTAAACCTGAGACTCCACCTGCTGTAGGCAATTACCGGAGCAGAAGCTGGGTGTGGCATCTGATGCTTGGGGGGGTTATAGTGAAAGCATGAATGCCTCCATCATACATTTTGAAAAGTAGTTTCCATCATGTAGGATCTTAAGACGTTCTCTTGCTTGAATTGAAAAATAGATAAGTTCACCTTAAAGACTTGGTGACGTGCTAGAGGGGACAGAACAGGGGACTGTGGAGTCAAGGGGGTCCAAGCTCAGTTCTCAAAAACAGGTCACCATCTGTTCATCTCAGTTTAAGCAACATGAACTGGCCCATCAGCAGACTCAGTACCATGTGCTGGGGTTGCTGGACAAACAGCACATGGTCCCTTGCAGCCTGGGAGGAATGATGTATAAAGGAACAAGCAGTTCCTAGAAAGCGTGACGGATGCTGAGTGGGCTGGATAGCTGTGCAAAATGCCGTGGGAGTCCAGAGCTGGGGACTTAGCTGTGTGGCCCTGGGCAAGTCATGTCCCTTCGTTGGCCTCAGTTCCCTACGTCGGACAGTTGTTTTCAGCACGCAACTGCCCAGCCCATAGTTATTGCTTAATAAAGAGCCACTGTCTTGCCCTTTCTTGAATGCGAGTTCTCGAACCTACAGAACACTTTCACCCACGTGTATCTAATCCACAGGGCCACCAGAGGTCTTGTCTTCTGCACTTGAACTGAGATGTCCTTGAACCTCTTAATTCCATAGCCTGAGAAAGCCCAAATCATCTGTCAAGGTGTCAGTAAAACATATGGACATATTTTCCAAGTCCCCTTTGCCTCTGGTCCCTTTGTACCCATGCAACATCTTATTTGGCCCAAATGAGGCATGCAGATCTCAGAAGCCCCAGGAAATCAAATCACAGCCAATCATCTTGTGGTATTTTGAGGACCCTGTTGAAGACTAGGAGTCACATGAGAACAGTCCCGTTGGGCTCCACCCAAAAATACACCATCTTGTTCACCCCCATCCTCTCCTATTCAATCCCAGCAGCCAGTGAGTTCATTTTTCTCTTCCTCTAAAGGCTAAGCACAGCCGATCCCAAGGCCCTGGGACTGCAGCGTCTACTCCAAACAAGCTTCTTAAAGCATTTCTCCAAGAAGGGCCATTCTCTCTAAGAGGAACGCCCACTGCTAGGTAGAGACAATTTTCTCTCTCTTTACAGTTCATTTTATACACATTAACGGCCCTCTGAGATTAGCGCAATAATTTCCACTTTATAGATGAAGAAATGAAGGCTCAGAGATGCAGTGCCCTTGCCCAAGGTCACACAGCTAGTGAGGTAGCATGGTGGGCGGGGCGGGGGGCGGGAAGTACACGGATTGAATCTCTAGCCTGTGCTTAACTACTCCCAGCGAGGAGTCTGACAGAAGAACTTATGGGGAATGCCGATCATAAAAGAAGTTACGTTTCTATCGTAACAAATGCCTAAACCGTATAGAATGAGCTTTACGTATGGGGATTAAAAAAAGAAAAGTTTTGTTTTTTATTATATGTTGTGCACAAACACATCTATTTAATTTGTGTAAAGTGTAAATAGAATATTCATAATAAAATAAACATAGCCAATGTTATATATGGGGGTCTGGGACCAAGATCAGTAGGGAGGGCTGGAATGGGAGACAGCACTAAGGTGAGAAGGCATGATCAGACCTGTTGTTATTTTTAAATTAAAGTATAGCTGATTTACAATGTTGTATTAGTTTCTGGTGTACAACAAAGTGATTCAGTTATATATATATATATATATATATATATATATATATATATATAATCCTTTTCATATTATTTTCCATTATGGTTTATTATAAGATATTGAATATAGTTCCCTGTGCTACACAGTAGGACCTTGTAGTTTCTATGTATAATAGTGTGCATCTGCTAATACCAAACTCCCAATCCTTCTCTCCCCGGAACCCCCTCCTCCTTGGCAACCACAAGTCTGTTCTCTGTGTCTGTGAGTCTGTTTCATAGGTAAGTTTATTTGTGTCATATTTTAGATTCCACATATAAGTGATATCATATGGTATTTGTCTTTCTCTTTCTGACTTACTTAGCTTAATGTGATAATCTCTGGGTCCATCCATGTAGCTGCAAATGGCATTATTGCTTTTTTTTTTATGGCTGAGGAATATTTCATTGTATATGTATGCTACATCTTCTTTATCCATCCCTCTGTCAATGGACATTTAGGTTGTTTCCATGTCTTGGCTATTGTGAATACTGCTGCTGTGAACATAGGGGTGCATGTATCTTTTTGAATTACAGTTTGTCTGAATATATGCCCAGGAGTGAGATTGCTGGATCAGATCTGTTTTTAGAACGATGCCCCTGGAGGGGCCTGTTTGGAAAAAAGTGGAGAGGAAAGAAGGAAGGGTTGAGGACTGTTGTGGGAGGCTAGGAAAGGATGAGTTGTGTTGTCAATGAAAGGAAGGGAAATTCCAAGGCACTGTCAATGGGTCACAGTGACCTGTTGAGGATGCTGTGTGTTGAGGATGCAATTTGATTTCTAGACTGTGCACCTCAGTGTGGTGAACTAAAGAAATGGGGCTGGTTTCTCAAGGGAAGGGGATGTGGCCAGATGAAATGTAAAGAGGTAGATCAGAACTCCAGCATCCTTCTCAATTAGTATTTCCCCAAAGTGCTGTGTGTGCTGTTAGTGGTACCCAACATGGTTTTTGGTGGTACCCTGATGAAAACAACTTTGCATTGTTTTAAATGGTAAACATTTATTTATGGCAAGTGATTCAGGTTTTCCCTTTAAATAGTTGTGTTTTCTTTTAGATGCCTTATTTAAAAAAAGAAGAAGGAGTTTGATTTACAGAAAAATGTTAATTAAATTATACTCTAGGTGACGAAATCAGGAAGGCAGTGGCTGAGTGATTGGGCTGAGTTTGAAGAGCTGTTCTCCCCTGTTTTAGCGGGGCCTCCACCCCACCTTCCTGACAGCCTCCTCAGAGCCCTGTGTCTTGCGTGTGTGTCTTGCAGACCCGGTGCACGGCCCGCAAAACGTGGAGATCGTGGACATCCGAGCCCGGCAGCTGACGCTGCAGTGGGAGCCCTTCGGCTACGCGGTGACCCGCTGCCACAGCTACAACCTCACGGTGCAGTACCAGTACGTGTTCAACCAGCAGCAGTACGAGGCCGAAGAGCTCATTCAGACCTCCTCCCACTACACCCTGCGGGGCCTGCGCCCCTTCATGACCATCCGGCTGCGGCTGCTGCTGTCCAACCCCGAGGGCCGGATGGAGAGTGAGCAGCTGGTGGTGCAGACGGAGGAGGATGGTGAGTGAGGCGGTGCGCATGCTCACTCGGGAACGGGGAATGCCAGACCTGCTCGGGGGGCCATGCCTAGCGCTTAGGAGGTTTTACGTTTCCTGCGTCTTTCATCTCTCTGTTGGTATATCAGCCCCTTTTCTAGGCTCTTCAGTAAAGCACCACACAGGCTATGCAGTGCACAACTCCAAGGGGTGCTGTCCCCCTAGACAATGGCAACTCTGTCGCAGACACACGCTCAAGTTTGACCTTTCTACATCCCCATCTCTCTTCTCACTTTATACCACCTGCTACACCAGCGTTTAACCACACTGATGCCTCCCGAAAGAGAAGCTGTGTATTGATAGTATTGTTGAAGCATGTTGAGTTTGGGAATCAGACGGCTCTGGATTCTGTAAGAATAAGGATCAGAAAATACACTTAAAGAACTTGGCACACACATTGAATGCACCCAGAACCGCATATTCACCTGGGTGTCCTACAGGTATCTTCAGAAGTACCCAGAAACAGGGCTTCCCTGGTGGCCCAGTGGTTGAGAGTCCGCCTGCCGATGCAGGGGACATGGGTTCGTGCCCCGGTCCGGGAAGATCCCACATGCTGCGGAGCGGCTGGGCCCGTGAGCCATGGCCACTGAGCCTGCACGTCCGGAGCCTGTGCTCCGCAATGGGAAAGGCCACAACGGTGAGAGGCCCGCGTACCTCAAAAAAAAAAAAAAAAAAAAAAAACCCAGAAACGAACTGTCTCCTCTTCTATACGGACTTCTCTCCCTGTGTTCCTCACATCAGTGAACTGCATCTACTAAGTCAAGGTAAACACCTGAAGTCAGCCTGGGTGCCTCCATGTCCCCCTCCCCATCCCCCAGCTCCACGCCCACAACTTTCCGATGAGTTTGCCTTCTGCAGTTTATCTTCCAGCATGCCTCTTAAGATTCCAGGAAGAGAGAGCCACATGTACTTCCCAGAACACATCTCTTTTTCCCGCCCTTGTCTCCTTGCCCATGCTGCTCTGTTTCTCCTGCTCAGAATGACCTCTCCTCCACGTTTGTGGGACGAATTCTATTTATAATCTTTCAAGTCTTTGCTCACGTGCTACTTCCTCCAGAAGCTTTCCCTGAGTGCCCCAGGCCAACTTGGGTGTTCTTCTCAGACCCCTGCTGTATTTTGCATGTAACTCCGCCACGGTGGTTATGTTATTTATGGTAGGACAGGACTTGCTGGTTCTAGGACTTATCTAAGAAACACTTCTCTGTGACCATATTTCAGTTTTCCTTCCAGCCAGACTGCTTCTGGCCTCGAGGGGTGTCTTTAGTTAGTTTCCTGGCATCAGACTCATGTGGATTGATCTGCAAATGATCGATTAAGGAAGGTTTCCCAGGGGAGACTGGGGAGGGAGTGGGGGAAGCAGGACAGTGAAGGGGAGGAAGCCCAGGTACAGCTTCAGGCCAAATCCAGGGGGCTGTGACCTGGGCCTGCAGGAGAACTCTATAGGGCAGGTTATATATCACTATCGTTCCAGATCACGGCTGCCAGCCAATGGTTAGGTCTGGAATGGGGATGGAGGATTGGGAAGTAAATTCTCAGGAACTTTTGGCTTTCTACACATGCAGACAAAACACCAAAGGGCACAAAAATGGCATAAAGTGATTAGAAGTGATTAGTGATTAGTGATTAGTGATCCGGGCAGAACTCTGTCATTGTTACTACATGAGGCAAATCCTCACACTTGACTCAAAGCAGAGCCTCTTCCATGGTGGTCCTGCCTAGTATTCTTATTTCATATAAGCAAGTCGAAGGACCCCTGAGTGATGGTCCCTGGTGGGATCCAGACCCACACCCTCAGCTGCAGAGTCCCACAAGGAGATAGAGGAAGGAGCTCCAGCCTCTCACCTTGTCTCCCAATTCTCATATCACCCCGTCCCATCCTAGACCTGGAAGTTTTATCAAACCTGCCTTCACGACAAACCCTTCCTGATCCCCTTTAAATTCATCCTCACAGCCACTCTGTTCGCAGCCCCTGTAGACTGTGCTTCTAGGTAGCAGTAGCAGTGGGGACTCAGCCTCTGTCACCTTGTTCCCCCATCTTCCTATCTTGTAATGAACCTCAGTCTTCTGTGGGTACAGCTCTCCCCAAGATCAGCTTCTCCAGAAGTTCTGAGTGCCCTGTTTCCTATGAGCCTGTTGCCATCCATCCTCCAACAGAGAGGGTCAGACATCTCATCTTGGCTTCATTTTGCAGCCCAGGACATGTGGCCCTGGATTTAGCTTTTGATCCAGGAGTTTCCCAAGATCTGGCTCCATTGTTTCAAAAATGTACAGCCCCTTCCTCCAGCAGGTAGAATAATGCCCTCTTTGAGAAGGCAGACTCTGGAGCCAGATACGCCTGGAGCAAGTTGCTTAACCTCTCAGTGCCTCGGTTTCTCATCTATAAAAAGGAGGTAGTAATAGTACCTACCTTACAGGTTGTTGTGCTCATTAGAAAGGATGGTGTATATAGAAATTGGAATCATGCTCATCAGATTGTAAGTTTTCATTAAATGTAGCTGCTACATTTGCACTAAAAAAAAAAAAAAAAAAAAAAAATCTTGACAAAGAATCCTCTAGCACAACCAACCCAGAAAGCACCCACCCATCTCTGCAGAGCTATAGACGTCCACTGTAACTGGTTGTAGATTATGACATCGACTTTCAAGGAGTGGCGATGTGGTCAGTGCCTGGTTGGAGAAGCAGAGTTGGGGCAAGTAGGGGGGTTTAGTGACAAGTGTTCATGAGGGACCTGGTTGTTAGACAGGGAGGAGCCACTGTTGAGAAGCAGCATGAAGATTCAGGATGCAGAAGATGAACAGGAGGGTTTGGCCCAGGAACAGCTCAGGGCATTTTTTTGCCAAGATGCTCTGCCCACCTTGGGCTGCTTTTTGAGGGTTACCTCCATGTGCAACAGCAAATCCCAAATCCCATCCTTAAGGCATGCCTCAGACTCTCCCTTTCTTCGTCTTGTCATCAGGAAAAGAAAAAATCACAAGGCCTTTATCAAAACAAATTGAGAGCAGCAAAGCTTTGAAATTAAATTTTAATCAAACACCATTAATATCACATCCATTCCTGCTCTACCGAGATGTGTGGCCATTATCACAGTAAACACACCAACATTAAGACACCAGGCCTCCATCCTGTGGCCCTCCTGAGGCCCCACCTCAGGAACCACCGGGCTGCAGGAAAGTCTCAGAAGAGCACAGTGCCCTCTGCATGCCGGGATTAGGTTCCATTTCTCCTAAAGAGGGGAGAGGCACCATCTCTGTTTGCTGGGAGCTCATTCACCTCAAGGTCGAGCTGGGGGTGGAGCTCAGCTCTAGTCCATGAACCGAAACCCCCTTTGGGGAACCAAGGAGCAGCCTTGCAGATTGAGCTGACTGGACTCACGCTGCTTTCATCTGTGCTACAAAATTGTCTTCTGGGGAATATACGGAATTAGTAATTTCATCACCCCGGTGCTTTCGTGAGCGTGTGAAGTAATCCACCACTGGTGAGAGGAGGTCATGGCCACTGAGCCCTGTTGCTTCATCTGGGAGGTCATCGTTAATAGGAGACTAAACAGGTTCTTTATTTTTCCCCTTTTCTTCACAAATGTCTCATACAAAACCGTGACTCATTTATTAGGTGGTTACTTCTCTGCCTTCAACCAGACCACAGCCAAGACTGTGAAATGGAATCTAGACACTCACAGGCATGTTATATTTTATACAATGACTCATACCCAAGACCTTACTTTGAAATGTTTCAAAACCATAGAAAAATTGAAAGAATAGTACAAACGAGATCTGTAAACCCTTCACTAGATTCAGCATTTCTGAACACCTCGCTGTCTATTTTTTCATATATATATATATATATATATGATACCTAGGTATGAGATATTTGATATGGAAATATATATAAACATACATAGAATATTTTTAACTCTTTGAAAGTAAGTGGCAGAAATCATGATACCTGACCCCTAAATTCTTTAGCATACATGACATGACCTAAGGATAAGGCCATTCTCCTCCATACGCACAGTACCATAGAACATCTAAGAAATTTAGCATTAATTTTCAAATAATCAAATAGATAACCCACATTCATATTTCCAATAATATTAAACCTGATTTTATGTGACAAACCAGAATATGAGACATGTTTGGCAAAAATGCTATACGGGTTGGTGATGTATATTTCTCACTGTATCATGTCAAGAGGTACATAATGTCAGGGAGCCCCCTCTACTGATGTTGCTGCATTGGTCCCTTAGATAAGATGGGGACCATCCAGTCCCTCCACAGTAAATGCAGCACCTTTTCTCTTCGTAAATTAGCTCACTTGTGCAGTGATGCTTTGAGATCCTTGGGGATCCTATTCCCCAAGAACTTTTTTTAAAATTTTATTGAAGTATAGTTGATTTACAATGTTGTGTTCATTTCTTCTGTACAGCAAAGTGACTCAGTTTTACACACACACACACACATATATATATATATATATATTCTTTTTCATATTTGTTTCCATTATGGTTTGTCACAGGATATTGAATATAACAATAGTTCCCTGTGCTATACAGTAGGACCTTGTTTATCCATCCTATATATAACAGTTTGCCTCGGCTAATCTCAAACTACCAGTCTTTCTCTCCTCTACCCCCTTTCCCCCTTGGCAACCACAAGTCTGTTCTCTATATCTGTGAGTCTGTTTTTGTTTCATAGATATGTTGATTTGTCTCATATTTTAGATTCCACATATAAGTGATGTCATATGGTATTTGTCTTTCTCTTTCTGACTTACTTTGCTTAGTATGATAATCTCTAGGTCCATCCATGTTGTAGCAGATGGCATAATTTCATCCTTTTTGATAGCTGAGTAGTAATCCATTTGTGTGTGTGTGTGTATCACATCTTCTTTATCCATTTGTCTGTTGATGGACACTTAGGTTGTTTCCATATCTTGACTATTGTAAATAGTGCTGCTATGAACGTTGGAGTGCATGTATCTTTTCAGATTAGAGTTTTGTCTGGGTATACGCCCAGGAGTGGGATTGCTGGATCATATGGCAACTCTCTTTTTAGTTTTTTTGAGGAACCTCCATACTGTTTTCCATAGTGGCTGCACCAATTTACATTCCCACCAACAGCATAGGAGGGTTCCCTTTTCTCCACACCCTCTCCAGCATTTGTTATTTGTAAACTTTTTTAGTGACAGCCATTCTGACTAGTGCGAGGTGGTACCTCATGGTAGTTTTGATTTGCATTTCTCCAATAATTAGTGACGTTAAGCATCTTTTCATGTGCTTATTGGCCATCTGTATGTCTTCTTTGGAGAAATGTCTGTTTAAGTCTTCTGCCCATTTTTTGATTGGGTTGTTTGCTTTTTTTGTTGTTGAGTTGTATGAGCTGTTTGTATATTTTAAAAATTAAGCCCTTGCTGGTCACATCATTTGCAAATATTTTCTCCCATTCTATGGATTGTCTTTTCATTTTGTTTATGTTTCCTTTGCTGTGCAAAAGCCTGTAAGCTTGATTAGGTCCCATTTGTTTTTTTGTTTGTTTTTTTAAGAGTTTTTTGATGTGGACTATTTTTAAAGTCTATTGAATTTGTTACAACATTGCTTCTGGTTTTTTTTCTGTTTTTTTGGGTTTTGGCCACAAGGAATGTGGGATCTTAGCTCCATGACAAGGGATCAAAACCGCACCCCCTGCATTGGAAGGTGAAGTCTTAACCACTGGACCACCAGGGAAGTCCCAGGCCCCACTTGTTTTTGTTTGTTTGTTTTTGTTTTTATTTCTACTGCCTTGGGAGACTCACCTAAGAAAACATTGGTACGATTTATGTCAGATAATGTTTTGCCTACGATCTCTTCTAGGAGTTTTATGGTGTCATATCTTATGTTTAAGTCTTTAAGCCACTTTGAGTTAATTTTTGGTGTGAGGGTGTCTTCTAACTTCATTGATTTATGTGCAGCTGTCCAACTTTCCCAACACTACTTGCTGAAGATACTTTTTCCCATTTAATATTCTTGCCTCCTGTGTCAAAGATTAATTGACCGTAAGTGCATAGGTTTATTTCTGGGCTCTCTATTCTGTTCCATTGATCCGTATGTCTGTTTTTGTGCCAGTACCACACTGTTTTGATTACTGCAGCTTTGTAGTACTGTCTGAAGTCTGGGAGGGTTATGCCTCCTGCTTTGTTCTTTTTTCTCAAGATTGCTTTGGCAATTCCGGGTCTCCCCAAGAACTTTTAACCCAATGGTTTTAACACTCATTGATAATCCTCTCCTGAATCAGTTATTATGCTGATATTTACAAAAGGGTGCTCTAAATCTAGCATTCCCTCTACATGTATTAATTTGCATTGTTCTTTATAAAAGAGCTTTTCTCTCCTCATCCCCCTCCCCATTTGTTTTCCCTATTGACTCGTGGGTCATTTTTTCTTCCTCAGTGTATTAAACTCCATTACTATCATTATTCTTTTCAATGCTCAAACTGTCTTAAATATGGCTGGGGGGGTCCCTTCAGATTGGCTCCTAGGTCCTTTGGACATGCTCTCATTAGTCTTCCTTGCTTCTAGTGTGACAGAATATTCCAGACTCTCCTTGTAATGTCTCTGCCCCAGACCTGGAGTTAACCAGTTATCTGAGGATATCTGGTTGTTTTCAGAGATGCATCTTAGTTGTGCTCGATGGGGTGTTACTGCCTCTAGGCTCTCCAAGAAGGTAGAGCTGGGGAATATAATTTTATCTGTTTTAAATCATGAACTCACACTAATTCAAATCCAACACCTCAGGATTCTTCTGCACTTGCCCTCAATCCATATATATCTATCTCCCTCCTCCCACAGTGAAAACCCCAGCATTCACATATTTTTTTCATTTGCTCCATGCTGCAATACACACAAAGTAGTCTCAGAATTACAATACCAGTCCTCCTAACAAACAAGAAAACTACTAAATTAGGTTAAAGATTTTCTTTTTAGTTTTTCTCTCCTTGAGTAGTCACGATACCATATCCAAAAGTTCATTCTTTTCTCTGGATGGT
Source organism: Pseudorca crassidens (assembly GCF_039906515.1). Lineage (NCBI taxonomy): Eukaryota > Metazoa > Chordata > Mammalia > Artiodactyla > Delphinidae > Pseudorca > Pseudorca crassidens. The sequence continues at coordinate 71,882,875 of NC_090310.1, read as the reverse complement.
TATATTATCAATTTGATACCCTACTAGGTTCATTTATTTCAATTTTAAGGTCTGCCTTCCCCCCATCCTTTTTTGTTCAATGTCATTGTTTCTAACATCAAAACAGTTTCTTGGTTCAAAAGTCAAAACTGTATAAAAAGGTACACTCAGAGAATTGCCAGCATCTCTCTTTCACACTGTTCTTACCTGCACCTGGAAGGTAACCATTTGTATTTATTTCAGATACATCTTTCCTATAGTTCATTTTGCAAAAAAGTAAAAATTATCTTTATTTCTCTTATTTTTATGTAAAAGATAGCATAGTAGGTATACTCTGCATCTTGTGTTTTTGTTCACTTAATATATCCTTGAAATCAGTCCATGTCGGTTTGTACAGATTTGTGTCATTCTTTTTTATAGCTGTGTGGGACTTCGTTATGTGGATATACCATGGTTAATTCAAGTAGGGTCCTGTGGACACTTGGTTGTTCCCATTTTTTGCTATGACAAATAATACTGTATCCAGTATTGTACATATGTTGTTTGGTATTGTGGAGATGTATTTTCATGAGAAGTTCCTGAAAGTTGGATTACTGGGGTCAGTGCGTAAATGGATATGCATTTTTGTTAGATGATGACAGATACTCCTCCATAGAGGTCCTTATTATTTTACATTTTCATCAGCAATGTAGATTTGTTTAATCTTAACACCAAACATGAAAAAGCAAACTATCATTTTTCTTATTTTGCAGTAAGGAATGTAGATTCCCATATAATTTATAATAATTGTATAAAATCGAATTGATTATTAATCATATAGTATATAATATATTAACATAATATGCTTAATCACATTTAATATATCCTTAATCACATACAATACATATATTATTGCATTTAGTATAAGACATGTACTTTCATCATAGAGAAGAATGATATTTTAGGAATGAGTGCTTGTATTTTATGTGCGTTTCTAACAAGGTTAATTATCTGGTTTCTCAGGTCACATGAAGCTAGAAGGAGACTACATGTTGCTAGGGACGTGTACTTGGACAGTGACAAGATGCAGTAACAAGAGGCTGCATGTTGCTAGGGATGTGTACTTGTACAGTAACAAGATGCAGTAACAAGAGGCTGCGTGTTGCTAGGGATGTGTACTTGTACAGTAACAAGATGCAGCACATAAAATCTGGAAAAGAGGACAGTGAGAAGAAAAGTATAAAAAGCGATAACAACAAGGCAATAACTGGTGAAATCCATAGTCATTTAGTTAAGGATAAAAAGCTATACACATCTTAGTAAGTGCCGAGCCGTCATTTAATTAGGGCTCAGTACATTGTTAATCTTTGCAGAGCTGACCTTGAGCTATCATAAAGGATAAGGAGAAGTGCAGTTACAGGTTTTGAATGTCCATTATGAGCTAGGTGTTGAGCTGATATTCTTCATTCATACAGTCTGTTGCCAAATACTGTGATGTAGATGCTACTGATACTGGGTGGAAGAGGAATCTGAGGCTCAGATAGTTTAAGGAACCTGTCTAAGGCTACTTAAGTAACAAATGGCAGAGCCAATAAGTAGATCCCAAAATCTTATCTGTGCTTTTCCCCCAACCCTATCTAAGATACAATCCTATTCCTGGCCAGTATCTCCCTAAACACTCTCTCTGTTTTATCCTTTTCTGTAGTACTTATCATTACCTGAAATACTCTGTGTGTGTGTGTGTGTGTGTGTGTGTGTGTGTGTGTGTGTTTATTGTCTGCCTGGCACCTAGTAGATGCTCATTAACTATTTGTTAAATGAACGAATAGCTAATATCGAAACCCATGCCTCTTTCATTATATCACGGGGCCCTGCTTATATATGCTAAGAAGGTAAAGACGTGTATAACATATTTTATTTACACTCAAAACCAGCTGATACTGGCTTGATAGAGCTAATCATTAGCCTCTCTTCTAACCTCTGAACCCAGTGATATCACATTCACTGCTTAAAATCAACCACGGTGGAGATATTTATACCATGGAAATCAGGAAACATATTGAGTTTTTATTTTGTTTTGTTTTCCTGGAGAACTGGCTGTGAAACATTTACTAATACACCACTGTATAGTTCCATTAAAAAGGTATGTTGGACACCTTAAGATATAAAAATTTATCCAGAAAAAAATTATCTTTCCTCCAGCAAGACTGGAAATTACAAAGTGGATTGAAATTGTTTAAATCTATCTTGTCTCTATAAGACAGACTCCTCTGAACCATTTTCAAATTATTTCAACTTTTAAGTTAGTTCTGAGCCTCTATAATGAACAACAACCAACTAACCAACAAATATGGCACCTGGAATGGAGAGGCAAAAAATAAATAAATTAAAAAAAAAACCTAGACAAGATGATAGGAAGGAAAACTTGTGCTGGCTGTGCAGGGCTCTGTGCTTTCACAAAAACTGACTTGTTACTTCTCACAACTACCCTCAAAGTTCACCATTAGCCCCGCTTTTCAGATACAAAAATGGAGGGGAAGAAAGAAGAGGAAAGGATAAGACAGGAGAAGAGAGGAGAAAACTTCCCTTGATAACACTCTGTCCTCCTTTATGTTGAAATGAAAATTTCCCTTAAATTACCACCTGAGTGTTAGGCACAAGAAAACATCTGTTTTAATTACAGTGAATTTACATGAACCTACTGACAAGAAGCACAGTTAAAATTAGCAATTTTAGTGTGCTTTTTTTTTTTTAAAGAGAATGAAATTATAAAGTAATTAACCTTTGTTGTAGAACTCTATCAAAGGGATGGAAAGTTCCGTGCTGTTAGATAGAAAAAGAAATGAAATTGTGGGGAGGGAATACATGGATCCACTAAAGAATTATGGAGGAAAAAAAGAAGGGTAAAGCAACTTAGAAGATTAGACAAAACAGGAATCTTTCCTCAAGAAGTCTTTTCACAGTGAGTAAGACGGGGAAGAAAAAGACCTAGTTGAATCAAAATAAAGTACAGTTAGCCCTCTGTATCCGTGGGTTCCATGTCTGTGGGTTCCGTATCTGCATATTGATTTCGAAATCAATGCACGGTTGGTTAAATCCTCCCACGAGGAACCCCCAGTGTGGAAGGTCAACTGCACTGCGCCGTTTTATATAAAGAATTTAGCTTCAGTGGATTTTGTTATTTTGCTATCCTGGATCCAATTCCTGCGGACACCGAGGGTCGACTGTAAGTTGGCTTCATGGGAAAGGACTTCTTGACTTGTGGAGTGGTAGTGTGATGTGGTCAAAAGAGCCTCTGCCTGGGGCCGAGATGTGCTGATTTTTCCACTAGTAGGTGACTTTCGTGTGACTGTCTTTCAGCTTTTCTAAACCCACATGTCTACCAGGTGATGGAAGAAAGGGGTGATTCAGAAAACACTCTGGAGTCGGAGGGATCTGGGCTGTATCTAGGCTCCATCCACTACTTGGTTGTGTAACCTTGATTAAATTCCTTGCATTCTGTACATTTTAGTGTCCCCATCTGTAAAATGGGGATGGTCATCCCACCAGTTTCTAGACGGTGTCCTACTTGAAAGTCTATACGTAAAGCATTTAATTTCCTCTCTGCCAAGAACTATATTAAGTGGTGTGTGGCCAGTGCCAGAATCGGCAGACTGCTTTTTAACTGAAGGTGTGTGACTTGGAAAAACCAAACCAGTGATCTACGCAAGATTTCTGTTAGTTATGGGCAGGGGACCATCTTAAAATTACCTGTAATACCTCTGTAATCCCAATTGCAAACATCTTACTCCGACCGTAGAAATGAATGGGTGTGGCAGTGTTCCAGTAGAATTTTATTTACAGAACAAGCAGCTGGTTGCATTTGGCAGTGGCCATAGCTTGTTGACCCTTGATCCACACTCATTCCGCTAATTATTTCCTCCAATCCTTTGGCTTTAAAATCTATCCCTATGCTAATGATTTCTCCAGTTGACGTCTCCAAGCCAGACCTCTCCCCTGCCCTCCGGAGTCATTTATCCAAATTATCCAGTCATTTATCCTGTTAGACATATCCACCTGCATTGCTAGTCAGCCACTGGAGTTAAACACGTCCACAGCTGGCCTGATCATCCTTCAGCCACCACCCAACTCATACGCATTCTCCTCATGCTCTTCTCCACCTCAGTTAATGGCAACTCCATTTTATCAATGGCTCAAGTCAGAAACCTTGATTCCTCACTTTTGTCACATTTAAAGCCCTGGATTGCAAACTCCAGGGAAACTCCAGGGAACACACCTGTTCTCTATGATTGGTGCCCCCTTGCTTTGTGCAAAACATCCCTGTTCACTCCCCACATCCCATCCATAAGCACATTCTCTTGACTCGTCCTTCAGTACATAGCAAGACCTTGATCATTTTTTACAGCCTCTACTGCTAGCTCTTTGGTCCAAGCCACTGCAGTCTCCAACCTGTATTATTAGAGTGGCCTCCACAATGGCCTTTCAGCTTTAGCCCTGGCCCCTACTCTGTTTTCTCAACACAGCGGCCAGAAGGATCTTATTAAACCATGAGGCAAATCACAGCATCACCCCTCTGTGCATAACCTTCCAGTGGTTTCTCGTGTTACTGAAATTAAAAGCACTAGTCCTTAGGATGGCTCACAAGGTCCTATGTGACCACACTGGTGCGGAAAACTTGGCCTCTGTGCACTGGTGCCAAATCGAATCTCAAAGTTTTGGGTGAAGTAGAAAAGACTAGCTTTACTAGCTTTACTGCTTTGCCAGGCAAAGGGGAACACAGTGGGCTCATGCCCTCCAAAATCTGTGTCCCCCAATCCAGGAGGATTTGGTGAGGAGTTTTATAGCAGTAGTTCAAGGGTGGAGTTGCTGATAACATTAGGGTGTCTGCAGGGCCCGCACTCCTTTAATCTGATTTCAGGTAGTCTCCTCCTAATGAGCCTTTCTGGTTCCTTTAATTTGGCCTCAGGTGGTCTCTTGTTGAGGCTATCAAACTGTGATCTTCTTTGGAATGAAGAATGCTAACATCTTACACGTGCTGGGGGTTTTAGTTCGTAAAGAGCTCAAAGATATTGTTCCGTGCGTCCCTTGAGGCAGAACCAGGACCCTGCCCCAAGGCTGCACTGTTGTTTCTGGGCTGCTCCTCCCTTGTCTCTGTCTGCATCCTCTCCCTTCCCTGATTTGAAGCTGCCCTTTCGAACTCAGGGCAGGTCAGGGAGGCTAGACTCTGTTCCCTACAAACAAGGAACAGGGGGCACAGAAAGGCTTCTGTGCCCATGAGCCCCACAGGGTCCTGCCTGTATTTTTGTTGTTTTGTTTTGTTTTGTTTTGTTTGCGGTACGCGGGCCTCTCACTATTGTGGCCTCTCCCGTTGCGGAGCACAGGCTCCGGACGCGCAGGCTCAGTGGCCATGGCTCACGGGCCCAGCCGCTCCGAGGCATGTGGGATCCTCCCGGACCAGGGCATGAACCCATGTCCCCTGCATCGGCAGGCAGACTCTCAAGCACTGCGCCACCAGGGAAGCCCCCTGCCTGGTTTTAATACTACCACTTTTATGGTTGCCTCTCTGACCTCATCTTCTTCTATGTCTGCCTTACTACATAAATCCAGTCACTGTTCTCCTCAAATGTGCCAGGTGTGTCCCTGCCTCAGGACATTTGCACTTGCCATTCCTTCTGACTAGAACAATCTTCCCACAAAAAAACAGGGCTGGTTTCTTCACCTCCTTCATGTCTTTGCTCAAATGTCACCTTTCAGGTGACTCTTCCTCAACCTTTCTATTATAAACTGGACTTTTCTAACACCAGACTCCTTGTCCCTCTTCCCTGCTCTGTGTATCTCCCTAGGATTTATCATTTGACATGCTGCCTATTTCACTCTACATTTAATTATCTCTTCTCCCACTTGCATGTATACCAAGGAGACAATGATGGTTTGTTTCTATTTTTGTTTACTGGTACTTCCAACCACTTAGAACAGTGCCAGGTAGATAGTAGACATGTGATAAAGATATTATTGAATGAATGAATCATGAGAATCTCCTCAAAGACAAAATAGATTTTTAAATAATTTACCATAGAAATCAGAAGAAAATTTTAGAAAGCTGTTAAATGTGCTCAGTAAAGCTACGAGAAGATACGGCTTCTATGATTAGCAGTACGACACTATTCAGAGACTATAGATAGATGGAAGGACACCAAAGGAAATAGTAACAATTCTGATTCTGCAGAAGAATCAAATTGGTGATCTCCAGGCTGCACTAGAGCAGTTCTCAGAGAATGTGATGGGACCAGGGGGAGGAGCAAACACAGAGTGTCAGTCACCACAATAGCTATGAAGGAGGTACTATTTTAATCCTCATTTTAAAGTAAGGAAACTGAGTCACAGAGAGGTTAAGCGACTTGCCTCAGGTTGTACAACAAATAAGTGGTGAGAATGGGACAGAAACCCAGGCAGTCTGGCTCAGTCCATGGTGTTAGTACTACGTTATAGGTCTGCATGATGAAAATGAGAGTTTTGACTCAAGATGGTCATCTGATCGTTCTTCTTAAACAACTTCCCAAAGGAATAGAAAAATGCCTTTCATTCTGCCCTGAGGAATTAATGCAGAGCAGTGTTGGGGGAGGGGGACCTACATGGAGAAAAGATGACTGAGCTGTGACTTCACCGAAAGAAACCACCCCCTTCACTGCCACCCAGTCCCTTGGGGCACAAGAAGAAGGAACTTCTAAGCCCAATTGCATAAATACCCTCAAACTCTGCCCAAGCCTAAAGGCGAGGGTGGGCTGTGGAGCTGATAGGAGTGGGGGGGGGTCAGGGGTTCAGGAGATCTTAATGTTGAGGCATCTTTATATGCCAGTCCACAGAGCAGAGGATGAGAGCCCTTGGTCCAAGCCTGCAATGTGGTAAATCAGGAAAGCAGAGGGATTTGAGGAAAGAGTATCTTTGGGTTGAGACATTCCAGTTAAAGGTAGGGGGAGTGCTCCAGGTAACTTCAGGCTGCTCCTTCAAAAACCAAAGTAAGTCCTCTTTTTGAAAAGAAGCTTCCTGTTGTGTGGTCATTTCTTTTCCCTAACCTTCCCCCACCAACCCTCACCTCCAAGCAAGCGGACCCCTTATCTGGCCAAGTAATGACGGGCATATCTAAATTTTCCCTTTCCCTCTGGGTTAAAAATATTTAAAACAGGGGCTCATATAATCACTAGCAGAACGTATCTCAGCCCACCAAACTAGACTGGCCTGTTCCAGCTCTTGTAAGGTTGCATAAAGAAAGGTTACTGGACAGATGGAAAAATGCTTTCATTCTTATTAAAGAGGAACAGTCTTTTAATGCAAAGCAAATGTCCCTTAAGAATTACAACAAGAAACAAGATTTAAAAACACAGTAAAATCCACATTCTTAACAGAATGTATAAATAAATGCTGGGTTAGAACATGTTCATGGAATGGAAGTTAGTGATGTAAAGAAAGAGGTTAGTTCTCCCAGACTGGGCTTTGTAAAAGAGTTTAGCACTGTTTATTATATTTATTATTTTTATTTAATAATGAACCCCATAGTGCTTAGGGATGTGTGTTTAAGGAAGAAAAACTATAATGAAAACCAAGGTCATGATTATTAGGAAGTTAAGAGAGCCCTTACCTTTTGCGGGTATGAAGTTGTCTGTTGATAAATTAATGAGATGTGTATTTGTTTTATATGCTTGTATACTGGTTCTTTCACAGTAAAAAAGATAAAATGTGGATATTAAATATCCTTTTAGACCAGTAAATTTGACGTTTATGGGCTATGAAAAAATTCCTAGCAAAATATAAATGTAAAAACTTGACTAAAGGGGGAAAATGTATATAATTCTCAAATAGAGAAATAGAATCAGTAGTTTAAACTTTTCCAACAAAAACACACCAGTCCTAGATGGTCTTACAGGTGAAATCAGACAAATACTCAAGGCACTGGCAATCCCAGTCTTGCATCGATACTTTTAGAGAGAAGAAGAAGAAGGAACACTCCTCTCCTCATTTTAGGATACCAATTTATCCTTAATATCAAAACCAGACAAGCTTATTATGAGAAAAAGGACAATTAGATGCAAATCCCCCAAACAAAATATTAACAAAGAATCCAGCACTGTATACAACTAGGAAAAAAAATGGTTTATTTTAGGAAATTAATACTTGTTCAACATTAACAAATACTGCAATTCACTACTTTAGCAAAGTAAGAGAGGGCAAAAACATATCATTACTACAGTAGGTACAGAAAAAGCTTCAGTTAAAGCTCAGCATGACTTAAAAAGAAAATATCCTTGTATACCAGGAATAAAAAAGACCTTCTTACCCTGATAAAGGGTAACTATAAGAAACTTACAGACACCACACCCAAGGATGAAATAATGAAATCATTTCCTTTAAAGTTGGAAAGCACACAGATGCTTATCATTACCTCCACTAAATATTGTATTGGTGGCTTTGGTAGAAGACAAGAAAATTAAATAAATAGTTAAAAGATTGGAAAAGAACAAAATTATCATTAACTGCAGATGCTATGATTATTTATTAGATAACCCAAAGAAATTTACACACAATTCATTAGAATTAATAGGAGAATATAGCATGTTTGACAAAGAACTCAACATTAGAAAATCAATTGCATTTCCATTCACCTAAAAAGTATGTGTTTTTTTTTTAAGATACTATTTATGATACCAATAAAAATATATGTTTTTTCGGAATAAACCTAACAAAAAGATTTCAAGATATATAGTATATGTAAATGTATAAAGCACTGAAGGACATTAAAGAAGACCTAAGTAAGAAAACCCAATTTATAAAGCCATAATATATAAAGACATTTATGGTCTCCCAATTGATCTATATTTCATGCGACTTCAAAAGAAAAATGAGACTTTTGTTTTGAAAATTTACAAGCTAGTCCTAAAATGTATATGCAAGGAGAAAAGACAAGAATAGTAAGACAGACCCGAACACAAAATGCATATTTGCAGGCCTTGCTCTACCAGCTACAAAACTTACAAATCTTTGTTAATTTAGAAGACACGGTATTTCTGATTCAAAAAGATACGTGCACCCCAATGTTATAGCAGCATTATTTACAATTGCCAAGGTATGGAAGCAACCTAAGTGTCCACCAACAGATGAATGGATAAAGAAGATGTAGTGTATACACACAATGGAATACTATTCAGCCATAAAAAAGAATGAAATAATGCCATTTGCAGCAGCATGGATGGACTTGGAGGGCATTATGCTAAGTGAAAGACAGACAAAGACAAATACTGTATGATATCACTTATATATGGAATCTAAAAAATACAACAAACTAGTGAGTGAAACAAAAAAGAAGCAGGCTCACAGATATAGAGAACAAATTAGTGGTTACCAGTGGGGAGAGGGAACGGGGAGGGGCAATATCAGGGTAAGGGGAGAAAGGGGTTATTATGGGATTATATGAAATCATGTGTGTTAAACTTTTGAAAATTGTGAAGCACTATAGAATTTAAAGAATCATTCAATTAATAAAAAAGGCATGATATTGACACAGGAATAGTCTAATACAACAATTGAAAAAAATAAAGAGAACGTAGAAATAGACCCGTACGTACGTGGGAATGTGATGGAAGGCAGAGGGAGCATATGGCAGATCAGTTAAGTAAATAAAAATGTGTTTTCATTAAGTAGTGCTAGGATAGAGAGGAAGAATTGAAATTAGATCCCTACCTCACGCTTTATGTGAAAACACAATTACAGATGAGTTGAAGACATTTTATAAAAGGTATGACTTTAAAACTGAAGAAAGTTTAAGGGAATATTCTTAGGACTTCAGGGTAGAGAAAGTATTTCTTAAATAAGAATATTTTATTTGGATTTATTATTTTTGTTTGCATTTATCTGATCCTGAGATGAGGATTCAAATGCAAGTAGTTTATTTAGGAGATGGTCCAGGACACACTGGTAAGTAGAGAGAAGTGAATCAGGGAAGGGAAGGAAGCCAATAAAATGTGCATTATCAAGAAAATTACCATGGGAATCACTGGGTTTTAGAGCAGTGCCGTTCCACCTATAATCCAGAGACCAGCACTGACTCATGAACTCTTTCAGGTCCTTGACAAGATAATTACAGAAAAAGAGGTTAAGTATTTTAAAGGAGGAGCTTGCATTTTCTATGTTTTTATATTTCACTTTTACTTTTTGATTTTACTTTCCTATTCTTTTTAAAAATTTTATGATAGTATCGGTCCAGTGGGTTGAAAATAATATTAAGAAAATTAATAATAATAATAATGATAACAATAACAAGGGTTTCAGTATTTGAGGTAGTTTGAGAAATATTACTAGAACATATCTCAGAGTTAACCCAACCAATGGTGAAGAGACCAGAATATTCATACATTAACTTCCTTTCGTTGCTTGAAGAATGTTTTGGGGATGTTAACTCTGGCACTCTTTGCTTACCCTGTGTGGAGACCAAGTTTGCTTCCACAGCCTTTAGGTAGAGTAGCAAGTGTTTTGCAGTGAGCCTCAGTATATGGCCAGTAAGCACCAACAGCATCTCCTGCTATTTTTTTTCCAGCTTTGTTGAGGTATATTTGATAAATAAAATTGTATATATTTAAGATCTACAACATGATGATTTGATATAGGTATACATTGTGAAATGATTACCACCATCAAGTCACTAAAGTTTCTTTTCCCCATACAAAAAAAAGAAAACCCGATAAATTTGACCACAGCAAAATTAAGAATTGATCTTTGTCCAAAGGTAACATAAAGGGATAGGGAAGACAAAAACCAAGAGAAGATTTTTATAACACACATAGCCAATAAAAGGACCCATAGCAAGGATATGCAAAGAACCTCTACAAGTCAATAAGAAGAAGACAGTAATGTCCAAAAAACACTAAAAGATGCTCATCCTCTTTAGAAAACAGACAAAAACAATTAAAATCTCAATGATCTATCATTTCACACTTACCAGATGGTCTAGAATATAAAAACCTTACAATACCAAGTGTTTGTAAGGATGTAGAGACGTAGGAGCTTTCAGAACGTTGTTGGAGGGAGTGTACGTTGCTGCCAACACTTTGGAAAATCATTTGGCATTACTCAGGAGAGCTGAAGACAGATATTGCCCTTAGTCTACCTATCCTATTTCTCGGTATACCTTAGTGAAATCATACATATTTTCAACCAAATGTACAGAAACATTCATAGGAGCAATGCTGTAAGATAGCCCCATCGGGAAATAGTCTTAATGTCTGCCTATAGTAAGAAATAAGAAATATAGCAAATAAATAAGACTCTATTCATAAAATTTAGATGAATGAAATACAACTGCGTGCATTAGTGGGGATGAATCTCAAAACAGCATTGAGTGGCAAATGCAAATCATGCAATACAAACACTCAGCTTTATGTATATAAAGGAAACCAGGAAAAACTAAATGATATTTTGTCTTGAGATAGATGTATATACTTATACCTCCAAATAAAGAGAATGATTAACATAAAATTCAGGATAATATGCATTTTTTTTGTTCATGGGGCGGAGAGTAGGAGTCAAGAGTGAAGGCACAAAGGATGGTCCAATGATACAGTGATGGTTTATTTCTTAGATTGGATAGTGGGTACCTGCATGTTCATTTCATAATTATTATTTAAATATACATGCGTTACACATAATTTTGTCGTATGTTTCACAAGAGAAACTCCTTAATGTAATGCAAAAATAATATGAACAAAAGTAATAAAATCCTAGGAATACAGTTTGTAAGAAATGAAAAAAACATTTTTAACTGGGAGACCTAAAAAGAAAACATTAAGAAATGAGAATTAATACAATATTACTGGCAGGAGGACTTGTTAGAAAAAAGGTGTCACTTGTCCCCCAGAGAAGTGAAGAATGCAAGGGAAATAAAGATTCTGATGGAACATTTTGGAAGTTTTGTAAAATTATTCTAGTATTCTTCTGGAAGAATACATGGGTATTGATAGTCCAGAAAACTTGCAAAAGAATGATGATATTTGGAAAGAACCTGTTCTACTGAATATTAAAACATGCTATATCAACACAACAGAGAGATACTGTCAGAATAGAAGCTATGACTCAATGAAATAGAGCAGAAAGCCAACAACATATGCTAGAATATAAAATAATTTAATGTGATAATAAAATGGCATTTTAAATCACTGGGGAAAGTTTTGACTGGTCAATTTATTATCCTAAGAATATTGTAAAGAACTCTAGTGAGATTTCCATTTTGTACAGTACATAAAATTGATCCCAGATGGATTAAAGTGTTAGGTTTCAAAAGAAAAAGTTGAAGGCAGAAAATACAGATGACTATTCATCTGATGTTGGGTAAAAAAGAGAATTTGCTCTGAGCTAGTACGAAAGGAGGAGCCCAGGTGGCGGTCCCATCCCAGCCTGCATCTGATACAGCCTTCTTAGTGAGCAGCGCCAGCACCTCTCTGTTCAGCTCACCTTTCACCTCTTAAAGCTTCTCCAGGTTCCTGACGAAGCTCCTCCTCCAGGACACTTTGGGTAGATGGTTTCACTCTCTCTTCTCAAGAAAGTAGAGCCATTAGAGGACACCTCAACCCCCCTCTCCAGAGCACTTGCATATTTTCTTCCTCTTATCTCACAGAGGGAAGGATGCTCTCTTTCCCTGCCCTGGCATTTTCAGGACCCTACTAATGTCAGTTGTTTCCTCTCTCTTTCCTATCCTTCTACCTCTTACGTCAATTTTGTATTTTTTCCTGGTTGCCTTTAATCATGCTATAACCTCTCCCTCTCTGGGAGGGGGCAGTACTTTAGCTCCATGTCTCATTCCTGCTCCTTCTTGCATTCGCCTCCCCTTCACAGCCAAAATGTTTACTCATCTCAACACAAGTAAACATTTTGTTTGTTTACTCGCCTCACCTTCCACTCTCTTCTCCACCCATAAAAAGATGACTTATGACACCAGTGTTCTCCCTAAATTACCATTGCTCAGTTCACAAGTAACCTTGAAGACACTACATTCAGTGAGCAAACAGAAGGTTGCATCTTACTCGGCATCCACACCTGTCACTGTTAACCAATACCTTTCTGCTCCTCCCTTGGTTGCTTCAGTGACAGCCCACCTTCCTGGTTTTCTGTTGCCTCCCTGAACACGGCTTCCCAGTTTCCGAATTTCTTTGTTTTCCTTGTTAAGTTTGGAGTTCTTCTTGCCTTAGTCCTAAACTTGCTACTTTTGTTCTCCTCTGCACTCTGGCTACAAGATCTACTCCCTGCCCATGGTTTCAGTGCCTAAACATCGCTACCCACTGCCCCCACCCCACTGCTACAACATTGCCCCCTGGGTGTTCTGCATACTTGTCCAATGAATTATGACAGAACTGAGCTTGCCAGCTTCCTTTCCAAGACTAGGCATCCTCTAAGGCTCCCTTTCTATGAACAACCTCTGATCCACCCCACTGGTATGAAACAGAAGAGCTGGGGTTTTACCTTGACACGTCTCTTTCCTCCATCACCAGCAAATCACAGGAGCTCCCCCAAATCTCTGACACAGTCTAATTCTCTTCTACACTACCGTCACCCTGGTCCAAGCTACCATCTTCTCTCCCCAGGATGGCTTTTCTCCTTCCACACTTTCCTCCACAAAGCCATCCACTGCACTCCAACACCCACCCTCCCCAGGATTGTCCTAGTAGCTTCTACTTATCCATCGACCCTAACTTACTTTCTACTCATTATCCTGATTTGCCAGGCTAATTTTCTCTGCTGGTTATAATTCTTCCAACACCTTATGCGTTTACCTCAAAGTCCTGATAACAAGATTAAAAAACTAATTATGAGTGCAATTATTTAATGTAGTCTCCCTTTCCAGAATAGAAGCTTTATCAAGGATTTGACTATATCTTTCTCTGTCCCTGGTGTATCTGTAATGTCTATCACCAAGTCCCTTGGTCATATTAAGTATTCAATAAATATTTGTGGAAAGGATGACGGGATAAGGAAAAGCAATAAGAGATCTGAATACTTAGAAGTTTCTACATACCTAAAAGATTTAAAAAGCAAATGAAGAACTGACCAAACTATTGTAACCTATGCAAAAAAGCTTAAAAACAGATTATAAATCATAAGACAATGATGAACAGAAATGAAGAGTCATCCAGGAAAATGAGCACAGGGTATAGAGAGCATGTTCATAAAAGAATCAATGCAAATGGCCAATTAAACTGGAAAACAAATCTGTGCTCTCCAGTATTCTAAAAAAGGTACAACTACATATGCTTAATCTTTGAAATAGTCGTTGTTGTCATGGATTGGGAATTGGCATATCCTTCTGTTTGGGGAGCCCAGAATTGTGTGAACTTTCTGGAAGGCAATCTGGTAATATATGTCAAAAGCCTTAAAGATAAAATAGTTCATTTACTTTGGCCCAATAAATTAATTTCCAAGAATTTATCTTAGGAACGTCAGCAGAGTTGCATTCAAATACCTATTTGTAAGAATGCTCATTTCAGTGTTATTATAATCATAAAGAATTCAAACCAACTTTAATGCCCAATAATAAAGGATTGGTGACTATAATGGGGCATATCCTGCTCTAAGTAGCCATTCAAATGCATGGCCCCAAAGAACATTTAAGGATTTTTTAAAAACTGTTACTGTTTAGCGATAAGAGAAGGTCACAACACAATATGCACAGTAGGAGTTTAATTTTTAAAAATAAAATATGTATATGCATAGTCATGTGACGATACTGGAAAAGTATCTCCAGTTACAGGGATTATGAGTGATTTTGTTCTTTTCTTTTTTAAAAAATCTTTTTTTGTAGATTTTTAATATTCAACAAATTCTGTGTATCATGTCCGTAATGAGAAAAACTAAATATATTTTAATTTAACAATAGGGAACTGATTGCAACATATGGCCGTGGCTATATCTAGAGAGGCACAGCATGATGATTAAGAGTATATGCTTTGAAGCTCACAGACAGGTGTTCACTTTCCTCTTTGCAACTTAAGAGCCATATGACCTTGAGCAAGTTATTTAATTCTCTGAGCCTCAGTTCCCTTATCAGCAGAAAGGAGATAATACTACCGGGCAGAGCTCTTTTGTAGCTTAAATGAAATAATGTATGTAGAATTCTGATCACAGAGTAAGCACTTAGTAAAAATACCTGTGTTTATAATGCCAAAATATAAATAGATTCTGTAATGACTTACATGAATTCATGATCCTCTAGGGGGTTATAATGGGAAGTTGGGGGAATCATTATTTTACGGTTCAGCATCTTCCAGACTGTCATAATGATGGTGGCATTCAGCAGGAGGAAGCTGGCAGGAAGACTTATCTGGGTACAGAAACAGCCCAGGAAAGGTTTTGCTCATTAGGGCAAAATGCTGGCATAGGTCATTGACTCATCTATTTGTCCAGCCAGCAAATGGTTGTTATGCATGTACCACGTGTCAGGCGTTGGAGACTCAGCAGCTAGACAAATGAGCTGCCCTCTAATTAGACTGAAGTTTCAAGGCACATAGTTCCTGGTAGATTCAGGGATTAGGAAACTATGGAAGCACTTCCTGTAGCTGGAGAAAGCTTGACAGGTTTGGGAAAATGATAGTGATGTTCACGTTGCATTCCTCAAATACCAATCCTAAGGCAAGAGTCTAATTCCAGAATCCTACTGCTGGCAGGGCTGGGACCTACAGATGTCCTCTTTACCCTGGTCAGTTTTAGTTCCAGAAGAAACTTGCTCAGAGCCTGCAGATGAAAAGCCATCGGTCTTCCAGAGAACTGGTCAGCCAACTATGGCCCACGGGTCAACTCCAGCCCTTGCCTGTTTCTAGAAATAAAGTTTTTTTGGAACACAGACATGCCCATTTATTTATGGATTGTCTATGGATGTTTTTATGCTACAGGTGCCAAAGTTGAGTAGTTATCACAGGGACTGTATGGCCCACAAAGCCTAAAATATTTATTATCTGACCGTTTACAGGATAATTTTGCTGACTCCTGTTCTAGGTCAATGAGGCTGGTGAAATGAGATGGAAGGTGACATCAAGTTCCTAATTTTTTCCTTCTGTAGTTCCAGGAGCTGTTCCTCTAGAGTCCATCCAAGGGGGTCCCTTTGAGGAGAAGATCTACATCCAGTGGAAACCTCCCAATGAGACCAACGGGGTCATCACACTCTACGAGGTAAGGAGGCCCCTGTGACTGTATCAGTTGGCTTGGCTTTATTCAGTTTCCTTCAGCCTGACGTTGGCAAATACCTACTGTGTGCAGAGCTCCATCAAGGGCACAAAGGTGAGTGAGACACAACTTACTGGAAGGTTTCTGATAATACAGTGGGGAAAAAACACAGGGGCATCAATTGAGCCGTCTTGATAGCCCTAGTGACGAAGAAAATTGGGCATTGAAAGGATTATTGATCTCTTCAGCAAAGGCATTAGGACTCAAGGAGTCAGGTAGTCCTGGCACAGCTGAGCAGACCCAGGCCTGGCAAACAGTACTTGCAGTTCCTCTGGAAAATCACAACACTCACATGATTCCCGTGGTACCCATATCAGTCCCTGGGCTTCCAGAATGGTCCCAATGTCATTCTCTAACTGGGGGTACATGATTCTTGAGCTTTAACGTTGCTCTGTGGCTAAGGCATATGGTGATGCCTTGGCCACAGAGCCAAGGTGATGGTGTTGAAAGCCCTTCTCCCAGGATTAGCAGGGTCTTATATCAGAGATGGAGCAGAATGTCCTTGGACAAGAATGTGGCTTCACTGAAAACTTTCAAAATTAGAATAAATGGTATAGAAGCTCGTTGCAGAGCAGAAGCAAACAGTAAAACTTCAATAAGGCTGATACAGCTAAATGCTAATATTGGGATATGGATGAGATTGACTTTCTTCCCACCCCTTGTGTTCTGAGACACCACAAGGTTGTTGATACAGATTATAATAAGAAAATGCAGCAATGCAGAGAAAGGGCATGGAAACTGAAGCTGGAAGGGTAGAGTCTGGTATCCTAGTAGTCCTACCACCATCTCAAGTGACCTTTAGCAGGTTCTTCCTCTCTTCAAGCCTCAGTTTTCTCATCTGTAAGATGGGGGAGGTTAATCGTTGCTTCAGGGTTTCTCCAGGGAGTCTGAGAGGGGAAAGTTAATAAGCATTCCAGGCTGGAATACACTGTTGGCTCATGGAGGGACTAATGACTCTCAGCGCTTATGCAGAAAGGTACACCTGTTGAGAGAGAGCTTGGGGAAGAATATCGCCTCCATAAGGGAGGATGAGCTCTGGGAAGGAAAGTCAAGGAGTATTGATGAGGGAGAAATATTCAGGGTAAATCTGAGGGACACAAATTTGCTAGAGAGACCTGGACGGACCTCAGGGCTGAGGGAAGAGAAAACTGTCTTATCATGTACAGGGTGCTAGAGAAAACACCTTCAGGAAACACTTATCTCACTCCATCCAGCGTTCCTCAGAGGCAGAGCTGTCTACCATCTCCATCTTAGAACATGGGCTTGAGAGAAGCATCCTTCCCAGGGATGCTGCTGAAGGAGAGGAGGCACTCATACTCATAGACCTTGCCTGCGACACATTCAAAACCTTATTAGGGAAGAAAGGGACTGGAAACTCAACTGAAACAAAACCCAGTCATTTAAAAGCTACACACTGTTCTTTGTAAAGCACAGGCTGTGATCATACACAGTCACATACACACTCACATACACACAGATGAGATAGACATCTACCCACCTGCCCTTTGTAAAGCAGAGGGAAAGGACCCAGGACTTAAGGTGTTAAGTTGCTTGGTGTTGTTTTATAAATGGCTCTCAATGCCAGGTGTTGAAGACTTTTGGAATTCACAGGCCAGTAACATTTCAGATGGTTTGGGGGAACCAACACAGAGTACTTTACCATCTTTTATTAACATTGTTTCATAAAAGACAATTTCAAAAATATAGAAAGGACATAATCTCAGAATAAAAGGCAGTCCTTTAAATCGAATAAATTTAGCTTTATGCGTAACTCATGACATTCTCCTTATTTTTTCCTCATTTTGCCTTGAATTGAGGACAGCTCTGGCGTGAAAAGACCCCGGTTCTTGTACCTACCTGCCTTTGGAAACCACAGGTCTAGGCCACGTTGCAGGTAGAGTGATATCTGCACAGATTGCTTCCACAGGAGCAGTATCCCTCTTGCTGTAACAGGATTATGCACTGCGCTGGGCTAGGAAACCCTTGATTGTGATTCCACAGTAAGAAGAAAGAAATAGATGGAGAGAGAGCAAGAGTGCAGACATAGCTGTGAGTTAGACACACTGAGCACGAGCTCCCCGAAGGGGCTGCTGAACTCACGTTTGGCTGCTTGCTGCTCGAAAGCCAATACTTGAGAGACAGATGTTAGTTGGAAAGGAAAGTTTGCTTATTCAGGAGGCTAGCAACCTGGGGAGAAGGCAGACTCATGTCCAAAAGCCAACTCCCCACTGCCAATCAGAGGGCAAGAGCTTTTAAAGGGGGAGTTTCAGGGATGTATGGGTGGAGGGAGGGGCTTAAGTGCAGCAAAGCACAGTGAGCTCTGACAGTCATCTTGGAATTGGTCATAGGGTGGTCTCATCAGCATCCTATTGATTGTTTTAAGTACAGTTAAGCTTCAGTTCCCGCGTCCGTGTGTTCCCACTTCCTTGAAGTTAGTTCTCGGAATTGTGTCGGATGGAGCAGCTTATGTCATGGCTACAGTCTGGTCATCGTG
Organism: Pseudorca crassidens; assembly: GCF_039906515.1. Lineage (NCBI taxonomy): Eukaryota > Metazoa > Chordata > Mammalia > Artiodactyla > Delphinidae > Pseudorca > Pseudorca crassidens. The sequence continues at coordinate 71,864,169 of NC_090310.1, read as the reverse complement.
TAGTTAACTTCTTCCACCTGGTGAGAGTTTCAGTATCTGCAAGATAGCTCAAAGAATGTGGCTCAGAATTTTATCTGTAGCCCTTGAGGAAGAACTAAAGGTCTTTGACTTTGCTTAATGGCTAAACTATTATTACTTTGTTTTATTTGACTGCTCTCGTTTGTTTCTGCATTTCCTCACTTTAAATTTATTCTTTGGCTAAAGTTTTTCTACAGACAAGAGGCAGGCGGAGGACATGGCGGGTGGTTCTGTCCTGAGAAGGCCCCATAGGGTCCTGCTCTGTTCCAAAGGTAGACTCCTAGATGGTACGCTGTCTGGAACTCTAGGCACAAAGGTGCACACAGATTAGGACAACGCACCTTTCTTCTCGCTTCTCTGTGAACCCAGTGCCTTGTGGATATTCAAAGACCAGTTGCTGGGATATTGGCGTTCCCGTGAGGGACTCTACTGGAAACAGCTGTGGTGAGACACCTTCAGGTAGTTTCTCGGCTGCTCCTTCGGCTGTAATACAGAGAACCAGAGCTAGAAGGCGGCCGCTGTCTGACTTGTTTGAGCATTTGAGGTTACCTTCTGGGAATATGCCAAACTTCCGGGTTGACGCTGTGAAGGGACCTAAGGAGGTCATGGGCTTAGGCCTTATATGTTGACCATAAACATGGCTGTGACCATGTGTGTCACAAACCAGTGAGGCCTCAGAAGGTAAGAATGTTGACTTTGAGGTCAGGCAGCCTAGATGTGAATCCCAGCTCTGCCACTTCCTTGCTCTATAACCTTGGGTACATTAAGAAACTGCTCATTTATATTTATTAATAAACATAAATATATGTTTAGTACTGCGTTTGGCATTTAGAAATAGCATAGAAAAATATTAGCTCTTGCCATTACATAAAAATGAGGCCACTGAGACTTGGAGAGGTGAAATGTAAGGACCAAGGTTATGCAACTCATGGGTCCTGAATTCAAGTGCAGGTGTCTCGCCCCTTATCCAATGTGGTCCATGGACCAGCAGCATTGGCTGGTTAGAAATACAGCATCTCAGACCCCACCAGACTTCCTGAATCAGAGTCTTCATTTTACCAAGATCCCTGGGTGATTCACATGGGCATTAAAGTTTGTGAAGCACGGCTCTAGACTGCACTATTCTTCAGAAAGTTTCAGCAGGATGGGGAGTCTCCCCCACGCTGGGCTCAACCCAATCCTGCCTCAGATAGTGAGCAGGAGACCTTGCTTTTAAAGACATTCATAACAGAACATGTGTTTATGAGGCAATTTCCAAATGTAATTAGATGAAACCAATTTGATTTTTTAAATTAGGTTCTGGTTATAATTTCTAGAGAGAAATCCATAAATCACAAATCACCCTCTTCTGATCTCAGAAAGTACATTTTGTGGCAAGGAAAAATCAGACAACACAAATGGAAGAGAAATCCAGGATTGTCTGTGCCTTCCTATGTACAACCTTGGACGCAGCAAAGTCAAAAGCCAAAAAGAGGAGGGAGTGAAGAAGAGTTATAACTTTGTAAATATTGTAAAAATTGTTAAACACAGCAGGTCTGAGTAGTATGTCATACGTTAAGATTAAATTCCCTTCCCCGTGGGTCCAAGTCATAACCTGTGGGCCCACCCTTGGACAGTTCTGCCCTCCAAAATCGGAGTGGTTTGATTATGTCCCATTCAGTCTCTGGGCTTCAGTCCCCTCTTTGTAATATAAAGGTGTCAAACTGTTCCAGGCTTCTACTGGGGAAAATTCAAAGGAAAAGCAAATCCACGCCAACCCCACACAACCAAAGTTTTACACCTCATTTTGGATTTGCTCTGCTGTTGAAACCTTGCCCGTGGCCAGAGACTTCAGAGGCAAAGCAGTGATGACCCTTGAAGGAAAACAACTCGTGTAACGGCCCTGCAGTAGGAATGACTCTGGCCTGTTAGACAAGTAGGAAGGAGGTCAGAGTGACTGAAGCCTCGTGAGCATGGACGATGGTGATGAGGCCATGTGGAAAGTGGGTGGGTAGAGTCAGGTTACGCAAGGCTTCTAGAGTTTGCACTTTCTCCTGAGAGGAACAGAACACCCTAGGAGGATTTTAAGCAGAGGAGTGAAGGAATCATATTCGCATTCTTAAAAAAATCACCTGGCTGTTGTGTGGCTAGTGGCTGTGAGCACAATAAGCATCTCAGGGACACCTGCAAAATGTGCCAGGAGGCAAGGACGTTTAACTCATCTGTGATACTGCAGTGAGGGCTCAACTATTTGCTGGAAGCCCTTGCATCCAGGTGGAAGAGGTGAAAACTGTCACGTCTGCTTTTTCCTTGCTGCCCCTTTCTGGACTTTTGACACCTTCCTTTCAGTGAGGAGTTCTTATCTTGAAGAGCTCCCTGGAACCATGGACTTAGATTCTGGCCTCCTATCCCTAAGGGCTGGGAGTCTAGCCCCTTACCCTGATGCCACCCCAGGGCTGTGAAACGGCCTGATTCTCCAACAGCCACGACCTCTCTCCGTGCCCGCTGAAGGGGGAGCTCAGAATGCTCATCAGAGCCCGCTGAAGCCAGCCTCGCCTCTGCTGCAGCAGGACGCATCAGGGTGCATAGCCCATGGCCTCAGATCTTCGGGAATTTGTATTTTAGTGGAGATGCAGGGTGTGCTTCTGTGGTCACTTCCCCAGCAGGGTGACAGACAGTGCATGAAGAGAGGTCACGTCAGAGGCCCCGTGCCTACACGCCCGCAGATCAGCATCACCTGGGAGCAGGTCAGACATGCAGCATCTCAGGCTCCAGCTCATCCACTGAATCAGAGTCTGTGTCTCAACTAGGTGACTCACGCGCACATGAACATGGGAGAAGCAGTGGTGTAAGACACGTCCTAAAATGTCCTAATCTGGCTCTGGAAAGCTCTGCTTGATGCAGACACTGCAGTCCTTGGATGAATAATGTGGCGACTACATGAACTGAGGGATATCTCTGCTCACATGGGGTCCAGAGAGCTGAGGATTTTCACCAGGGACGTGGAAAGCATGCTATTTGCCTAGACTCTTCCGGAGCCCTACTTGGGTTTGATGGGATATCAGGGTGCCCCAATCAGGGCCTGTACATGAAGAGGGTTGGCGTGACCCCTTCCACTCTGACTCTGCTCTTGCGAACAACAGGACTCCCTAGAAGCAGACCAGGCAACTGCAGACAGGCACGCAAGCCAGAATGCTGTCACAGGGGAAACAATCCAGTCAAACAGTTGCCTAAAAACTCCTCAGTAAAATCATTCAGAGACAAGCTGTTCAGAGTTCACGAAAAACAATAATCAATATGTGTTTCAATTCAATTAATGGTTCTCGTCTCCGTCCAAAAATAAATATAAAACGGTGTGAGGGAATTGGGCCAGAAGATGCAACTGGATTAACGTGTGCAAATTTTAAAAATTCAGACATGAGAAGCTTCCCAGTAAGCCTTTATGTTTAGCAGTCAAAATCACCAAGTTTCTAATTACAGTGTATAAATCTGAGAAGCTTAAAGGGAATGAGAGGACCCTAATGAGGCAGGAATGGGTGTCTTGATTATGCTAGAGTTGATTGACATTTATCCTGCAAGCTATTCTAGGCGCCTGGCGTTCAGAGTTAAATAAAACACAGACTTCGCCTCAGTAAAACAAGGCGGCATTCCTGTGCAGAAGCCCCTTTAAAAGTTGGGATAGGTTGGAGGGTCGTCAATATTTTTCCAGCATATAGACAGTTGCATTTGATCTGAACCAAAAGCATGGGCCCCAGGAATCAGCATTCCATCAGAGTGCATTGCAGGAAGGCCAGGCATGTGTTCTGAGCCGGAGAGGAGTTCTGCGCAGGACCGGTGCCGACAAGCACGGATGGAGAGAGGGGCCAGCTGCGTGATGAGCTCAGAGCAGTTTCCCAGAGAAAGGCCCGGGGGAGGTGCTGCCTCCTTTTGGATGTTCATCCTCCTGCTTTCTCTTGGCTTCGCTGTAATGACCTCTCAGGGCTCGCTCACCCAAGACAGGCTTATGGCTCCAGTCCACAGAGGGTCAGTAGGGAGGATGGGATGTGGTCTTCGATGGGCAGGAGGTAGTAGAGGCAGGAAGTGACTAGCACAGCCCAAGGCAAGAATTTGCATAATTCAAGCTGGATCTACATTAATTACGATGTACAATTTGCATAATGCAGGCGGCTAGTGGGTGTAACATGAACCGGGCTGGTAACTAGGAAGAAGGCTCTTATTTCTTTTGAATCGTTTAAGCCATAAGTATGGGAATCATCCATTCCTCCCACCTGCCACACATCAAATACTCTAGAAAGTTCCATCCAGGCCAGGTCCTATGACACCACCTCCACCACCACAGTGTTCTGAGCACTGATCTGATGCCTGGACCACTTCAGAACCTCCCTGCCGATCCCCCACCCACACTTCCCCTATTCCACTTCCCCACATTGCAGCCAGACAGAGTATCTTGAAAAGTAAATTCAGTCATGTTACTTCCCTGCTTTGGCTTCGTCTTAACTTTAGAGCCCCGGATGATCTGGCCCCTCTAACTTCATCTCCTGCCTCTCTTCCCACTGTTTTCTGTGTACCAGCCCCTCTGGCTTTCTAACACTTCCTCCAGCTCATCCAGTTCTTTGCAGCCCATGTGACTTTGTGAATGCTGTTGCTTCTGCCTATAGCACTTTTTACTTGATGTTTCTTGTGGCTGGTTCCTTCCTATCCTTCACCTCCAAGAGGCTTTTTCCCTGTACTGTCCATTTTCTCCGGCAATTTGCTTATTTCTGTCATACCGTTTTTACAATCTGCACTTATTTTGTTTGTGTGCTATAGCATCATCTAGTCCCCTACCGGACTTTTAGCCCCATAAGGGTACGGGCCGTGTGATGGTTATTTTATGTGTCAACTTGACTGGGCCACGGTGCCCAGATATGAGGTCAAACATTATCCTGGATGTTTTTGTGATGGTGTTTTTGGATAAGATTAACATTTAAGCCAGTGGACTTTGAGTAAAGCAGATTGCCCTCCATAGTGTGGGGGGGCCTCACTATGGAGGCCCTCTGAGTTGAAGCTCAGAATAGAACAAAAGACTGAGCTCCCCTGAGCAAAAGATGGAATTCTGCCCACAGACGACCTTCAGAACTGAACTGTGAAACTAGCTCTTCCCTGGTTCTCCAGCCTGGTGGAGAACTCATCTTGAACGGACACTGGTCATATTTGTTTTTGCTTTTTAGTGTGTCCTCAGGACCTAAAAGAAAACTTTGCACATCATATGTGCTCAATAGATATTCCTTATATGGGTGTGTAGATTTGTACTTTATCTTAATAAGGGGTAATGGTGAAATTTTGTCTGACAAGTTGAGTGGTTCTCAAGCCTGGCTGAAAATGAGAATCATACCTTGAGAGCTCCAAACCATATCATAAATGCATTGGTAGGTGGATACATAAATAGATGGATGGATGGATGACGGAATGCTTAGGCATCATTGTATTCCAAATAAATCAGAATATCTGGAGGGAAAGTTCTATCCATGTGGAGTTGTTTTTTTTTTTTAAGTGCTTTGGGAAATTCTAGTGTACATCCAAGGTTGGGAAGAAGCATTCCATAACATGCATCCAGTCAGTCCACTCTGATATGTTATCCTAGCTAAATACCTGCTAAATAAACACAGTCATGACTCTGGCTTTCCCCTGCCTTCATTTTCACTCTTCTGGAATACAACATTGTCTGATGTTACACTGTAGCCAGCTCAAACTCATGCCCATGCAGATGCTAGGCACTAATTATGTTAAGGCTCAAATTCAAGAAGCATTGGCTTTTTTTCCCTCAAGTTTGCTAAACAAACAGTTTGTGGAATAATTGAAGACACACAAGACCGGATCAGTCCGTCAATATCCCTTTGCATTTCATGAATGGCATCTTGCAGCTCTGACAGCAGAATCCACCATGGACTTTACCTTACAAATACCTTCCCCTCTCCTTTTACAGTAGAAGTTAGTTCTGTTGTTTATTTGTGAGATTAAAAAAAAGGCATACGCACACCCAAAGCTTCATAGATTTTCCCACAGCTTTCCCTAAGTCTTAAAAGTCAGAGGGCTGGGATGTCAAGGAGCCATTTTTCCTAACCCTCAGCCCATTACGCGTCCTCCATAGGATGTTCCTCTGCCACATACAGGTCTGCTGGGCTGACAGGCTGGTTGAAAGGAATGATTTCTGGCACTCTGAGTCTGGAAGGAAAGGAAGTTGGCTTCTGATATGAATAAGTTGCATTTATGTAAGTGGGACCATTAGAGCTGCCTGTCATCCACTTTTAGCATACCAAGAATGCCTATATATTTGCCTCGGGGTGTTTCTTTCTTTTTTTTTTTTATTACAGCACAGGTATTTGTGATGGAGCCAGGTAATGTGACAGTAGGAATCAACAGATGCATAGCACTTGTTACCTGAAGAACAGCAAATCATGTTCTCCTGGCAATAAAAAGGTTTTCACAATAAACATTAGTCATTCAACTTAGCTGTAAAGAAAGCAGTAGGAGTTACTGCATGGAAAATATTCCCACAGTGAGCACACGTGGACCAGTATATTTGTCTTGGTGTATGTGTTTATAAGCATGTCGGTTTGCGAGTGTATGTAGCTGTAACATGGCACGTGTATGCACGTATGTATTTGTTCACATGTGCGTGTGAAGCCTCTACCCTTGGGCTGTACCCTTAGTCCCCACTGCATCCTTGGAATTGCTCTACTTTTTTTGGAGAGTTAACTATAGTAGATTTCAGAGGCACAGGGCTCTATGTCTGTTTTCTCCTTGCCTCGAGAAACTCCAGGTCATTTCCTATCCATGTCATAGGAATGTCTCGATGGGCTCCCAGCTGTTTCTCATGAACTTCTGCCGTAATTCCTCTCCAGAGCTTTTGCTAAAGGAAAATTTGAATTAAAAAAAAACCCCTGCAGGTTAAATTTAATCCTGTGCATTTACAGTTGTCCTAAGAGAGTGGAGGGAGGGAAATGAAAGGGTCGTGGGTCGTTCTGCATTTGGCCAGCCGGGCTCTCCTTCACGTTCCTTACGTGGGAGGGAAACTGTGTTTTGATGTACTGTGCATCAGGTGGGCTTTGTGAGGAGTGGCCTGTACACACAGCCACGTGCCTACTGATGGAACCCTCTCTTTGGCTACCTGGTCCTCTCAATCAACTATGCCCAGAGGCAGTGTTTAAGCTGCCAAGTGTCTCTTTAAACATCAGAAGTTGTTCTCTTTTCATCTCAGATGTTTTACCTTATTACTCCTGTTGGATTTCCACCTGGACAGGGCAGTGTGGCACGGGTTTGGCGCTTTTAACTGGCTGGCTCTTTCCTTTGTGTTTTGGTCAGAACAGCTCTTTGTTTGGGACTAAAAACTGAAGAGGGGTTGTGAGTGTTCATCTATCATCAAGGCATTTGAGCCTTCATCCTGAAGTCTCTGGAGGCTGGAATTCAAATTTATGATTCAGAGATTATCCTTTCATGGGTCTCAGAAGATGGCAGGTGGATTTCTTCCCCTCACTCTGATCCTTTTCTCTGGCTACTTTTTCTTCATTCTTCACCAAGAGAAGAGTAGTAGTTCCTTAAACTTTATACCCAAGTATGGGATGTTGGCCTATATCATTATGGACTCAATGCATGCATGCATGCACGCATGCATTCATGCATACCAGGTCTTTTTCAGAGCCCTTCAAAATATATATCATAAAAATCACCATTGCTTTGCTTTCTTGGTGTCCCTTTTATTTTATGCATTGTTTTAGCATACGTGTATCATTGCAAGTCAAATAGTGAATTATGCTATTAGGAAATTAAAGGTCGACTTTTAGTTTGCCATAGCTAAGTAATATATTTGAGTGAGTCCCTTTTCCTACCTGGTCCTTGGTCTCTACAGCTCTGACCTAGGAGAACTGGACCAGTTAGATTCAAAGGATCCTTCCTACTTTGACCTACCACTCAGGTGTCCAAAATTGAATTAATCTTACTCTTTGTTTCATGAAATACTTTCCTCATTGGTCTGTGCATGACCCCTTTTTGTATTTATTCATTATTTCATTTTGCAATTACACACCAGCTACCGAGACAACCAGAACTTTGACAATATCTTATAGACTTACGAGCTCCTCCCACCCCAACCTACTGACTCCTCCTGCTAACCTGAATGTTATATACAATTCCTTTGTATTTCATATGGCTTTACTATTCATATACATTCCTTAAAGTCATATTATTTTGTTTTGTTAGTCCTTTAACTTCAATAAAGGATTTTCCGTTGTATATAATCTTTTAGCATTTTTGTCCCATGTTATGTTGCCAGTAGTCATCCCTTTGATGAGTGCAGCTGCAGCATGCTCATCTTGACTGCTGTATAATATTCCATTGTGTGCAGATAGCACAACACATTTATTCATAAGCCCTTGATAGGCATCAGGGTTACTTCTAGGACGTTGCCTTTATCAACTGTGAAGATATGAGCATCCTTGTACATATCTCCTGTTGCATATGTGCAAGATTTTCTTTTGAGTTTATATCCAGAGACTAAGTCATATGGTAAAGTAATGTTCAACTTTACAAAAAAAAAGTGGAATTATTTTCCAAGCTAGGCTCAACGATGTACCCTCATGTCAGCAAAGTATGAGAGCTTCTACGATTCCAAATCCTCTCCAATATTGGTCTGGTCAAGAGTCTTAATTTTGACCAGTTAAATAGTATAAAATGGCATCTTTTTGTTGTCTTGCTTTGTGTTCCCTCAGTCATTAATAAGGTTGAATATCTTTTCAAATATTTGTATTCATGTATTTTGCCCATTTTCTACTGGATTATCTGCCCTGATCTTATTGATATGTAGTCTTTCTTTATATGCTTTTTATACTATTTTGTCAGTTATGTGTATAACTTGCATTTTTACCTCCTGTAAGGTATCTTTTGATAACAGAAGCCCTTAATTATAATGTAGTCAATTTTATCAGTCTTCGCTTATCTAATAAGCACATTCTGTGTCCTTAAGTAACTATTCCCCAAACCAAGGTGAGAAAGATGATTCCCTATATTTCTACTAAAAACTGTATAGTTTTGTTCTCTAAATATAAGTCCTTTGTTTATCTACAGTTAAGTTTTGTGTATGGTGTGAGATGAGGTGCAAAATTCATTTTTTCCTCTGTGGATAAATACTTTCCCCAGGTCCTTTTAATGATAGCCTACTCTTTCCTTGTTCTCCCAGGCCGTATCTGACATAGGCCGAAGTTCCTTACACGCATTCATCTGTTTCTGAGCTTTCTATTCCGGTGGCCACCATCTATAACAGCCGCACTCAGAGTTATTAGAGCTTCACAGTTAATCCTGATCTCTAACAGAGCTCGTCCCTCTCCTCATTCTTCTTTAGAAATATCTTGGCTATTCTTGCCCTTGGCTCTTTCATGTTAGAATTTAGTTTTCCAATTTAATGACAAGCCCTGTTGTAGTTTTGATTAGAATTACATTGAATATATGAAACAACATGGTGGGTAATTTACATCTTTACAGTCTTAAATCTCTTTGTATTTATGTAAGTTTTTGTTACTGTCTCCCAGAATTTTATTACATTACCTATAGAAATAATGCATTTCACATTAAATCCCAATTGCTAACTTAGGTCTCAAAGACCTTGCACCTTGGATTCTCTTTTCCTCTTTAGTCTGGTCTCACTGGCCTTCTTTTTTTTTTTTTTTTTTTGCGGTACGCGGGCCTCTCACTGCTGTGGCCTCTCCCGTTGCGGAGCACAGGCTCCAGACGTGCAGGCTCAGTGGCCATGGCTCACGGGCCCAGCCGCCCTGCGGCATGTGGGATCCTCCCGGACCGGGGCACGAACCCGCGTCCCCTGCATCGGCAGGCGGACTCTCAACCACTGCGCCACCAGTGAAGCGCCACCAGTGAAGCCCCCTCACTGGCCTTCTTTAACATTCTCTAACAAGTCAAGCTCCCTCCTGCCTCAGGCTCTTTGCACATGGAGTTCTTCGTTGACAGAAATCTCTTCCACCTCCTTGCAATGGCCAACTCATTCTCATACTACAGGGATGGGCGAGTACGCTCCTTCCTCAGAGAGGCCCTGCCTAACAGTGTTAAAGTAGGACTCGACCCGCTCACCATTATTCTCTATCACTGCTGCCATTTCCTGAATAATATGTGTCACAATTCATAATTATTGTGTATTTAATTATAAATGTATCTCCCTATATTGTAAGTGCCATGAAGGCAGGACCCACATATATATTACTCACCACTGGAGAGCCCAGTGCCTTACGCACTGCCTGGAAAACAGCAGGTGAATATGTCTATCTATGTCTATGTCTATATCTATATCTATATAAATGAATGAAGATTGGAGAGGTTTCCTTTGATGGTAGGAGTACAGTGATGGTTATGAGTCAGTTTGCATCAGTTACCTACAGATATGATCTGATATAACCATGTAAAGTCGTGAGATTATGCCCTAAGTCCTATAATAATTTATAATAGGCCGCATGAGGTTCCAATGACCAGTGAGTTTACATAACACTCGTAGAACTCAGCTGAAAATGGTAAACTTGTCAAGGTTAGGGATCCATTTTTTTACAGTTGCATCTCAGGTACCTTAAACAGTACCTGGCATAAAGTAGGTACTCAGTAAGTATTTGTTTAATGAATAAAACTGTATTCCAAACTTGAATCAAGGTTAAGGCAACAGCTGCAATAGATATTGAAATATCTAATTCCTTATGATTTCGTGATTTTTAAAAGGAATTTATTCTTTGTTAATGTGAGTGACATTACAACAACAGTACATGGTGTTAGAAAGATGGGGGGTGCAAAGTCACCCCCAGTTCCCACTCCCTCACAGACCAACCATTTTCACAAGGGTTTATTTTATTTCTAGCCCTCATGCAGTGACATCTTTTGCATGATTATGACCACGCTGCAAAACTTGGGTTTTCACTCTGTCAAACATTTTCCAGTTTCAGTGTAATCTACTTAACTATCCCATTTAATGGCTCTCTGCTCCCCTGAGCATATAGGCCATACTTTACTGTCTAATCATCCGATTTGGGGATATGTTGATTGATCTTCCCAGAATGTAAGACACAATTTTTCGCATAGGGTAAGAGGGACCTGCATCTTTTTTGAGCTGGTTAGCAGTGTTTGAACTTCTGCTTTCCTTTTGCTTCTCCGTAGGTTTGTCAGTAGCAATCAGAGCCAATCACATGCCTTCCGTTGATTGTAGAACTGTGCTCAAAATAATAGCTCTCTCTGTTCCATAGGAATGGATCTAAGGGAGCAGAGTAGAACAATATGTACAAATTCAGATAGAAATCTGTAAACCCAGAGTTAGAAGTGGTGGTCATATTTTCCTCCTTCTTTTAGAATGTGAGTCTCCATTTGCTTATTTCTTAACAAACGGAGGTGAATATGGGGTATGTGTGTGCTCCCACTCTTCCCGAATACCATCCCTGTGATAGACGTCCAGGGTACACTCCGCCATTGAACTCTGACCTGCCTCAGAATCCCTCTTGATGTGGCATTCTAGGTGGTCATGGTGTCACTTGTGATGCTTAACTGCCATCTTTGTCCTTTCCCACCTTCTGTGTAAATGTGCTCTCTGCAGTTCTGGAAGGCAGTTCTTTTTAATAACTGTGGGACTGCCTGGAATAAGGGGCCAGTGCTGTGGAGTCCTTCCTGAAGAAGGTGCCAGAGGTGAGAAAGTCTGCACTAGAACAACTTATCTAGAGAGTTTTCATGACTGTGTCTAAAACACAGAGCCACAGGAAGACAGGAGCATGTGTGGAGGTTTCAAGACCTTACTGGAACTTTCCCTAAGGACCTTGTATATATAACCAGCTCTGTGCACTCCCCGCCAACACATGTGTTCTGTAATCTTAGCCTTCCCCAGCCACTTTTTATAACAATATTACAGAAAGTTTGGATGTCAGAGGAAAAAAATCACCTTTAATCTCTCCCCGTAGGACAACAATTATTTTGCCTTGTATATATATTTTTTAATTTATTTTTGGCTGCCTTGGGTCTTTGTTGCTGCCCACGGGCTTTCTCTAGTGTTGCGGTGAGCGGGGGCTACACTTCGTTGCGGTGCGCGGGCTTCTCATTGCGATGGCTTCTCTTGTGGAGCACAGGCTTTAGGCGCACAGGCTTCAGTAGTTATGGCACGCAGGCTCAGTAGTTGTGGCTCAGTGCTCTAGAGCGCAGGCTCAGTAGTTGTGGGGCATGGGCTTAGTTGGTCTGCGGCATGTGGGATCTTCCCAGAACAGGGCTCGAACCCATGTCCCCTGCATTGGCAGGCAGATTCTTAACCACTGTGCCACCAGGGAAGTCCTTTGCCTTGTATTTTATCTTTGTTAATATGCATACATCTTTTACCTAACTCTAATTACATAAAATTTGCTATCATAATTTTTTATTAAGCATTTTATCACAACCATGATGCTTTTATAGCACCATGGAAACAGCTTATCTTTTCTAATGATTGTATAATTGCCCATTCAGTGTATATACCCTAATTTACTTAGCCATTCCCCTCTTTTTTTCCATATTTCTGAAAACACTGTAATAAACCTCATGCCTATGATGATGGTATATCGTGATGGACGGAACATGGCCTTCAGATCAGATTGACCTGGATCTAAAATCCTGGTTCTAACGTTACCTGGATGGAAGACTTCGGGGGCACATTAACCACTCTGAAATTGTGTTACTGTATATGCTTAGATTTTTTTAAATGCATGTAGGAGAAGTAATATCAAGCCTACAATTCGAGAGTATCCTAAGAATTAGATGTATGTTGCCAGTAGCCATTCAATGTCATGGCTGGTTTTCTTTCCTCTCTTTTTGGTGTATTTCTATTTTAGACATTCACCCACATGAAATTACAGGGTTGAATAGAATGAAGACTTTTCTAACTCTTGATACATATTGGCAAATTGTCCTCCAACTGGATTGCAGCAGTGTGCATGTATGTTTTGAGTCCTGCGTTGAGCCAGTCACTGTGTCTGGGAAGCAGACCTTTGGCAGCCCAGCAGAGGTTTATGTCAGCTTTCCCAATCCCCTCAGAGCAGGCTGATGTGTGCAGAGCTCATCACACATGTTGGCAGAGCCATTTGCACTCTCCAGGAATGTGCTGGAAACGCTTTGGGCTCATCAATTTATTGTTCACTACTCCTCCCCTTTGCCTTCAAGTAGCAAGTACAGTGCCTGGCTTCCAAAAGTCTCCCAGAAGGTCCTGGGGACTCCGCCAGAGCTCTGAACTGGGGACTCAAAACTAGTCCCTGGGGCTTCCCTGGTGGCGCAGTGGTTGAGAGTCCGCCTGCCGATGCGGGGGACACGGGTTCGTGTCCCAGTCCAGGAAGATCCCACATGCCGCGGAGCGGCTGGGCCCGGGAGCCATGGCCGCTGAGCCTGCGTGTCCGGAGCCTGTGCTCCGCAACGGGAGAGGCCACAACGGTGAGAGGCCAGTGTACCGCAAAAAAAAAAAAAAGAAACTAGTCCCTGTAGGCTCCGCCACTGCTTTACTCTGCTACACTACCTGCCACACCCTCTCATGGCCTCTGTTAGCTCATCTGTAAAAGAGAAAGTTGAGGCAGTTGGCTTCTAAGGCTGAACCACTCAGTGTGTTCTGTCATCAGCATCATCTGGGAGCTCTTTAGAAATGTACCGTCTTGGGCTCCACCCCAGATCTGCTGCATCAGAGTCTGCCTTGTTATAAGATCCCTGGGTGATCCCATACCCATTCAATCATGACAAGTACAGCACTAGATTATCTTCTGCCCAGGATTTGCTATCATGCTGGGAACATTTGCTGGGAGCCTCAGTTTGAGAACCCTGCTCTCCCTGCCCTATGTCTGCACTATCTCAGGATTTCCCTAACCTGCAGTGAGGTTCTTCCCCTGCTTAGTTACATCTGTGGACCTAGATGCCAGTTCTTATGGGTCAGGGTCATAACAACCAATACCTTCTTCCTTGAGGTGACCAAAACCATTTTTGGTGAAACACAGACCTTACTAGTCATTCCAGTGTTTAAAATCCAGCTGTAGATCCCAGTGGCTCTCAAGATAGAATCTGAACTCTTCTTTAACTTGACTAATAGGTCCCTCTATGAATGACGCAGCCCTGGCTGGCCTCCCTAGCATCCTTCCCCTTTTTTTCATACCCACCTCCCCAAATCCATAGGCTTTACCTAACAGCCACCTCACACTCCCCCTGTTCTTGTCTTCCTCTGTCTGGGACGCTCTTTCCCAGCGCCTCCTTTCTTGCTTTTAAAGGCTGTGCCTCCTTCAGCACCCTCGAGGGCTCAAGAATCCTCCCAGGAACACTGTTCTTCTGAAACACCTGGTTTAGAGGTTCCTTCTTGTTATGTTATAATAGCATCTATTGCCCTATACTGTGATCGTTTATTTCTACACATGTCTACCACTAGGCTCAGAATTCATAGACTTCTAAGAACGTATTTTGTTCCCTGTTGAGTTGCCGGGAGCCGACCTCCGGCAGGTCTTCCATGAATGGCAGTGGCCAGTGGTGCAGCTCCCTCCCCTTCCTTCCCACAGGTCTCTCCATCCCACTCTACCTGCTCTCTGGCTCCAGAGATTGACTGTCAGGCATCCCTGACCTGCCTTGCCTTCTTGCCTTCTGTTCAGCAAAAGGAGTGCCCCTCTACAGATAGAAAGGGCAGGCAGGGGCGGGAAAGAGGGGTCATTACTGCTCCAGCAACCTCAGGGAGGGTCACAGCTTTTCTCAAGGTGACCTTTCAGGTTCTTGAACTTCTCCTTCCTCCACCGCTCTCTCCCTTACTAAATCCCCCTCACAGCCTGTGGCCTTTCTCCCGTCACCTCTCCTACAATGTAAATAGTTCCTTCATTAAACTCTGCTTGGATTACCCATCTGTTTTTTCGCTAGGACCCCAGTGAGACCCCTGTTATCGTTACCGTGGACCACTCAGGGTGCTTGTCATCGTGGACTTTATCTCAAGCCTTATAGCCCTTCAGAGTGAGGATCCTTATCCCTACTAACACCAAGGCTTAAAGAAGCAATATGACTTGCCTAAGATCACCTAGCTAGTAATTAGATGATACCTAGTAATTCCTGCCAGGTTTGATTCCAAAGGCTGTCCACTTAACTGGTTAGCCACTGTGCTTTCTCCAAAGGCGCTCAATAAATGATCGTGAAGTGGATCTGAATTTCCCAGTCATGTGCAGTCCCCCTGACTGGGTTGGCCATGAGCTGGTAGCTGGGGGTAAAGAGGCAGCCTTGGGACAAAAAGGGAGACTGAAGTCTGGAACCAGCCTTGGCCTAGAAACCCTCCATGTTGTGTCTTCCTACTAGAGCTGTCACAGCCTTGAGGCGTGGTGCTCAGTCAGTACTGATGGACAATGGCTGACACAGGGAGGCGGGTGGGGGAAAGCAGGTGCATCCAGATTGGGAGGAGAAGACTTCACAGCCCTCAGCAGAGGTGGCTTCATCATCATGCTTTTTATTTGCAAATCCCGTTCAACTTGAACATTTCTGCAGCCGAACAGAGGTTTTCAAAGCCCTGCGCCTCCCATCTTCTGCAGCTGAATGGCATGCATGACCCAGTGGCTGTTGGGGGTGTGGTTCTGACATGAATTTCTGACACAAATATGCACTGTCTGGTATGTCAGTATCAAAGGAAAACTGTAGAAGGAAAATTAAGATAATATTTTTCAATACTGGGAAAAAGTTTCCCATTCCAAATCAATTTTGAAAAACAAAATCTTTTCAAACATCTAGCCATGTCAAAATAGTCAGGGCTCTCTATAAAACAACCATGGCATTTTATGAAGTTTCACATTTTCAAATCAATTATTATCTTTAAATATAAAAGGACACCTGTCCTGGGCCCCAGGATGCTGATTTCTACCATCATAATGTTAACAGGAGTGCCCAGTGACCATGTTCAATTTGAAGTTTCAGTCACTGTGCAGCAGATCCAGCCCCTGATATTTTATGATGCTCAAGGCAGTGCTTCTCCAACTAGAGTCTCTGGAATCCTGCAGCGTGGGGTACCCACACGTTTATGCTTCAGGGTATACAAGTTCTTCAGTTTGAGAAACACAGGATGAAAGGCCTTTTCCTTTTTCTTTCATCGTCTACTTCTGTGGTACTTTTTAGCCTTAATGAATCCTTGTTCTGTAGGAAGTACTTGATAGACAGTTCTAGAAAGGAAGAAAGGGGAGAAGGGAGAACAAGAGGAAGATCAGACCTGGCAGTCCATATCAGCTGCTTTCAGACCCGGCTTTCAAACCCTGGAGTTTTGCAGAGACAGGGAGGGCCAGGTCCTCCTCAGAGCTATTGAATCAGAAACTTTAGGGGCAGAGCCAGGCAATACATATTATTGGAGCCCATAAGAGTCCCTTGTGCAGCCAGATTTGAGAGCCACTGCAGTCTCTATGAACTTTCCCCTGCCCCCTGCATGGTCCTGGTTGGGGTCTCAGCTTCTCCAAGACTCCTGTCTCCATCACCTGCTAGGTCTTCCTGTGCTTGGTCATCTTTCTCCAAGCTCCACCCTCCACCTCGGCCATCAGAGTCACCAATCAAACATGCAGGCCAGCAAACATGGCCAGCCTTCCACCAGCAGAACATAGCGTGAGCTCCTCAGTGTAGCACCTGGGATGCTCCCTGTACCCCATGACCTCCTTCATCTCCTTTCTGGACGTCTCCTGCTTTAACTCCATATTCCAGCAGCTCCAAACTGTTTACTGGCAGCTCTTTGCCGAAGCAGCTCTTTACTTCTTTTCCTTTGTGCACTTTGATACTCCACCTTCAAGGCCCCTCTGCTTTACCCACTTCCTGTTTGCAGAGGCATACTTGCTCCCCAGTCATCTCCATCACTACCTCCTTTTGAGATTTCCTCTCACCTCCTCCAACTGGTTTAGACACTCCCTGTACAGTATTCTGGAGTATATTTGCATCGTAGTGATATGTGGCTGTCACTGGACCTCAAGGCAAGGACTTTGTCTTACTCACCAGTGTTTCCCCAACATCTGTAGCAGTACCTAACGCATAATGTATGCTCAAGGGATGTTTGACAAATGCATGACTTTACTGAGCCTTTCTTCTCCCTCTCTCCCCTCTCCCACCAAAATCAACCTATTCAATTTTAGCTGCAGCACTAAGTTACTTAATGTCAAAGAAATACGGAAAAGGAAGAGTGCCTCACATGTTCTTTTGCTGTGTTCTCCTCTAGTCCTTGTCTATTTGCCTAAATCCATCCTCTTTCATGCACCTATCACAGACCTGCCCCTCTCTTTAACTTAGGATTCTCACGAGAACCATCTCGCTGTGTAATATCTTGATGCCATCATCGATTCCCTCCTGTATTCTTGTCTTGGAAAGAAAGGTGTTGCTACAGACTGTTTTATATGTGTCCTCACCTGAAAAAAAATACGCCCATGGTGGCAATGGCATGCCCAGGAGCACTGCTGCAACTTGCTGTAATTGCACTGCGCTTGGTGTGATCTGATGGCTGTCACATCATTCCCATAGACACAATCCAATGACACCAGTTAATCATGCCGGAACTTCAGTCACATGCGTAAATGAGAAAATCATCCCCAAATTAGGCCCTGAGTAGGTCAACTTGCTTGCTGTTTGAGGCTTTTGAGACCCAGAGTTCCCCCTCTACCAACTTGGCAAACTCCATCGGACCAGTGTACTCAGCTAGAGGGTGAGATGGAAGTGTGAGCCGTTAATGATTAACCCTAGTGTTTTTCACGAGGGTCTCAGGAATCCACCCGTGGGAGACGTATATCCTGACCTATAGGAGTCTTAGGGTGGCAACACCCTTGGTATAACCTTGAAAGCTGCAATTCTGGCTTTGTTAAGTCTCCATCAGTAAATTGAGAGTGTTTGCACAGAGAAAGTGTACCTGTGACTTTGGATTCCAGCTGAGGAAAGCAAGGTTTTCTTTGTTGATGTTTGGAAAAGCCTGGGTGTCAAAAGTCACTGATAGAGCAGCAACAAAAATATTTTCTGGGGCGAAAAAAACACTTTGAGGTTGATCCCTCCCACATCCCCAAAACATTTGGTTAGTTCAGCAGATGTCAAATGAACTGAGATCCATACAGGCTGTTAGAGTCAGAGTTTAGCACAAACCTTAAATTTGTAATCAAAAGTTAGTGGTTTATATTTGTAAAATGTAATAATAGTAACAGAGAAAGAAAACACTTTCAGTTACTCAGAATCTCACATTGTTCTTTTTTCCAGGGTTCCTTCTAGTCCCTGTCTATGTGCATGTGAAATTTTTTCGTAGTTGTAATTATTGCATCTCTGTAGTTTTTAATGCTTTTTCCCTCACTGAAAAGTATCTCATAGTTACAACATTATTAGCATTTTAATGGCTGCATAATGTCCCATCAAGTGGCATGACCACGATTTACTTAACCGCACCGTCTATGACATTCACAGAGTCTCTGGTATTTCTCCAGTATAAATGAGGTTCAAAAAACAGCTTCAGGGACTTCCCTGGTGGTGCAGTGGTTAAGAATCCACCTGCCAATGCAGGGAACACGGGTTTGAGCCCTGGTCCAGGAAGATCCCACATGCTGTGGAGCCGCTAAGCCCATGTGCCACAGCTACTGAGCCTATGCTCTAGGGCCCGTGAGCCACAACTACTGAGCCTGCACACTGCAACTACTGAGCCTGCGTGCCGCAACTACTGAAGCCCATGCACCTAGATCCCGTGCTCCACAACAAGAGAAGCCATGACAATGAGAAGCCCGCGCACTATGACAAAGAGTAGCCCCCACTCACCGCAACTAGAGAAAGCCCACGTGCAGCAATGAAGACCCAGCGCAGCCAAAAATAAAGAAATAAATTTATTTAAAAAAAACAAACTTAAAAAATAAAATAAACAGCTGCATGTATTTGCTTTTTCCTTTTACATTATTTCCTTTAGATACATTTCCAGAATTATGATTATGTCAGAGAGCAGAGCCACTTGATATTTTTCTGGGGGTACACTGCCCCCTTCAGCGGTGAATCGTATCTGCCTACACTCGGGTCAAAAGGGCTGTCGGCCCAGAGGCCTCAGCTGGAAGGAGGCTGAGGCCAGTGAGGTGCCTGGAACAGGGTGAGCTCTGCAGGTTAGGACAGAGTGAGGGTGCTGTAGAAGGGACAGTGGACTACGAACCATGTAAGTAGGAGAGACCCAGTCTGACTTGGCCACAGCCCCTGGGTGATGTTGAGTAAGTCATTCTTTGGGGCCTGGACCTGGCCTGTATGTGGGAAGCAGAATTACGACTCTCGCCTGTTGGTAACCCAGTCATTGCCTGTGATGGGGAGAGGAAGAACCTGACGTAAAAGTACCTGGCACGAAATGAGCCCATCTCTGATTCCCTTTCCACTCCCTGCTTCTCCTCCACACACAACACAATCCGTCAGCAGTCTTCGAAGTCTCCCTTCAGTGTGTTCAGGAAATCTGCCCCCATTACCACCCTAGTGGCAGCCACCACCATCTCTTGTCTCAACTACAATAATTTCCTAGCTGTTCTTCTTGCCTCCATGCTTGGCCCACACCCAAGAGTCCATTCTCCACAGATCGACCAGAGTGGTGGTTTTAAAATGCCACTTGGTTCATGTTACTCTCCTGCCTGAAACCCATCAAAGGAAATGATGTGCAATCAGCAAGCCAGCATACTCCCAAAGCCCTCCAACACCTCCCCACACACATGATTTATTTGTAGCCTTATTGGAAACACACCATCAATAGCTTAACCAAACCCAGGTGAACCTGGACAGCACCCAGGAGCTTCTGTCCCTTCTTTGTGAACACAGTGGGGAAGAGACCTAGCGCCCCACACAGTTGAATCAAGCTCTTGTTCAGAGGACATCTGCTGGACATTAAATGTCCGTTGTTCTTTGGTTGTGAAGGATGAAGGGACCTGAAAACTGGCTCAGCGATGGTGTATTCGTTTCTGAGGGCTGCCGTAGCAAATTGCCACAAACGGTTGGCTTAAAACAAGAGAGATTTATTCCCTCACAGTTCTAGAGGCTAGAAGTCCAAAATCAAGATGACGGCAGGGTTGGTTCCTTCTGGAGGGTCTGAGGGCGAACCTGTCGCATGCCTCTCTCCTCGCTTCTGGTGGTGGCCAGTAATCCTTGGCATTCGCTGGACTGGGGTTGCATAACTGCAGTCTCTGCCTCCGTCATCATATGGCCTTCTCCCCTCTGTGTCTCATTCTCCCCTTGTCTTCCTTTTGTCAGGACAACTGCTGTTGGATTTAGGGCTCACCCTAATCTAGGATGATCTCATCTCAAGATCCTTGATTTAGTTACATCTGCAAAGACCCTTTCTTTCAATAAATTCACATTCACAGGTGCCAGGCAGACGTCTCTTCTGGGAGGACTCTACCACTCAACCCCCTACAGACGGCAGGTCCTTTGAGACAGCATGGAGTAGGGAGAGCTTTCTGGAGTACCATATGTAGATGTCTCTAGAAGAGCAGGGCAGTCTGCAGCTCATTTTCCAGGAAAATGATATATAATCAGACTCCTCACTTTTTGAGGTTTCATACAGGGGTGGGGTCTGTCTACCTGACAATAGGGAGAATCAGAATAAAGGGCATTTCTGGGTCTACCAGGAGCAAAGACCTGGGCTAATTCTGACCCAAATCTGGGAGAGCCAGGTATGGCCTGGGGCAGGATTGGATGTTCAAACTCAGCAAAAAGCAACAGCAAAATCCTCCTGGAGGAGGAATCACTTCTCTAATCAAGGTCAATTACTGCTCTCGGGGTCCCTTCAGCCTTTGCCAGGAACCTCCTTTACAGCTGCCCCTCTTCGACTCAGCAGCCAGCAGCCCTCACGCCAGTCACCATGTCCCAAAACGCCCACACATCGTAAAATGTAGGAGGTCCTAGACGCATGCCAGGGAGAGGTTGGTTCTAGAATCAAACTCCTGCCAGTTTATTGGGGCAGTTCACACTATGGGGACAGACCATGACAGACCAGAGCCCCTCCCCCATCAAAAGGTGGGGACTTGGAAAAATACCTCAGTGCTTCGGGCATCATCAGTAACCACGCCCACTGGGTCAGGTTCACGCGCAAAGCTGAGCTGCATGGCTAGTTGAACCTGTGTGAGCTAAGCCTAATGGGCAAAGAGAAAGAGAATATCAACAGTGACTTCCTGGGAGAAGGAGATGGAGGTGAATCATTTCTCCTTGATGCTTTGTTCGCTCTCTCGCTCTCTGGGTTTTCTGCTGTTTCTAACAAGCGTGCATTTTGTGCATAATCTGAACAAAGAATAATCATTTGCATGGAGTGGGGGGAGTGTGAACATGCCGGAATAGAGCACAAGAGCTCAGACATTTCTCTAAGTGGAAGCTAGCTCAGCTTTCCGTGGTCACAGGAACTCCAGATTTCAGATATGATAGGAATTGGACAGTCGTATTCAGACCCTCAGATAAATGTATTCACATCACAGCTCACTTTTTCTCAGCAAAAGTGTGCCTGTGAGTAACGAAGCCACCTGTAATAGCTGAAGACACACACACAATCATACACACTCACACAGCACCCCTGCATTCGTTGCTTGGGACTACCATAACAAAGTACCTCAGACTAGGTGGCTTTAAACAACAGAAATGTATTCTCCCACAGTTCTAGAGGCTGGAATTCCAAAATCAAGGTGTTGACAGGACCATATTCCCTCTTAAGGCTCTGGCGGAGAATCTGTCCTGTGCCTTTTCTTTAGCTTCTGGTGTTGCCAGCAGTCCTTGGCATTCCTTGGCTTGTAGCCACATCATCCAGTCTCCACAGTGATCTTCTCCCTGTGTGTCTGTGTCTCTTCTCTTTTTATAAGGACACCCGTCATATAGGATCGGGTCCCACCTTAAAGATGTCATTTTGACTTAATGACATCTCCAAAATCTTATTTGCAAATAAGGTCAGATGCACAGCTAGAAGGTGTTAGGACTTTGACATATCTTTCTGGAGAGACACAATTCACCTGCAACAAACTGCTAACCCAGTCTATCTTCCAGGCTCACTCTGAGGCCTGTCCCACCAGACAATGGGTATGATTACTCGGGAAACCGCCTTTCCCTCAGACCCCCCGTCCTCCCACATACACCCTGCAGTCAGCACACCTGTGGTTGCTGCTTCTCTGTCACTGAGCTACAGACTGAGGTGAGCCCCCCCCACCAGCCACATGGTCATGATTACATTTTACACAGACACACTTGGATTTGCACGGCCAATTACCCTGCAAAACCACATACACTGCCTGTGATTAGGCAGCAGGAGAGCCGCCAGCATCCAGTTCCAGTCCAAGCAAAGCAGCCCCTTCCCCTCAGGAGGGCAGAGAGGGGGATGGTTCTTTGCCAGTGCATCCACCTGTCCCATCTTAGACCCAAGTCCCCTCGTACATCTCTGCTCTGTTGGTCCTCAGCTGACCCTCCACTTCCAGAAAAGGGACCAGACAGTGAGGTGGCCACATCTGGGGGAGGGGGGGCCTGGAGGAGAGGAAGCTGGAGGAGAGGCGGGGGGAGAGGGTGTCAGGCTTCCAGTTCAAGAGTCTACAGCATCAACCTCTAAACCACATGCCGGGGGCTGAGACGGGGAGGGGGGGTGTCTTGGGATGAGGCTAAGGAGAGGGTCTAAAACAGAGCTATGCTAAAACAGGAGAAACCCTAGATATACGCCCCTCCCCACGCCCACCCCCGGATCTGGCCCTTTCCTGCTGTCCCTGCCTTTTGCCGGCACCTGTCAGCTGCTTCCTCCTCCACTCGACGCTGAGTCGCTCTTGTGCTCAGGCAAATCGTGTGCACGTGCAGCTGGGCTTGGACTTGATTCCAGCCTGAGCATGCCGGGCCGGACCTCTGGCTGTGACACACATTGGAGAGGGTGGACCCGCGTGAGCAGTTGTAATGCTGAAACATAGTGGGGCCTGGGGCCCACACGTGATACAAGCACACACAGAGTCACACCCATGTACAGTCACAGCAAAACCCAGCTTCACTACAGCCATCACAATCTCTCCCTGTAGGCAGCACCCCGTGGGATGTCATATTCATTCATTTATTTGCTCACTCACTTACTCAGTATTTATTGAGCAGCTACTACGTGCCGGGCACTGTCGTAGGCCATTGGGCTATATCACTGGACCAAACAGACACAAATCTGTCTCCTCCTGGACCTGATGTTTGAGTCATAATAGGAGGCAGCCCTTGTGAAGGCCTGGGGAGCCTTTGTCAAAGGCAAGAGGATGCAGATTAGAGTTTTGTTTTTTCAATTTTATCATCTTTATTGGAGTATAGTCAGATTAGAGTTTTTAATGGCCTCCGCCTCCACCTACCCCAGGGCCACATGGCGGTGTCCCCCAGCCAGCACAGCCCTTCCCATGATGGGGCTGCGGTACGTGCCCTGAGAGCAGCTTCCCTCCCTTGGCCTGCTGCTCCTGGCTGCCAGACACCTCTCGCTGTCTGAGCCTCAAGATCTCTTTTTTCCACATGGCCCACTCCTGACTGTCTAGGAGCCCTGCTTCCCCATCCAGGTAACTTGCATCCCTACGTTCTGATCTGATTTGGACATTGATTCTGAGGGCAAGCTGATAGCCACATTCCTCTTATTTTTCATTTTATCAGCTGCAAACTGCACACATTGATTGCAGGCTAGGTTAATTTTTCCCTATGTATTTGTTAACCATTTGTACGTTATTTCTGAAACACTGTTTTCTAACTTGGGGTCTTCACTGTGGAAGCAGAGACCTAAAGGGGAAACACACCATCAGTTTTGGGGTCCTAATTCTGGGTCTAAACTAGACTCTCATCTTCTCTGCTCTGTTGTGTTAGAACGACACCTTCCAGGCAACGGGAGCTGTGGGTATAATGTAATTGTTTCTAGTAGCTGCATTAAAAGAAAAAAAAGAAAAAAACAGGAAAAAAAAATTTAATTTTAGTAATATGTTTTCCTAACCCAATAGGTCCAAAATAGTATCATCTTAACATGTAGTCAATATAAAAATATTGAGATATTTTACACTCTTTTAGATGCACAGAGTTTGAAACACAGTACATATTTTCCACCTGTAGCACATTTCAGTCTGTACTGTCCACACTTCAAGTGCCCAATAGCCAATTTTCAGTTTCCTCATTTGTACAATGGGAATATGAATGCCTGTTCTATATCACTGTGAGGATAAAATGAGTTTGTATATGAGAACTCCTGGAACATTGTAGGGGATCAATAAATGTCAGACTTTCCTCACCTCCATATTATTCATCCATTTTGAGTGTGTTGGGCAGGAACTAATGTTTGCCTCAAAATATAAATGAGCTTTTAAAACATAATAAGTTGTCCATTATTTTGGACAATCTATTGTCCATTAATCAATAGATTGTCTATTGACAAAATAACCCTTGTCCTTATTTTGTGCTACTTGGTTATTTTTCTCCAGCTGTTATTTTCTTCTTATTTAATCTCTAAAAAGTCTAGGAAGCTCACTCTCTGTGGTAGTTTGAATTGCATCCCCCCAAAAAAGATATGTTAAAGTCCTAACCTTTAGTACCTATGAATGTGACTTTATTTGGAAATAGGGCCTGTGCAGATGTAATTAAATTAAGGCGAGGTGATACTGGATTAGGGTGGACCTAATCCAATGACTGTTGTCCTGGGGAGAAGAGGGAAGTTTGGACACAGAGACAGACGTGGGGAGACCACGTGACAACAAAGGAAGAAATTGGAGTGATGTATCTACAAGTCAAGGAATGTTAAGGTTTGTTGACCACCATTAGAAGGATCCTCCTCTAGAGACTTCAGAAAGAGCATGGCCCTGTCCATCTTGATTTTAGAGTCTAGAGTCCAGAACTGTCAGAAAATAAATAGCTGTTGCGGAGGTCATCCAGGTTATGGTAATGTGTTACTGTAGCCCAAGGAAACTGACGTACTCTCAATGAACTTCTTCCGCTTCCTCTCCCTCCCATTCATTCCTCAACCCACTGCACTTTGACTTTGGATTCCATCACTCATTAATACAGTGCTGTCGAGGTCACCCTGCCCTTGACATCACCATAGGCCATGACCTGAAAGCCTGGCTGCCCTGAGGTCCTTTGCCACTGGTCTAGGATATTAGAGATGCAGGATCAGGGAAGCTGGCCAGTCTCCATGATTTTGAGCTCCACGTGGCCTACTGGAACTCAGTGTCTTAGCTGCACAAAGCCGAGATTTCTTCTAGAGGCACACGCGAGAAATGGGTCTGACCAGGGAAATCTCCAAAGACTTAAGGATGGGTTTGCACTCAAGCTGAGCCTTGAAGAATGGCCAGGTAGCTTGTTTGTTCCAAAACAGGAGAAGGGATGAAGGGACAGCCCTGCCCTTTTTGTGTGTTTTCAGGGAAGGAAACAACAGGGGATGTCCGGGAACTAAGGAGGAATCTTCATGAGGAGGAGCACAGGTGTTTGGGGTGGGGCTTAGATCCCAGAGGGCCGGGTTATGGACGGCCCGGGACATGGGGTTGCCTGCAGATTGTGTCATACCCAGTGTTGGTTTTTGTTGGGTTTTTTTTTGCGGTACGCGGGCCTCTCACTGCTGTGGCCTCTCCCGTTGCGGAGCACAGGTTCCGGACGCGCAGGCTCAGCGGCCATGGCTCACGGGCCCAGCCTCTCCGCGGCATGTGGGATCTTCCCGGACCGGGGCATGAACCCGCGTCCCCTGCATCGGCAGGCGGACTCTGAACCACTGCGCCACCAGGGAAGCCCCATACCCAGTGTTGGTCAGATTTACTAGGAATTTGCTGATCCAAGCTTGAGCCTCATTCGAAACTACCAGCCTCCGTACTGTAACACAAGGTGCCCAGTCCTCCCTCGGATAGAATTCGGTAGAGCTTCGGAACAGGGCCCTTTGCTTTGTGATGCTTTACCACCTTCTTTTAACTGTAGCCTCTGAGGCATTCAGGTAAACTCTAGGCTCTGGTGACCGTTTTGTTTTCTTTTTCATTCTAGCATAAACGCCATTACATCCCTAAGACTCTAAATGAAAGAAAGAAGAAGTACACCCACCACCCCAGGGCCCCAAAAAACAAGCTGTTTTAAGTCCTCGCCCACATGTAGGAAGCATTTTTTTCATACTTATTAAACTGTAGATATGATCTGATAACATACTTTTCTTCCACTTAGTGTTATGTCAAAACCCATTTTCCCCCCCACGTCGCTAGTCTTTATCACTATCTTATTCAGTGACTATGTAATATTTCATCAAGTTGATGGACCCTAATTTACTTACCCATTCCCGTATTATTGGACACCGTTGCTCTAATACAGATAACACTGTTATCTCTATAACCAGTAGATCAAAAGCTGACAAAGCAGATACAGGCAGAGTCAGCCATGAATTATGCATAGGGTCAGGTCGCAGGCAGATTCTTCTGTTTAACTTAGGGGCAGCAAGTAGAAGACCTGTGCGTCCTGCGGGGTGGGGCGGGGAGCTGAAGGACGGACGTGGTGAATGAGAGGGGATTTTCAAAGACGAATAATGGGATTTGCCGAGGTTGAGAAGTATGTTAGTTTTCTGTGGCTTTTGTAACCAGTTACCACAAACTTCATGGCTTAAAAACAGCAAACATTTATTCTCTCACAGTTCTGGAACCTGAAGTCCAAAATCAAGGTATTGGCAGGGTTGGATCCTTCTGAAGGCTCTGGGAAGCGTCTGCTCCACGCTTCTCTCCTAGCTCCTGGTGGCTGCCCACAATCCTTGCATTCTCCAGTTTGTATCCATATAACTCCAGTCTCTGCTTTCATCCTCACGTGGTCTTCTCCGCCGTGTGTCTTACACTGCTCTCTTCTTTCATAAGGATTCTTGTCATTGGATTTAGGACCCACTCTGATCCAGGTCAGCCTCATCTTGAAATCCTTAACCTAGAAACACGTGCAAAGACTCAGTTTCCAAATAAGGTCACAGTTCCAGCTTCCCAGTGGACGTATCTTTTGGGGGTCATCATTCAACCCACTATAGGAAGAGAAGGCATTTAAATTCATGAACACAGTTGTACATTGTGGGTTCGTGTTACCTGTATGTCTGCTTGTCTATTCAACAATATGTTAGGAATATCCTTCCGTACCAAAGTGTAGAGATCCCCCGGGTTCATTTTTATTAACTGCTGAGTACTACATAGCATGCAGGTCACTACATATACACTTACCACATTTTTCTTCATCTTGTGAATTAATAATATTTCGTCATTATAAATAAGAGTAGAGATGAATGTTCTCATGAATGCATCATAAGCACATGTGCAGTTTGTCCAAGATATATAACTAGTTGTCTTAACAGCATACCTTTCCTCTTTAAACTTATTTATAGATATATATGTGTGATGTATATATATGTGTGTGTGCTTATATATATTAATATATATGTATGTATATGTATAATAACATTTATTGAACATTTATCAATACTAAGTGTCAAATGTCAGGCCCTATGGTAACATTTTTATACATTATTTTATTATATCAAAAAAATTTGAGGAAGACTATTGTTACTCTATTTTTCATCCACTACATAGGAGAAGAATACTTTACAGAAAAGTTAAGCAACTTCCCTATGATCCCATTTCTAGAAGAGGCAGGGCTGGGATTTGAACCTAGCACCCAACCATTTAACCACTAACCTCTACTGTTGCCCTTTACCCTGAATTTTATACACACACACACACACACACACACACACACACATATATAAAATTCTGTTCTATTTTTGGAATCTATTCCGTTGTATTTTCTGTTGGTCTATTCTGCACTATCACCATACAGTTTTTTGTTTTTTTGTTTTTTTATTTATTTATTTTTGGCTGCATTGGGTCTTCAGTGCTGCGCACGGGCTTTCTCTAGTTGTGGCGAGCTGGGGCTACTGTTTGTTGCAGTGCACGGGCTTCTCATTGCAGTAGCTTTTCTTGTTGCGGAGCATGGGCTCTAGGCTCACGGGCTTCGGTAGTTGTGGCGTGTGGGCTCAGTTGTTGTGGCTCGCAGACTTAGCTGCTCCGCAGCATGTGGGATCCTCCGGACCAGGGCTCGAACCCATGTCTCCTGCATTGGCAGGCAGATTCTTAACCACTGCACCACCAGGGAAGTTCCATGCCATATGGTTTTAACGTTGATCTTTTACAGGACACTAGTAATGTCTGATAGACCTACCTCCCTTCACTTTTTCACAAACTTCCTGGATATTCTCACCTGTTTATTTTTCCAGATATGTGGTAGAGAATATTGTTAAGTTGCAATATAAACCCTATTGAATTTATATTGTACCTGCATTGAATTTATATATTCATTTAGGAAGAATTGATACCCTTAAAATACTGAGTTTCTTATCCAACATCTAGTTATGACTCCATAAAATTTTTTATATTTCTGCATAGAATTGCGTAGCTTTATTCATGTAGGTACTTCACATTTCTATTTAAGCTTGTTCCTAGATTTCTTTTTCTGATGACTTACAGGTATAGGATTTTTCTTGTATTACATTTTCAAACTGATCATTACTTCCATTACGTTTCCTGTTTGTTGTATATTGTGAAGCTATTGGTTGTTTTATATTAATTTTGTAACCAGCCACCTTAGTCAATTTTGTTTTTCTAATATGTTTTTCAGCTGATTCACTAAGCCTGACTTGCAAATAATAATCATTTTACCTCGATGTTAGCAACAGGCTTACCCTGTATTTTAGCCTCCTGTTTAATGGCTTTGGCAGTTTTGCCCAGAAGAGAGGACACTCTCATCTTATTCTAATCTAATGGAGAATCTTGGATTATTTTAACATTAAACATGAGGCAAGATTTGGACTTGAGTTACCTTTTTTATCATGTTAGAAAGCAGCCATTTATGTCCATTTTACCAAGCTTTCTATCAGGAATGGATGTCGAATTTTTTTCAAGAACTTCGTAGGTAGCTATTGACATTCATGCAACAAGTGAGTGGGGCCAGGCACTCCTGTAAGCAGTAAACAAAGTCTCTGTCCTCCTGGTGAGTGACAGTGCTAGACTAGAAGGGAGGTGAAATTTCAAAGGTGAAATATAGTTTGACAAACTTATGGTGCCCAAAGGGGAAAGGGAGGGCAGGAGTGGATAAATTAGGAGTTTGGGATTAACATATACACACTACTATATATAAAATAGATAACCAACAGGGACCTCCTGTATAGCACAGAGAACTATACTCAATACTTTGTAAATAACCTATAATGAAAAAGAATCTGAAAAATAATATATATATAAAACTGAATATATACATATAATTATATATCTATATAAACTGAATAACTTTGCTGTACACCTGAAACTAACAACATTGTAAATCAGCTATGCTTCAATTTAAAAAAAAAAAAAAAAGAATATACTTTGAGAAGGCTGTGCTGAGGGGGTGCTATTTAAGCAGAGTTCAGTGTGGGGGGAGCTGTGTGAGATCTGGGGAAACATGTCAAACCTTGGAATCAGAGAAGATCAGGTGGGACCTCCCTGGTGGCGCAGTGGTTGAGAATCCACCTACCAGTGCAGGGGACACGGGTTCGAGCCCTGGTCCGGGAAGATCCCACATGCCGCGGAGCAGCTAAGCCCATGCGCCACAACTACTGAGCCTGCACTCTAGAGCCCACGAGCCACAACTACTGAGCCCGCAAGCCACAACTACTGAGCCTGCGTGCCACAACTACTGAAGCCCGAGTGCCTAGAACCCATGCTCCACAATGAGAGAAGCCACCACAATGAGAAGCTCGCGCACCTCAACAGAGTAGCCCCTGCTCGCCACAACTAGAGAAATCCCGCGCATAGCAACGAAGACCCAATGCAGCTAAATAAATAAATAAATAAATTTATTAAAAAAAAAAGATCAGGTGACCTCTCTGACCTCTTAATGTTATAATGAATGAAGGCACATTTCCTAATATTGAATCATCTTGTACAGTCATATAAACCTCATTTCATCACAAGGTAGAGTTATTTTAATGGATTGTTAGGTTGACAGTATTTAATTTAGAATTTTTTGCATCCATATCTATAAGTTTGGGCTGGGGGGTTTTAAGTCTATCTTTGTAAAATTTTGCTTTGTATGTTAGACTGGCTTAAAAACAGGAATTCTTAAGTTGTCTTTCCTTTTTCCATGGCTTAGTACCATTTCATTGATGTAGACGTTACGTTTCTTAAAGAACTGAAAATAGTCACTCATAAAAGTATATGTCCTGGTGCTTGGAGGAGGGAATAGGAGGGGAACACAAATCATATGTGGTTTAGTTTAGTTTACAGTTATTGATTTATTCAGGGTTTCCTTTTTTAAGTTAAATTTGTTAGTTTCTGGTTACTGAGAACTTCATTGAGGTTTTCAGATAGAATAGTGGTAGAGTTGGGGAAAGTACTGTGCTGCGTAATTTTAGTTCCATCTTTATCCACATTATTTGCCTTTTCTCATAAAGTATTTTGTGTGTATTAAGGTTTTTTAACTATTATTTGCATAATAAAAGATACCCCTTTTAGCAGGACAATTTAATGAGTTTTTAAACGTGTACAGTTCTATAACCACCACCACTATAGAGATATAGAATATTTCCCAAACCCCCAAAAGTTTCCCCATGCCCTTTTGTAATCAATTCCTCCTTCTCCCCAGGCCCTGGAAACCACTGATCTGATTTTTGTCCCTATAGTTTTGCTATTTCCAGAATGTCACATAAGTAGAATCCCACAGGATGTAGCTTTTTGAGTTTGATTTCTTTCATGAGGCATAATGTTTTCAGGGTTTATCCACATTATTGTATGTCTCAGTAGTTTATTTCTTTTTCTTTCCAGTTTTATAGAGATATAATTAACATAGAACATTGTATTAGTTTAAAGTATCCAACATAATGATTTGATATATGCATATATTGCAAAATGATTACCACAATAAGTTAACACTCATCTCGTTTGTTTCCTATTTGTTGAGTAATGTTTTACTGTCTGAAAATACTGTAGTTTATCTATCCACGGGTGGCAATGTAGGTGGCTTCCAGTTGTTGTTTACTGTAAACACAACTGCTATGAATATTTGTGTAGAAGACATTTGTCTTTATTTCTCTCATTTAAATATCCAGTATTGGGTGTGTCAGGTCATATGTAAAGTATATGTTTAACTTTATAAGGAACCACTATTATGCTTTCCAAATCAGCTCTACTATGAATTCCCAACAGCAGCATATAAGAGTCCCAGTCATTCCACATCCTTGTCAGGACTTTGCATTGTCTTTCCCTCTCCTTTGGCCATACTAATAGGTGACTGGGTGAGGGCTAAGATCTCATTATGATTTTAATTTGGGTTTCCCTGACTAATTAATGGTGTTGAGTGTTTTTCTTGGGTTAATGCTTTCACCATATGTTCTTTGGTGAAGTGTTTGTTCACATCACTTGCCCATTTTACAAATTGGGTTATCTTCATGTTATTGAGTTTCAAGAGCTCTTTATATAATATTCTGGATGCTATCTGCTTTTTCAGATAGGTGTTTTGCAAATATTTTGTCCCTATCTGTGGCATCTCTTTTTATTTCCTTGACAGTATCCTTGGAAGAGTAGAAGTTTTTAATTTTGATGAACTCCGAATAATCACAGTTTTTTTTGTTTCATGCTTTATTGTGCTTTGTGGTCAAAAAAATGCTGACCTAACCCAAGGTCATGAAATGTTTTTCCTATGTTTTGTTTGGAGTTGATTATTGTGTATGGTGTGAGGTATGAGTCAAGGTTCATTTTTTACATATGGATGTCTATTCCAGCATCACTTACTAAAAATACTCCATTTCTCTTGTATTATTTTTTTCCCTTAAATTTTTGATAGAATTCTCTAATGAAACCATTTGGGTCTGGATTTTTATTTGTGGAAAGGTCTTTAAATTACAAATGCAACTTATTTAATAGATAAGGGGATAACTGGGATTATCTAATTCTTCTCGAGTGAGTTTTGGTACTTTGTGTCTTTCAAACAATTTGTTTATTTAGTTTATGCTATCAGATTTATTGGCATAAAGTTGTTCATAATGTTCCCTTTTTATTTTTAATATCTCAAAGATATATAGTGATGGGTCCTCTCTTATTCTTGATATTAACAATTTGTATCTTTCCTCTTTTCTTTCATGGTCTGTCTGGCTAGAAGTTTGTCATTTTTATTGTTTTTGGTTGTTTTTTTTTTTTTTTTTTAAGAATCAGCTTTTGATTTTATCGCTTGTCTCCATTGGTTTTCTGTTTTCAATTTCATTGACTTCTCTTTATTATTTCCTTTCTTCTGCTTCCTTTATATTTAATCTGCCCTTCTTCTAGTTTCTTAATGTTCAGCTTTTATTTTTGATATGAGAACTTTCTTATACTCTAATACAGACAATTTAATGCTATACATTTCTGTTTAAGTACAGCTTTCACTGTCTCCCCCTATTCCACATAGTTGAACATACTATGTTTTCATTTTCAATCAATTCAGTATACTTTAGCTTCCCTAGTGGTTTATTCTTTAACCCATGGAAAGAATTTGGAAGTGTTTATTGTGTGATTTACAAATACTGGGGGACGTTCAGGTATCTTTCTGTTACTGATTTTTAGTTTAAATCCACTCTGATCAGAAAACACATTTTCTATGGTTGCAGTTCTTTTATATTTGCTGAGATTTGTTTTATAGACTAGTATTGGGTTGGCCAAAAAGTGCCTTCGGTTTTTAAGTAAAAATAAAAGACACATTTTTCATTTTCACCAAGAACTTTATTGAACAACGTATTCACCCTTTTGCTCCACTTCCTTCTGCCATTTTCCAGGCAACTTCATAATTCCATCTTCCCAAAACTTTTTATGTTTTTGAACAAAGAACTGTTCCAGGTGCCTTTTACAGTCTTTCAGGGAATTGAAATGTTTTCCATTAAGAGAATTTTGTAAAGACCTAAATAAATGGAAATCCGAAGGTGCAATGTCTGGTGAATATGGTGGATAAATCAGAACTTCCCAGGCAAGCTGTAATAATTTTTGCCTGGTCATCAAAGAAACATGCAGTCTTGCGTTATCCTGATGGAAAATTATGCGTTTTCTGCTGACTAATTCTGGACGTTTTTCGTCAAGTGCCGCTTTCAGTTGGTCTAATTGGGTGCAGTACTTGTTAGAATTAATCGTTTGGTTTTCCGGAAGGAGCTCATAATAGAGGACTCCCTTTCAATCCCACCATATACACATCACCTTCTTTGGATGAAGACCAGCCTTTGGTGTGGTTGGTGGTGGTTCATTTTGCTTGCCCCACGATCTCTTCTGTTCCAAGTTATCGTGCAGTATCCACTTTTCATGCCTCGTCACAATTTGTTTTAAAAACGGAACGTTTTCATTATGTTTAAGTAGAGAATCACATGCAGAAATACCGTCAAGAAGGTTTTTTTCACTTAACTTCTGTGGAAGCCAAACATCAAAGCGATGAAACATAACCAAGCTGGTGCCAGTGATTTTCAATGCTTGATTTGGATATTTTGAATATGTTGGCTCTCTCCTGAGTGGTATAACGGTGATTGTTCTCAGTTAATGTCTCGATTTGATCGCTATCAACTTCAACTAGTCTACCTGACCGTGGAGCATCGTCCTGTGAGAAATCTCTAGCACGAAACTTTGCAAAACACTTTTGACATGTTCAGTCAGTTACAGCACCTTCTCTATACACTGCAGAAATCTCTTTTTTTGTATTTTGGTTGTGTTTTTACCTTTCCTGAAATAATAAAGCATAATATGCTGAAAATGTTGCTTTTTTGCTTCCATCTTCAGTATTAAAATGGCTACACAAAAATTCACCAGTTTTGATAAGTCTTTTTTTATTTTTAATTTATTTTTTAAAATTTTTATTTGTTGACTTTTTTTAACGTCTTTATTGGAATATGACTGCTTTACAATGGTGTGTTAGTTTCTGCTTTATAACAAAGTGAATCAGCTATACATATGCATACATCCCCATATCTCCTCCCTCTTGTCTCTCCCTCCCACCCTCCCTGTCCCACTCCTCTAGGTGGACACAAAGCACAGAGCTGATCCCCCTGTGCTATGCGGCTGCTTCCCACCAGCTATCTATTTTACATTTGGTAGTGTATCTATGTCCACGTCACTCTCTCACTTCGTCCCAGCCTACCCTTTCCCCTCCCCATGTTTTCAAGTCCATTCTCTATGTCTGTGTGATAAGTCTTTTTTTAAATGCACGCTGATATGACAGCTGTCACATGCAGTCTGACAAAATTGTTTGGAATGAAGTTAAAGACAACTAAATGCTACTAGAGCCATCTTACAGAAAAAACTGAACAAATCTTTTGGCCAACCCAGTATACGGTCTATTGTGGTGAATGTGCCAGGTGCACATGAAAAGAATATGTTTTGCAACTGCTAGGTATAGTGTGCTAGAAATGCTAATTAAGTCAAGTTGATTTATAGTTTCGCTCAGGTGTTCTCTAGTTTTACTGATTTTCTTCTACTGTTCTATCTATTACAAGGAGAGGAGTATTGATGTGTCCAACTATACTTGTGGATTTGTATATTTCTCTTTTCAGTTCTGTCAGCTTTGGTTTTATGTATTTTTGTTGGTGGATGTAGTTTTCTTTAGTCTTATGTAGCTCTGTTGTTAGGTGCATTTTTAAGTATTTTTATATTTCTATTTTTAATTGATTTTACTAGCTGTTGGCTCATCCCATCCTATTATCTGTTTGCTTTCCAACAAATTCAATCTTAAATATATCTTTTGAGTCTACTTCTTTCTTTTTCTTTTTAAATTCCTCCTTCTCCTCTCCTTACCTCAGATTTTCATGTTGTGTTTTTTTTTTCATTTTCAATTAACTGCCTTCAATAATTTATTTTCATTCTTTTTGTATATAATGAATCAATGAAATTTGCGGTTTTGGTAGCATGTTTTTGTATGAAGCATAACAGGTATTGCTCTTTTCTAAAATTCCTGGTATAAACTGTGGTTTTGATTTTTTCTTTGAATTAAATTTTGATTAGATTTTTAAAAATTTCCAAATGGTTTGGGTTTATGTTTCTTTGTTTCCATTTTTGTAATTTCTTTCTAAATTTATTGAGTTGTCAGAGACTGTAGTCAGCTCTGATTTTAAAATTAAACAAGTTTTCTTTTAACTCAAATACATAAAAATATGACTGTGAAAGCAGTCATAAACAATAGGTAACAAATATGTATGGTCATATTCCAATAAAACTTTACTTATAAAAACTAGAGAAGGTAGTGTTTGGCCCATGAGCTGTGGCAAATCCTGATCTGAAGGGACTAATAAAACACTAACTTGCATTATTAGTTCTCATATTTCCTTTAAAATTTCCTTCTGAAACAAAACCAGAAGACAAAACAAAATACAGTCACAAATGACTTGAGGCTGCTTCACCTTTCAAATATTTGCCTTCCAACAACATATTCGTACTTTTGTAACGTATGAAATTGTTAATTCATCCATTTCTATGAACACTACATTCAATCTGACATTATTCCTGATTTGGT
Source organism: Pseudorca crassidens (assembly GCF_039906515.1). Taxonomy (NCBI): domain Eukaryota; kingdom Metazoa; phylum Chordata; class Mammalia; order Artiodactyla; family Delphinidae; genus Pseudorca; species Pseudorca crassidens. The sequence continues at coordinate 71,828,688 of NC_090310.1, read as the reverse complement.
TCCGATTTTTTATTGCAATATTATAACTCCATCTTAGGACAATAATGTTAGTACCCTTAGATTTAATGGATCTATCAGTTATCATCTTTTTTCCCTGTCACATTATTGTTGTATTATAAGATAAATTGGTCTATTATCAGATTTAACTCTCTGGCCACCCATGTTTAGGCACTATATAATTTTCTCTTAACAGTAAAGAAATTCAGGCTGGATTTAATACAAAGGGACTGGTTTCCTGTCTAAGGGAGAGTTGGTTCTTTTGGAGGGGTCATTCTTGGTATGCCTTGCAGATTCTCCATTTCCTAATTCTTTTGCCAAGAGAATAGTTCTTCCTTAAGTTTATCAAGAAAACTTCATCTTACATGATAACCAGACTTCTTCAAATAAAATATATTTATATTTAATGTTTCACTGAATTCAAATTCAATCTTTGTCACTTATTACGTGCTCATATACAGTTTGGATCCACTTTGGAAAACCTATTCTGTTCCACTGAATTATTATCTGGGCCAATAACATACTATTTTATTTATAGTGACTTTATTGTAAGTTTTATAAAGGAAAATGGTGATTCCACCTTTTTTATGTTTTTTTTTTTTTTTAATTCCACATATAAGTGATACCATGCAGTATTTGTCTTTCTCTGTTTTTTTTGCCTGGCTTATTTTACTTAGTATAATTCCCCCCCAGGTTCATCCATAATATTGCAAATGGTGGGATATCCTTCTTATTTTAAGGTTGAATACTATTCCATTATGTCTGTGTGGATATATATATATTTTTTTCTTTGTCCATTTTTCCATCAGCAGACACATTGTTTCCATACCTTGGCTATTGTGAATAATGCTGCAGTGAACATAGGAGTACAGATATTTCTTCAAGATAATCATTTTATTTCCTTTGGATATACACACAGTAGTGAGATTTCTGGGTCATATGATAGTTCTATTTTTAATTTCCTGAGGAATTGCCATACTGTTTTCCATAGTGGCTCTACAGTTTACACTCCCACCAACAGCGTACAAAGGTTCCCTTTTCTCCACATCTTCACCAGCATTTGCTATCTCTTGTCTTTTTGATAACAGCCATCCTGATAGGTATGAGGTGATATCTCATTGTGGTTTTGACTTTCATTTCCTTTATAATTAGTGATGTTGAGTACCTTTCGTTAGGGTTCTCTATACATTAGATTGTGTCATTTGCAAACAAAGACCATATTACTTCTTCCTTTATGATTTGGGTGCCTTTTATTTTTCTTGCCTAATTGCTCTGGCTAGGACTTCCAGTAGTATGTTGAATAAAAGTGGTGAGAGTGAGCATTCTTGTCTTTTTCCTGATCTTAGAGGAAGAGATTACAGCTTTTCACTGTTGAATATAATGTTATCTATGAGGCTTGTCATATACGGCCTTTATTATGTTGAGGTACATTTTTTCTATACCTAATTCCTTCAGAGTTTTTATCATGAAAGGATGGTGAATTTTGTTAAATGTTTTTCTGTATCTACTGAGACAATCATATGATTTTTATCTTTCATTTTGTTAATTTGGCACACCACATTTATTGATTTGTGTATGTTGAACCATCCTTGCATCCCAGGGATAAATTCACTTTGATTATGGTGTATTGACCCTTTTAATGTACTGTTGAATTCAGTTTGCTAATATTTTCTTGAGGATTTTTGCATCTATGTTCATCAGGTATATTGGCCTGTAACTTTCTTTTCCAGTAGTGTCCTTGTATGGCTTTGGTATCAGGGTAATGCTACTCTAGCAAAATGAGTTTGAAAGTGTTCCCTGTTCTTCAATTTTTTGGAAGAGTTTGAGAAGGATTGGTATTAATTCTTCTTTAAATCCTTAGTAGAATTCACCATTGAAGCCATCTGATCCTGGACTTTTATTTGTTGGGAAGTTTTTGATTACTGATTCAATCTCTACTAGTAATTGGTCTGTTCAGATTCTCTGTTTCTTCATGATTCACTCTTGTTAGCTTGCATGTTTCTAGGAACTTGTCCATTTCTTTTAGGTTATCTAATTTGTTGGCATAAGTTGTTCATAGTAGTTTCTTCTGACCCTCAGTATTTCTTTGTTATCAGTTTTAAGGTCTCCTCTTTCATTTCCAATTTTATTTGAGTCTTCTCTTTTCTTACTTTGTCTAGTTAAAAGTTTGTCAATTTTGTTCATCTTTTCAAAAAACTAGTTCTTAGTTTCACTGATTTTTTTCTATTGTCTTTCTAGTCTCCATTTCTTGGTTTCTTAGACAAATAGTCTTCCATATAAACTTTAAAATAATTTGGTAATTAATTTTAAGAATTAAAGTCATAAAAATTCTGAATGAAATTATGGTCCATTAATGTATTGGTTTAGGAAGGACTGATATATTTACTTTATTGAGTTTTCTCATTCATACATATGGTATTTCAGTTTGTTCAGGTCATGTTTTCATGTCTTCAATAAAGTTTATTGTTTTTTTTTTTCAATATAGATCCAGAACCATTCCTGTCAAATGTATTCTTACTTGTCTCATATTATTTTAGTCTCTTTTATGAAAGGACTTTCTGCTTCTTATTATTGCTATTGATTTTTGTATATTTAGATCAGTTCTAGACAAACTAGCAACTCCTGTATAAATTTCAGTGGTTTTTATAATAGTCTCTCATATTTTCTAAGTTTACTGTCACGTCCTTTGTGGATAGATACAATTTTGTCCCTTCTTTCTCAGTATTCTTCCTGAGTATTTCACTTCTTGACTAAGTGCATTGGCTTAAACCACCAAAACAACATTAAATAGAAATGGAGATGGTGTGCCTGCCTATCTTCTTCCTGATTTTAAAAGAAATGACTTCCGTATTTTACCCTTTAATATGAGGTTTACTGAGGTTTATTTTTTTAAAACAGCCTTTATTATATTTAAGAAATGCCCATCAATTCCTATCTTAGAGTTTTTGTCAGAATGTCTACTGGATTATATCAAATGTATCTTGGCTTACATATCAATGACGACTTCCTCTGTGACAAGTGCCAAGAAATTTCAACTCAAATTTGCTTAAGCAAAACGTGAATGCAGGGACTTCCCTGGTGGCACAGTGGTTAAGAATCTGCCTGCCAATGTAGGGGACACGGGTTCGAGCCCTGCTCTGGGAAAATCCCACATGCCATGGAGCAACTAAGCCCGTGTGCCACAACTACTGAGCCTGCGCTTTAGAGCCCATGAGCCACAACTACTGAACCCGCGTGCCACAACTACTGAAGCCCGTGCGCCTAGAGCCCGTGCTCCGCAACAAGAGAAGCCACCACAATGAGAAGCCCGCGCATTGCAATGAAGAGTAGCCCCTGCTCGCCACAACTAGAGAAAGCCCACACACAGCTACGAAGACCCAACACAGCCAAATAAATAAATAATTTTTTAGAAAAATGAATGCATTGGCTTTTTTTTTTCTGGTCCCTTTTAAAAAAATTTTTTATTAGAGTATAGTTGATTTACAGTGTTGTGTTAGTTTCAAGTGTACAGTGAAGTGAATCAGTTATTCATATTTATATCTACACTCTTTTTTAGAGTTTTTTCCCATATAGGTCATTACAGAGTACTGAGTAGAGCTCCCTATGCTCTACAGTACGTCCTTATTAGTTATCTGTGTTATATACAGTTTATAACTAAAACTGCTCAGGATGAAGTTGACTTGAGGCCAGCCTGATATCAGGGCTCAAACTGTGTCACCAAATCTGGTAACTCTTACAGACTCTCCCCCTGTGACCACTTGATAGGCTGTAGCAACTCTGAAACTCATGCATTTAGCTTCAGATCCGGTGCTGGGGAAGTAATAGGTATTCCTAGGATTCCAGAAAGTATCTTATTTCTTCTCACTGGCTTTGGGAGGGCCATACGCTTTCACTAGGGTCATGTGATGTGCTGATTGGCTCATGTGTAGAGCACAGGCTCCACTCTTGAACTGAGTAGAGTCCCATCCAATACTCCTTCACTGAGAGGAGAGGAGTAGGTGCATCCCCAGAGGAAAGCTTTGGTTTCAGTTACCAGAACAAGAGAAAACAAATACTGGGAGGCACAATACCAGATTTCACTTCAGCATCTATTGATTCAATCATATGGCTCTTCCAATTAATTTCTGGTTGTAATACATTGTCTTGATACACTTGTTGATGATAAACCATCCTTGGAATCATCCTTGCTTAGTCATGGCTTATCCTTTTGATGCACTGATTGATTCCATTTGCTTAAAAATTTCCACCTGTATTTGTAAGTAAAATTGATGGCTGGTTTTATTTTTTGCATTATATGTGTGCCATGACTGGGCATTAAGATTATGTCTGAAAAAAAAAGATTATGTTTGATATAAAATGTGAATGAGAATGTCTTATTCATTTTTATGTGGACTGAAATAATTTAAATATTATTAGAATTATGTTTTTTTTTTTAAAAAAATAAGCTAGATTTTAAAAATCAGATGGAAAAAAGATCTAGGCCTGCATATTTTTTTTAACATCTTTATGGGAGTGTAATTGCTTTACAACTGATATGGTTTTTACAAGAGATATTTAAGTAACTTTCTTAGACTCTTCCATGGTTTTCTACTCCTTGGTTGAATTTAATTCTTTTTTACTAGAAATAGCATCAAAAAAATTTTTGCTTTAGAGTTACACATAATAATCTCTTTAAAATTATAAATGCATTGAATCTCTTTCCTATTTATGGTTATACTGCCTTTTCTAGTATTTTGTATTATACTTTATCTTTCTTTCTTCACCAAATGTACATATGTTTTTTGAAGGGCCAGCTTTAGGATTTTATTTATATACCTGGTTTTTCCTTTTTTATGATATTATTTTCACCCCTCATATTCTCCTAATTTCATTTGGTTTGTTTTGTTACTTTTTTCCAGTTCATAACTTTGAAATTCTTGGATCATTGTACTCTGAGTATAGCTTTACCTGCTGCCACATGTTTTGGCATAAAATAGCCTCTTTTATTTTAAATTCATTATTTTCTTGGTAACTTACAGTTTCCATTTGGAGCTTCTGTTTGATCTAAGCTCTGAGTATTTAGGATAAAGTTTCTTAACTTCTAAGAAATTAAGGTTTTCATTTTAATTTGATTAGATTATGACTAGAAATATATGACCTATAAAAAATTACTCCTGATAAAATTTTTTATGACTGTCTTCTCAACCAAGTAATCACATATATATTCTTTCCTTACATCATATACATGTATATATGATGTAAGGAAAGAATGTAAATTCATAGAACTTCAAGTTCTTTAAGTGCATAAGTGTTCTGCATGATACATTATATATCTGCATATGTGTACATATGTATGCATATATATAATTTTATTAATTAATCCTGTATGTGCGGCATAGTTTTATATTTTATCTAATTCTGAAAAAAATCTATATGAATAGATGGTCTCATATAGGTGAAAAATGGAAATAATGACAAAAAATATAGTTATTGGTCTAAGACAAATAAGTGAGTGAACGTTGGAGATTGTGTGGGTGTGAGATCTTCACTCAGTCATTCAGGGACCCAGGTTCTTTCTATTTGGTCGTCTCTGTCATCCTGTAGGGCACCAAGTCATCCACAGGGTCTGGCTGGCAGACAAGGAAAGAGAGAGAGGGATGGATTCTACATGAGGTTTTATGAGCTGGACCTAGGAGTGGCATACTTCCACCCACTTTCCATCACCCGAACTCAGGCATATGCCACAGCTAAGTGCATAGCTTTCTCTAGCTGTGTGGCCAGGAGAAGAATGGAGCTTGGCAAACATCTAGCTAGCATCACCGCATCTTGTCCTCGGGTGGAGAATAGCACTGAATATGGATGTAGGGGAAGAAGCTCAGTGGAGCCCAGGGCCCCTGTTGATCTGGGGATCACCATGAGGTTCCAAACTGAGTTTGGAAAATTGAGCTTTTGTTGCAAACTGGGGAAGAAGCCTAGAGGACCCAGAAGGGTGAGAAGGTGGAGTCCCATACAACGGAGATGAAAGAGCCTGGTGTTTCCTTAGGTACAAAGGCATCAGGATAACTCCCTGCACCATCAATTGTGAGACTAGGTTACCTGTCCCAACCAGGCTGCTTTGGATGTGGCCGGGCCAGAAGGTTAAAGACATCAGTACTGGGAGTGAATGAGGGGAGAGCTGGTGTGAGGAGGAGAGTGGTGGTGAGAGAGCTGAGACACATAGGTCTCTTTTCCATAGGGCTTTTTTTATGGTTCCAGTCACTGAATAGGGTAATCTTGTCCCAGGATATCACTTAAGATGTTCGCATATTAAAGGGAGCAATTGAAGATTGAAAGGCTTCAGGACAGAGGGAACCTTCCATATGGCGGAGGTGTAAGACATGGAGATCACCTTCCTCCCCACAAATACATCAGAAATACATCTACATGTGGAACAACTCCTACAGAACACCTACTGAATGCTGACAATACCTTAGACTTCCCAAAAGGCAAGAAACTCCCCACATACCTGGGTAGGGCAAAAGAAAAAAAAAAAAAACAGATACAAAAGAATAAGGACGGGACCTGCACCTCTGGGAGGGAGCTGTGAAAGAGGAAAAGTTTCCACACAATAGGAAGCCCCTTCACTGGCAGAGATGGGGGTGGCGGGAGGGAAGCTTCAGAGCCACAGAGGAGAGCACAGCAACAGGGGTGCAGAGGGCAAAGCAGGGAGCTTCCTGCACAGAGGATCAGTGCCGACCAGCACTCTCCAGTCCGAGAGGCTTGTCTGCTCACCCACCGGGGAGGGTGGGGGCTGGGAGCTGAGGCTCAGGCTTCGGAGGTCAGATCCCAGGGAGATAACTGGGGTTGGCTGCGTGAACACGGCCTTAAGGGGGCTAGTGTGCCACAGCTAGATGGGAGGGAGTCTGGGGAAAAACCTGGAACTGCCTAAGAGGCAAGAGACCATTGTTTCAGGGTGCATGAGGAGAGGGGATTCAGAGCGCCACCTAAACGAGCTCCAGAGATGGGCGCAAGCCGTGGCTATCAGCGCGGACACCAGAAACAGTCATGAAATACTAAGGCTGCTATTGCAGCCACCAAGAAACCTGTGTGCTGGCACAGGTCACTATCCACACCTCTGCTCTCGGGAGCCTGTGCAGTCCCGCACTGCCAGGGTTCCATGATCCAGGGACAACTTTCCTGGGAGAATGCACGGTGTACTTCAGGCTGGTGCAACGTCACGCCGCCCTCTGCCACCACAGGCTCACCCCATATTCCATATCCCTCCCTCCCCCTGGCCTGAGTGAGCCAGAGCCCCCTAATCAGCTGCTTCTTTAACCCCATCGTGTCTGGGTGGGGAACAGACGCCCTCAAGTGACCTACACGCAGAGGCGGGGCCAAATCCAAAGCTGAACCCCAGGAGCTGTGCAAACAAAGAAGAGAAAGGGAAATTTCTCCCAGCAGCCTCAAGAGCAGCAGATTAAATCTCCACAATCAACTTGATGTACCCTGCATCTGTGGAATACCTGAATAGACAACGAATCATCCCAAAATTGAGGCGGTGGACTTTGGGGGCAACCATAGACTTGGAGTTTGCTTTATGCATCTAATTGGTTTTATATTTATCTTAGTTTAGTTTTTAGAGCTTATCATCACTGGTAGATTTGTTTATTGATTTGGTTGCTCTCTTCATTTTCTTCTATATATATATTTTTTTCCATTTTCTCTATTTGTGAGTGTATATGCATATGCTTCTTTGTGTGATTTTGTCTATATAGCTTTGTTTTTAACATTTGTCCTAGGGTTTTATCTGTTTTCTTTTTAGTACACTTTTTAGTGCTTCTTATCATTGGTGGATTTGTTTTTTGCTTTGGTTGCTCTCTTCTTTCTGTCTTTTTTTATTACTTTTTTATTTTGAATAATTTTTTGATGTTTTATTTTAATAACTTTATTTTATTTCCTTCCTTCCTCCCTTTCTTTCTTTTTTCTCCCTTTTCTTCTGAGCTGTGTGGCTGACAGGGTCTTGGTTCTCTGGCTTGGTGTCAGGCCTGAGCCTCTGAGGTGGGAGAGCCGAGTTCAGGACATTGGTCCACGAGGGGCCTCCCAGCTCCACATAATATCAAATAGCGGAAGCTCTCCCAGAGATCTCCATCTCAAAACTAAGACCCAGCTCCACTCAATGACCAGCAAGATAACAGTGCTGGACACTCTATGCCAAACAACTAGCAGGACAGTAACACAACCCCACCCATTACCAGAGGGGCTGCTTGAAATAGTAATAAGTTCACAGACACCCCAAAACATGCCACTGGACGTGGTCCTGCCCACCAGAAAGAAAAGATCCAGCCTCATACAATAGAACACAGACAGCAGTCCCCTCCACCAGGAAGCCAACACAACCCACTGAACCAACTTTACCCACTGGGGGCAGACCAAAAACAATGGAAACTATGAACCTGCAGCCAGCAGAAAGGAGACCCCAAACACAGTAAGTTAAGCAAAATGGGAAGACAGAGAAATATGCAGCAGATGAAGGAGCAAGGTAAAAACCCACCAGACCAAACAAATGAAGAGGAAATAAGCAGTCTACCTGAAAAAGAATTCAGAGTAATGATAGTGAAGATGATCCAAAATCTTGGAAATAGAATGGAGAAAATACAAGAAACATTTAACAATGACCTAGAAGAACTAAAGAGCAAATAAACAATGATGAACAACACAATCAAAGAAATTTAAAATTCTCTAGAAGGAACCAATAGCAGAATAACTGAGGAAGAAAACGGATAAGAGATCTGGAAGATAAAATAGTGGAAATAACTATCGCAGAGCACAGTAAAGAAAAAAGGATGAAGAGAATAGAGGACAGTCTCGGAGACCTCTGGGGCAGCATTAAATGCACCAACATTCGTATTATAGGGATCCCAGAAAAAGAAGAGAAAAAGAAAGGACCTGAGAAAATATTTGAAGAGATTGTAGTTGAAAACTTCCCTAATATGGGAAAGGAGATAGTCAGTCAAGTCCAGGAAGTGCAGAGAGTCCCATACAGGATAAATCCAAGGAGAAGCACACCAAGACACATGTTAATCAAAGTGTCAAAAATTAAATGCAAAGAAAAAATACTAAAAGCAGCAAGGGAAAAGCAACAAATAACATACAGGGGAATCCCCATAAGGTCAACAGCTGATCTTTCAGCAGAAACACTGCAAGCCAGAAGGGAGTGGCAGGACATACTTAAAGTGATGAAAGGGAAAAACCTACAAGCAACATTACTCTACCCAGCAGGGATCTCATTCAGATTTGACAGAAAAATTAAAACCTTTACAGACAACAAAAGCTCAGAGAATTCACCACAAAAGCAGGTTTACAACAGGTGCTAAAGGAACTTCTCTAAGCAGGAAACACAACAGAAGGAAAAGACCCACAAAAACAAACCCAAAACAATTAAGAAAATGGTAATAGGAACATATATCAAAAATTACCTTAAATGTATATGGATTAAATGCTCCACCCAAAAGACATAGACTGGCTGAATGGATACAAAAACAAGACCTGTATATATGCTGTCTACAAGAGACCCACATCAGACCTAGGGACACACACAGACTGAAAGTGAGGGGATGGAAAAAGATATTCCATGCAAATGGAAATCAAAAGAAAGCTGGAGTAGCAATTCTCATATCAGACAAAATAGACTTTAAAATAAAGACTATTAGAAGAGACAAAGAAGGACACTACATTATGATAAAGGGGTCAATCCAAGAAGAAGATATGACAATTGTAAATATTTATGCCCCCAACGTAGGAGCACCTCAATACATAAGGCAAATGCTAACAACCTTAAAAGGGGAAATCGACAGTAACACAATAACAGTAGGGGATTTAACACCCCGCTTTCACCAATGGACAGATCATCCAAAATAAAAATATATAAGGAAACACAGGCTTTAAATGATACATTAAACAAGATGGAGTTAATTGATATTTATAGGACATTGTATCCAAAAACAAGAGAATACACTTTCTGCTCAAGTTCTCATGGAGCATTCTCCATGATAGAGCATACCTTGGATCACACATTAAGCCTTGGTAAATTTAAGAAAATTGAAATTGTATCAAGTATCTTTTCTGACCACAATGCTGTGAGACTAGATACCAATTACAGGGGAAAAAAATCTGTAAAAAATACAAACACATGGAGGCTAAACAATACAGTACTAAATAACCAAGAGATCACTTAAGAAATCAAAGAGGAAATCAAAAAATACCTAGAAACAAATGACAATGAAAACGTGGTGATCCAAAGCCTATGGGATACAGCAAAAGCAGTTCTAAGAGGGAAGTTTATAGCAATAGAATCCTACCTCAGGAAACAAGAAACAGCTCAAATAAACAACCTAATCTTACACCTAAAGCAATTAGAGAAAGAAGAACAAAAACCCCAAAGTTAGCAGAAGGAAAGAAATTATAAAGATTGATCAGAAATAATGAAAATGAAATGAAGGAAACAGTAGTAAAATAAACAGAACTAAAAGCTGGTTCATTGAGAAGATAAACTAAATTGATAAACCATTAGCCAGACTCAGCAAGAAAAAAAGGGAGAAGACTCAAATCAATAGAATTAGAAATGAAAGAGGAGAGGTAACAACTGACACTGCAGAAATACAAAGGATCATGAGAGATTACTACAAGCAACTATATGCCAATAAAATGGACAACCTGGAAGAAATGGACAAATTCTTAGAAAAGCACAACCTTCTGAGACTGAACCAGGAAGAAATAGGAAATATAAACAGAGCAGTCACAAGCACTGAAGTTGAAACTGTGATTAAAAATCTTCCAACAAACGAAAGCCCAGGACCAGATGGCTTCACAGGTGAATTCTATCAAACATTTAGAGAAGAGCTAACACCTATCCTTCTCAAACTCTTCCAAAATATAGCAGAGGCAGGAACACTTCCAAACTCATTCTACAAGGCCACCATCACCCTGATACCCAAAACCAGATGAAGATGTCACAAAAAAAGAAAACTACAGGCCAATATTGCTGATGAACATACATGCAAAAATCCTCAACAAAATACTAATAAACAGAATACAACAGCACATTAAAAGGATCAGTCACCATGATCAAGTGGGGTTTATTCCAGGAATGCAAGGATTCTTCAATATACGTAAATCAATCAATGTGATAAACCATATTAACAAATTGAAAAAGAAAAACCATATGATCATCTCAATAGATGCAGAAAAAGCTTTCATCAAAATTCAACATCCATTTATGATAAAAACCCTCCAGAATGTAGGCATAGAGGGAACTTACCTCAACATAATAAAGGCCATATATGACAAACCCACAGCCAACATCGTTCTCTAGAGTGAAAAACTGAAACTGTTTCCACTAAGATCAGGAAAAAGACAAGGTTGCCCACTTTCACCACTGTCATTCAATATAGTTTTGGAAGTTTCAGCCACAGCAATCAGAGAAGAAAAACAAATAAAAGGAATCCAAATTGGAAAAGAAGAAGTAAAACTGTCACTGTTTGCAGATGACATGATACTATACATACAGAATCATAAAGATGGTACCAGAAAACTACTAGAGCTAATCAATGAATTTGGTAGAGTAGCAGGGTACAAAATTAATGCACAGAAATCTCTGGCATTCCTATACACTAATGATGAAAAATCTAAAATAGAAATTAAGGAAACACTCCCGTTTACCACTGCAGCAAAAAGAATAAAATATCTAGGAATAAACCTACCTAAGGAGACAAAAGACCTGTATGCAGAAAACTATAAGACACTGATGAAAGAAATTAAAGATGATACAAACATATGGAGACATATACCACGTCTTGGATTGGAATAATCAACATTGTGAAAATGACTTTACTACCCAAAGCAATCTACAGATTCAGTGCAATCCCTATCAAACTACCAGTGGCATTCTTCACAGAACTAGAACAAAAAAATTCACAATTTGTATGGAAACACAAAAGACCCCGAATAGCCAAAGCAATCTTGAGAAAGAAAAACTGAGCTGGAAGAATCAGGCTCCCTGACTTCAGACTATACTACAAAGCTACAGTAATCGAGCCAGTATGGTACTGGCACAAAAACAAATATAGATCAATGGAACAGGTTAGAAAGCCCAGAGATAAACCCACGCACATATGGTCACCTTATCTTTGATAAATGAGGCAAGAATATACAATGGAGAAAAGACAGCGTCTTCAGTAAGTGGTGCTGGGAAAGATAGACAGCTACATGTAAAAGAATGAAATTGGAAAACTTCCTAACACCATAAACAAAAATAAACTCAAAATGTATTAAAGACCTAAATGTAAGGCCAGACACTGTAAAACTCTTAGAGGAAAACATAGGCAGAACACTCTATGACATAAATCACAGCAAGATCCTTTTTGCCCCACCTCCTAGAGAAATGGAAATAAAAACAAAAATAAACAAATGGGACCTAATGAAGCTTAAAAGCTTTTGCACAGCAAAGGAAACCATAAACAAGACAAAAAGACAACCCTCAGAATGGGAGAAAATATTTGTAAACGAAGCAACTGACAGAGGATTAATCTCCAAAATATACAAGCAGCTCATGCAGCTCAATATCAGAAAAACAAACAACCCAATCCAAAAATACACAGAAGACCTAAATAGACATTTCTCCAAGAAGATATATAGATTGCCAACAAACACATGAAAACATGTTCAACATCACTAATCGTTAGAGAAATGCAAATCAAAACCACAATGAGGTATCACCTCACACCAGTCAGAATGGCCATCATCAAAATATCTACAAACAACAAATGCTGGAGAGGGTGTGAAGAAAAGGGAACCCTCTTGCACTGTTGGTGGGAATGTAAATTGATACAGCCACTATGGAGAACAGTATGGAGATTCCTTTAAAAACTAAAAGTAGAACTACCATATGACCCAGCAATCCCACTACTGACATATACCCTGAGAAAAGAATAATTCAAAAAGAATCATGTACCACAATGTTCATATTCATTGCAGCTCTATTTACAATAGCCAGGACATGGAAGCAACCTAAGGGTCTCTCAACAGATGAATGGATAAAGAAGATGTGGCACATATATACAATGGAATATTACTGAGCCATGAAAAGAAACGAAATTGAGTTATTTGTAGTGAGATGGGTGGACCTAGAGTCTATCATACTGAGTGAAGTAAGTCAGAATGAGAAAAACACATACCATATGCTAACACATATATATGGAATCTAAAAAAAATATATGGTTCTGAAGAACCTAGGGGCAGAACAGGAATAAAGAGGCAGACGTGGAGAATGGACTTGAGGACTCTGGGAGGGGGAAGGGTAACCTGGGATGAAGTGAGAGAGAGGCATGGACCTGTATACGCTGCCAAGTGTATAATAGATAGCTGGTGGGTAGCAGCCGAATAGCACCGGGAGATCAGCTCGGTGCTTTGTGACCACCTAGAAGGGTGGGATAGGGAGGGTGGGAGGGAGACGCGAGAGGGAGGAGATGTGGAGATATATGTATATGTAAAGCTGATTCACTTTGTTATAAAGCAGAAACTAACACCATTGTAAAGCAATTATACTCCAATAAAGATGTTAAAAAAAAAAAAAAAGTCGGGCTTCCCTGGTGACGCAGTGGTTGAGAGTCCGCCTGCCAATGCAGGGGACATGGGTTCGTGCCCTGGTCTGGGAAGATCCCACATGCCGTGGAGCGGCTGGACCTGTGAGCCATGGCCGCTGAGCCTGCGCATCCAGAGCCTGTGCTCCGCAACGGGAGAGGCCACAACAGTGAGAGGCCCGCGTACTGCAAAAAAAAAAAAAAAAGTCTTCAGGACAGAAAGGAATTAATATCTCTACTATTAAAATTTAACTAGGTCACAATGCTTTAATCCCACAGGTCCCAAAAAGGTTATCCACAAACCATGTCACCAGTCACTCACATGTTGTTAGTAGATATAGCCATCTAGCCAGCACTTGAGAAAGGTCATTGTCTGTGGTACATTCGTCAATACAAGTCCAGCATAGTCTTAACACAAACACTTGTGCTAACAAAGCTAAGCATTGTTGTATCACTTACAATTGTGAAAAAATGAAGCTACTGAAAACTCAAGAAGTAGAAACTTGTTAGGTAAATGATGGTACTTGGCGTGATGGAATATTTCAGAGTCATCAAAAGTGTTTATTAGGAAGTTCAAGAATCGAGGATGCAGGTTTTATATAATAAAATAACAAAAGCAGAATGAAAATTGTTTCTCTGGAATGATGGAAACTATGTAAAAATGAATAGGAAAAAGGAAAAAAGTAGAAGAGATGCATAAAAATATTTAGAGTGGCTGCTCGGATACGAGGGCCAAGGCTTTTTATTTTCTTTCTTCTTTTATGTGTTTTCCAAATACCCTAAGTATTGCATTAGCATAATGAAACAAACACCTTTTTAAAAACTGTGTCATTGTTGGAGCTGCTAATTTTCACCGTTCATGAAGTCAAATGTGGTTGCGTTTCTTTCAAAACTCACATATTCATGCATGAACAGATATAAGCGCATGTGAACACACACACACACACACACACACACACACACACACACACACACACACACACACACACACACACACACACACACACACACACACACACACACACACACGCCGCAGTCCTTCTGAGACAGCCAAGACCCAAGGCAGCATGAATAGCAGATGTTCTCGCAAGTTCCTGAAGACTAAATGCCTTATAATCCACACTGTGCATTATTATCTCTCTTGCTTTGTTGGAAAGCAGATTGTTGAGTCCCCTTCTCTCTTGTTCTCTCTCCCTTTCCCTCTCTCTCCCTCTGCCCCCCTCCCTCTCTATCATAAAGGCTGCATATTAATGGATATAGGCCATTGGGTCAGACTCAGTTCCATTCAGAGCGGACACAATGCTGTTGCCAACTCCCTTTTTTACTGCTCTATCTTCCATGAGAAAATAAGCCATCTTTCTGAGAATGAGCATGTAAATTTCTTTGCATTTTTCACAAATATGTTGGTTGTGTGCTTGCCTCCAGCCTCTTGGGCCCAATTATCTGAAAATAGACCCTCATTTGTTTTAGCCCAGCCTTGGTTAGTTGCAAATAATAGAAACCTACTCCACCTGGTTTAATCAAGAGAGGAAGGTTTGCTGGAAAGGTACAAGGATAACTCACAAATCTCAAGTCAGTGAAGCTTTGGGGAACTAAAACCTACAACAGAAATGGATGCAGCAGCTGGTTCTGTCTCTCTCCATCCTTCTCTCCTTCTCCCTTCACAGCTTCTCTGCTTTGTCTGCAAACCTGCTTCATTCTCACCACTGATCACTTTTCTCTGTGCTCCCCCGACTCCTTCTCATGGCAAAATGTACCATTCTAGCCCTTTATAACTGTTTTTAGCCTGATTCGAATCATAGGGACCCAGTTCCAAATTCTCAGGCCAAAGAGCCTGATTGATAGGCCAGTTGTCCACCAGCTTTGACCCGTGGGACAGATAGAAGGCTCCGGACAGCAAAAGACTCCTGCTGCCCAGCCGGTCAAGAGCAGTAGGTATGAAATATTTCAAACGTGATCTTAAAAAGTTACACTGGGATAGTCCGTTCCAGTGGCTTCGGGTTTGTTCCAGTGATCTGCCTCCACTTGTGCCTGCTGATCAGGCTGACTGTGACAGCAATGATGCCTGGGATCTGAACATCCTTTAGTTAAGCCTGTGCTGGGCACGTCCATGGCAGCCTGTGATCCTCACAACAGCACTACTAACCCCATTTTATAGGACGGGCTTGGGGCTTGGAAAGAATGATGACGCGTCCACATTCACACATGGGCACCATCTGCAGAGATGACGTTTGAATGCAGTTCTAATTTAGTCCAGGCTTCTTCTGACACCCCATGGCTGCCTTTGTTTGTTATTGTGTGTGCGTGTTCTCATCTGTAAAATAGTGGTTAAGAAATAATCCTCGTATTTTCCTTACTGGATTGTTATTACAGTGAGATGGATTGGGTAGAAGTATTTTGAAAACTACAGAATATGATATAACTATTACTATCACTTTACTTACCTAGCTCCCTACTACCCTGCCAAGGTTTACATGAAGTGATGGCTTTATTTGGCAGCACTTCCCTTGCATATTGTCTCTTGGGGGATATTCAGAAGGGGTGATGGGCAGAGTGTGGTGAAAAGAGACTGAATCAAATAAGCTTCTGAGGTATTAGCAGCGATGCGTTAACATGTCAACCCTGATAGAAGTTTTTGGTTTGTTTGTCTTTTTAAAATAAAAGGTGGGTGCTTTTTAAAATCATCTTAACATTTCTAGTTATTCCAAGTTGAAATCTGAATTATCAAAGCTGCTTCTCCCCTGTATTTCTGTCCTGGTAAAAAGTAGAGCCACCATCCACAAGCCAGAATCCTGAGCACCTTGGACCCTCTTCCTCAAACCTTGCATCCAACTGGCCACCAAACACCTGTTCCCTCAGTGTAGGTCCACCATCTAAAATCCAAATCATCCCTTGCCCCAGCTGTATAAATAGCCCCATACTGTTTGGCTGCCTTACTTTAATTTATCCTCCTAGATGGCTACCAGCTTTCTAAGATATGCATTTGATCGCGTTGCTCCACCTGCTCAGACCCCTCCAGTAGCTCCCATCCTCTAAAACCCAAGCACTTAGTGTGACTTGCAGGGCCCTTACTTTCTCTTCTCAAGCATCAGAACGCATGGAATGCCCTGAATGTACCGTGAGCTTCCAGTTCTGGCCTTTGCAAAGACAGATCCTTCATTCCCTCTCTGCACTGTATAGTCTTCCTTATCCAGTAGGTTGTGACTTCTTCAGAGCATCTTTTCTGACCCACTTAGAGAGGGAGTAGTCCTGTCCTCATCTGGACTCCTCTGGGCTCCCCTAGTTTTGCAAACACCTTTACACTGTCCCTTCTGACAACACATAGCAGTGATTTAAATATCATCTCCTCTCCAGACTTGAGCTCCTTGAAGACAGAAATTACAATAGCTGTACTTGTATCTATAGGACCTAGCACAGGGCCTAGAAAAAGATGAGTTCTCAAGAAAAATGAATTAATCAACTGTGCCCATCTAAAATCAAGCTTCCTTAGAGGAAAAAAACCGTATTAAAGCCCTGTTTAATTCTAACAAAGATGGCCCTGAATCAGACACTAGAAGAGGTTTGCCTTCAAAGTCAATGGTCAGTTTTACTCCACGTTGCTGTCTCTTTAATGAAGAGAAAAATGTAATCCAGCCTTGGAAATGTGCATGGCTCTGACTGGGGTTAAAGACAATATGATATATCTTAGGACCATGTCAGATGTTGATGTGGAGGGTACTGATGGGTGCATTCCAAAGTGGACTGAGGCTACTTCTTGTCTTCCTGGAATGACCATCTAGATTCAAATGTTAATGTTCAATCCAATTTGTTGCTAAGGCAACCAAGTTACAGGCCATCTTCAATTCACAAAAGGTGATATTGCCAAAGTCATTTTGTAAGTCAGATATTTGAAAAATACACTACGTTTTCCATCATGAAAAGTGATGTCAATGGTGGCTGGAACCTGCTGAATTGTATTTAACCCGTATTGTTGCATTGCTTGTGCAAGATGAGTCAGTAAAAATATCCCGTATCTCGCAGGTCACAGCAACAGTCTTAAAGCGATCTGGCTGCACACCCAAGAGCTAGGGGAAAAGCAACCCCTCTTCTGTGTTCCCCACAACTAGTCTGAGCCCTTAGGATACCCTGTGTTTAGTCCAGAAATTCTAAAACCTGGTTCAGCATTCGGATTACCTGGAAAGGATTTCATTAAAAGAGTCATTGGTTCACCTTCAGACGCATTCCATTAAAATCAGAATCCACAGTGGGCTCCAGGAATATATATATATATATATATATATATATATATATATATATATTTTTTTTTTTTTTTTTTTTTTTTTTTTTTTTTTTTGCGGTACGCGGGCCTCTCACTGTTGTGGCCTCTCCCCTTACGGAGCACAGGCTCCGGACGCGCAGGCTCAGCGGCCATGGCTCACGGGCCTAGCCGCTCCGCGGCATGTGGGATCCTCCCGGACCGGGGCACGAACCCGTGTCCCCTGCATCGGCAGGCGGACTCTCAACCACTGCGCCACCAGGGAAGCCCTATACATATTTTTAAAGCCCCGCCCCCCGCCCCCAGTGATTCTGATGCTGTTTGTGAACTGCTAACCAGACTTCTTGGGTAGCACTGCCATTTCTCCTCCTCTGATTTGGTACGGGGGGTAGCTTGTCATATCACAGCTCAAGGTCAAAGCTGTAGTTCTGTGGGTGATGACCTCTGAGGGTACCATAGCTCCTGTTGTCACAGAATGATTTTGGATATTCTTGGACGTCATTGACACTGAACTGATCATGACTTCTAGACCAGTACTGCTGGTGCTCACAGTGGCAGACTCTTCCATCCCTGCTAAAGAAGGATAATGGTTAACCTGGACACTGAGACCAATGATAATATTGGTAACATTATCAATATCCTGGGAATCCATTTAAAAATAATTAAAATAGGGGCTTCCCTCGTGGCGCAGTGGTTGAGAGTCCGCCTGCCGATGCAGGGGTTCGTGCCCCGGTCCAGGAAGATCCCACATGCTGCGGAGTGGCTGGGCCCATGAGCCATGGCCGCTGAGCCCTGTGCGTCCGGAGCCTGTGCTCCGCAACGGGAGAGGCCACAACAGTGAGAGGCCTGTGTACTACAAAAAAATAAAAATAAAATAATAATAATAATAGTTAGAATAGCTCTTTTTTCTCCCCTTCCTTCTTATCCTAGGAATTAAGTATGAGTCTCTGGGGCAATCTGAATATAAAGCATCATGTCATACTCAGGATAACTCCTCCCCAGACACTAACCCATGATCATTGGGTATTACGTCTTTTCTGTAACTATCTTTGCTCTTATAATAAGCTACAATGACGAGCCCACTATGCCTTTTGTGCATAACAAAGTCCTGACGGATCCACCTTACCATTGCCCAGAAAATCCCAGACAACTAAATCCAAAAATGAACCTAAATTGAGTTCAAGAGAGGATCCTGAGAAGGCCTGTTGGGTTGGGGGAAAACTGAATAATTTGTTATAGTTAATCTGTTAGATTTCCTTGAGTGTTACAGTAATGGTTCTCCATGAATCACACCTCCCTGTGCCCATGCCCCTTTGTAATGTGACATTGCTACTCTTCCCAGTAAGAGGTGGGATCTAGTTTCTCCACTTAAATTTGTGGATTTCTTTGACCAATAGCATGTGGGAGAAGTGATGACATGCAAGTCTGAAAACTAGGTCTTCAAAGGCCTTGAATTGAAATGTCCATTCGTACCTACTTGAGCCCTGAGGCCACCATTCTGTGAAAAAGCCCAGTCTGGTCTTCTGAAGAATGAGATATCAAATGGGAAGAACAAAAGTATCCTAACCAGTAGTGAACACTTAACTGCCAGACATGTGGGTGGGGCTGTCTTGGAACCTCCAGCCCAACTAAGCCTTCAGATGACTAACAGCAACCATGTAGTGATCCTGAGCGAGTCCAGCAGAACAAGTCTAGATTGACAACTCACAGAATTATGACAGATAATAAACTGTTGTCTTAAGCCACTAAATGTTGGGGTACCAATAGAGATCTGATTTGGTACTATGTTTTTATATAAAAAATACATAAATGTTGAATTGAACAGTGTCACACATAGTCTCTCTGTGCAGAGATACTAATTATTAAAACTTACATCCTTCCAGAATTCTGATATTCAAATAGAGACATAGACAAAGTGTTTTTGTTCTTGTTAATGCACAATTGGAATTCCACTGTACATCCTATTTTGTAACCTGCATTTTCCATGTCATAATACACTCATCATTTTCATATCTCATAAATACACTTTTATATCATTTTAATGACTACATAATACTCCATCATTAAGATGGGCATAATTTATGTAACAAGCTTCTGTTACTGGATATTTTTTCACAGTTACAATCAATGCTGTGATGAAAATCCTTACACATAAATCCTCCCACACATAAATGATCATTCTGTTAGCATATTTTGGGGATTAATGCTTAATTCTTTTTGCCAGTATAATATGAAAGGAAGAATATGTCACCATTTTAATTTTGTTTCATTTTGCTAACCACAAGTTAATTAGATTTATACATGTCTGGTGGCTGTTTTTATTTATCTGTTGTTTTATTAAGGAATGGCCCTTTCATCTCTGCAAAAAGATTTTTTTACAGTACATGCACACAACTTGAAGGAGTGAACCACAGAACATGGGCCTTCAAACTAGATAAAATTGGGTCCCTTCCTACTACTTTGCTATTTTCTAGTTATTTAACACAGAGTAAATTAACTACATTTCCCCAGCTTCAGTTTCCTCATATATAAAATGGAGATACTAGTACCTATTTTCTAGGACTGTTGTGATTTTGATGAGGAATGAAAGTGCTCAACAAAATAACTGGTAGAAAATGTTCAATAAATATTGCCTTTCATATATACTTGTTTTACAAAAGCAGGACCATATATATTTATTTTTTTCTATCTTGTGTTTAAATGAATAATTATTTTTATTCATTCAACGAATACTTACTTAAATACACACTGTGTGTCCGGCATTGTCCTAGGCACAAAAACAGCAGTTGAAAAATAGAATTTCTGTTCAATAAGCCATTAAATGTATAGCATACTAAATGGTGATAAAACTATAGAAAAAAAAGACAGGTAAAGAGGATATGGCATGACAGGTGTCTATGTGAGAAATCTTCAAAGGTGGCATCTGAGCAGAGATGTGATGGAAGGCAAATGTCTATCTGGAGATAGACTTTTCCAGGCAGAGGTAACAGCAAGTTCAAAGGGTCTTATGAGGGAGCATGGCTGGTGTATTCTAAGAATTATAAGACCTGCATGGTTGGAATAAGTAAGTGAGGTAAAGAGTGGACGAAAAGATTTGACTTTTTTTAAAAGGACCACTTTGTGTGCTTTGCTGAGAATAGGGTGAAGGAGAATAAGAGTAGAAGTAGGAATACTGATTAGGAGGCAGTTGCAATAATCCAAGTGAAAGGTGGTGTCTTAGATGAAGGTAGAACAGAATGATGAGAAGTGGTGGAATTCCAGATCTATTTTGAAGGTAAAGCCAGTAGAATTTGTAAACAAGCTAGATTTAGGATGTAAGAGGAAAAAAAGAAAGGAATCAAAGATGACTCCAAGTGTTTTGGACTGGGTAAACAGGAGGATGAAGTTGCCATTAACTGAGATGGGAAAGAAAATAGAAGGAACACGTTTCGGGGAAGAGATTAGGTTTAGATTTTAGGGTATGTTAAGTTTCAGATTAATGTTAGATATTTGGGGTGAGATGTCAAGCAGGCAGTTGACATGTGAAGTTCAGGGAAGAAATTCAGAGAGGAAATGTTAATTGGGGAGTCAGCCTATAGATGTAATTTACAGCTGTGAAACGGGAGTAGATCACAGTATCGATTAAATAGAGACATCTTGGGATTGAGCTTCAGGACCGTTGGATTTTGGAGCTGGAGAATTTGAGGCAGAATAATTAAATGAGACTGAGAAGGATCAGCCAGTGAGGTGAGAGGTTCAACAGAGCCTAGGGTCCAGGAGGTCAAGTGAAAAAAGTTATTCAAGGAGAGAGGGATGAACTGGGTGAAAAGCTGTTTGTAGTTCATATAAGTGAAGGACTGAGAATTGCCCATTGGATTCAGCCATGTGGGGGTCACTGGTGACTTAACATGAGCAGTTTCTATAGAATGGAGAATAGTGAAACCTGATTGCAAAGGGTCCATGGCAGAACAGGAGGAGAGGAATAGAGTATAATGAGTGAAGAGGGGAACAGAGACATGAGAGGATAGCTGGAGGTGATCTCTGGTCAAAAGGAGAGAGTTCTGTGTATTTTTAATAACAGGAAAAATATTAGAGCTGATGAAAATGATCCAATGGAAAGGGAAAAATTAATCCTGTAGAGGTGAACTTGGCTGTTGAAATATCTTTTGACGAGAGGGTACTCATTCACGTGTGGAGCTGGCCTTAGACATGGCACAGACTGTCCTTCCAAACAGGAGGGGAGTCAGAGTGTGGGCAGTTAAGCTGACATACGCCATGGTTAGAGCTGTGGAACTTCCATTTTCTCAGTGAAATAGGAAGCACGGTTATTAGCTAAGAGGGAGGAGAGAGCGGAGGTGTTGGAAGTTTGATGAGATTCTATAAAGCAGAGAATGGTTTGAGAATCCAAGAAAGTGACTGGGGTAGGAGATATCAAAGGATCTCCAAGAAATACTAAGAGATCACTTGAAGTTAGAGGACAGGGGTTATAATGACAGCAGTTAGCATAGTTCAGTGTTTTTCTCACTTTTGTTCAGCTGACTCAGAGTAGGTGGGAATTTGGATTAATTGATGTTAATGTTAGTTAATGTTTTGACAAATGAGTATAATGAAGGAAGAAAGGACAAGAACATTTTGAACATTACCAGCTATCTATATCATCATAAATCTAATGGTTTCAGAGGATTCCATAAAATGAACTCAACCTAAATTTAGCTGATCTCCTCATCTTGGACATTCAGTTTTCCTAGTCGCTCATTATCACAAATAATGGTTCAATGAATTCCCTTTTATATCAGCCTTTGCTTGTATTTTCAATTCTTTCTTTTGAAAATAGTGTTGCTAAACAAACAGGATAATAATCAGGATACTTTCCGCTGTAACAGAAAAGCCAACTCAAAATGGCTTAAACAATAAGGAAATGTGTTACATCATATAACAAGGGATCCTGTCATATCCTAAGCTTTAGAATTGCTTTATTCATCATTTTAAAGACATCACCATGGACCCAGAGTTTTCTGCTCTGTCAACTCCAGTGTGCCAGCTCTGTCCTTCAGGCAGACTGTCCTCATAGTCAGAAAATAACTGCCATGATCTCACACATCACATGTGGACGTGACAATGTCTGTGAGCAAATGTTCTTTTTATAAGTGAGCAAATGTTCCCAGACACTCGAAGTAAACCTCTCCTCTCATCTCATTGTCCAGAGCTTGGTTACATGCCCATATATAAACCAATTACTAGTGAAGGAAATAGAGTTTTTAAAGTTAACAGATTATTCAGTGTTTATCCCTGAAATGGGTCTAGCGCCCCCTTTACTGAGTTCACGGCCTTATAGAAAAGTTCAGATACCCAGCCCGATCAGTCTTTGCCAGGATGCAAGAAGAGAGGGCAGAGAGGAAGATGAACATTACATAAATGTGTCTTGTGCTTAGAAGATATGTATCTTTATGGTTTTTAAAGGTATATTATCAGATTTCCTATCAGTCTTGTACTCATTTTTTTGTCCTCATTCCACCTTTGAGTAGTTTAATTTTTTTAGCTGACTTGTAACATCGTCACAGCCTTGTTGCATTTTTACCCTCCTGCTTATCATTGGGAGCAGTCCTACCCTACTGGGCACCCTGCAGGTTGTAGTCACAGCTGTAGTCTTCCCTGACTCTTCCAGTGGGATTCTGTTGAGATCTTCCCACCTTTACTTACCTGGCACTTGGGAATGTAGTCAATTCTGATGTAATGTGACTTACGTATCCCTAAATATCACTGTGCTATGCAAAATTGCAAAATAAAAACCACAAGCATTAATGGAAAGTTGGGATTAGGGACATAACACTCAAAAACTTTATCATGACAATAAAAACCCCACAAAAAAACATAGGAACTTAGTAAAAAAAATAGCATAGTTTTACACGTGTTAAATGGTTATGAAATACAAAACTACTACCACACGTGATACTTTACCTTGAGAAATATGAAGCTTGTGAGTTATTGCGAGGTGGTGGAAGGAAGGTCATCTGAAATCAGAGGGGAAGTTGGAACAGCAGATGTGGCTGATAACCTCCGTGAACGAAGGATGCAGGCAGATGTCTGAGGCATGTGTGTGTGCATTTTGTGTATTCCTACATGATTCAGTTCATTCGGGTACAGTTTTCTGCATCACCTAGTGTTTCTCTTACGCATAATGACACATAATCAAACACTTGTGTTATATTCAGAATTTTCCCTAACACAGAAGTTTACATTTTCAAAACAAGTATGATAGCAGAGCTGACTCTCCTGAATTTGCCGTCCATGTCCCTTTCGAGCCAGGTGCCTCTGCATCCCACCTCATGAAAGTTCAGCAGAGTTCCTTACATGTGGATGGTACCCTCTCCAAGTTTCCAAGGCCCATGCAGGCTTTTTGCTGTCATTCTGTTGTGAAGCCCAGAATCTCTGGGGTTATGAAGAGAACTAAGCAGCTGTGATTCTGTTGCAGTTTTTCTAGAACCCAAACCTACTCCTGTCTGACTCTGTAGCATCTCTCTACTTTCTAAGCCAAGTGACTGTAGGTCACCACAAAGTGGCAGTTCATTTTTTAAAGGTAAATATGTGAGCTAAGATTATTCTTAATCAAGTGGAATTTTTTTTTGAAAAAGCATCCGAAGAAAGATTAGTAAACGTCATCCACTAGAAAAAAAATGCCAACCTCTATTTACTTAGCAAAAACATATTATTTTACTTTCTTCCCCTTTTCTTGAAATATGCTGACAGCCCTCTTACCTTTCAGGTCCTTAGCTGACTCACAGCTAGAACAGAGGGAGGGAACCTAGACATTTCACACAAAGCCTCAGAAGACGTAGGGGAAGAAACGTTTGTGTTAGAACTGAATGAGTATAAGTAAGATAGCCTTGGTTGGAATTAGCTGGAATGGAAGCAAGATAAGAGGGAAAATGTAGAGCCTGTTGGGAACAAATGAGCCATGAGGGTGGAGAGGTGGCATCAGATGTAAGAGCGGGATAGAGCCACTGGGAAGCAAGAGAGGGGATGGGCAGGTGGAAGGGGCAGGACATAGTGTGGTGGCAAGGGCAGGGTGCTCCACTCTGGCCATCTCCCATCAGGACAGGAAGAGCACAGCCCAGTGGAGCCCTGGGCAATCTTTTGTTGACACATGTAGGACATCAGACAACTAGAAGCTTTTCTGTTGAGGAGAGCCTGGACTGTATCATCAATAATTAACGTGCTTATGCTCAGCATCTAAAAGAAATCCAATGACATTTCGTTGTGTGACAGGGCATTTCAATTGGTTTTCCACATGTATGACTTGTTCAGTGATACCCAAGGGCAAGACATACCAGGTTTATTGTAGTTTACTGAAATCAAACGAAACATCTCAACTTCCACCAGTGTGGCTGGCAGCTCACCCAAGTCCATTTTTGTTGCATTTCCCTCCTCTCATCCTTTAGGATCTTAAAAGAACCTCAGGCTGACCCACTTACTACAGGAAGGTCCAAGAAGGGCTCTGGTCTTTGGTCCCTCTGGGTTGCCTCTGAGATCTGGGTTGCCTGGGTCCTACGTGCCCTGGAACCTTTGCTGGCAATGTCCTCCCAGCTCACCAAGTTTGGCAACCAGGACACTGATCAGGGCTGAGATACTCCTGAGTCTGCTGAGCTTGGTGCTCAGAATATCTTCATTCTAGCATTAGGGGATCACATGTGTATCTTTGCAGCTCAGGTGGTCCTGCTCCAGCCTTCCAGGCTTCTGCACTCGTGTTCAGGGTCAAGCCACACCCCTTTCCACTTCTGGCTGCAGCATGAATGTATCCTCTTCCCTCTCTGTGAAGTACAGTTAAGGGGTATTAAATAGAAACTTTGCATTCCTCTCTGATTGAGGGAACTCTGAACTCACACTCAAAAGGGCAATTGCTTTCAATTCTTCTTTTAAAGATTTCATAGTAACCCCCTTCTCTTTTCCTTGCCCCAAACCCAAATACCTCTTAATTTATGATAAGACAGCCTACTACGTATTATTCCATTTATTTATAATTGTGACCCTTAAAAGTGGGTACCTTAAAAGTAATGGAAAAAGCTAAGTAGTTTGCTCAGGGTCAGTTACAATGCAGGAGTAATTTTAAATAAAAAACATTTTCAAATTCAGGCATGACTCTACAACTCAGTTTCTTACCCCTGCATGGCAACCTCCTGGTCAGTACTTGAGCTAGTCCCTTTGGTTAATTTTTTTTCCCCGTGTAAAACAACAAACATCTATTATCTGATACAGTTTATGAAGGTCAGAAATGTGAGAGCTGAGTGGTTCTGACTCAGGGGTCATAAGGTTGCAGTCCAGATGTCAGGGGGTGCTGTATCATCTGAAGGCTTGACTGGGGCTTGGAGGATGTGTTTTCAAGATGGTGTCCTACATGGCTGTAAGCAGGAGACCTCAGTTAAGATCATCACATGGACCTCTTCTCACAGCATGGCAGGTAGATTCCATCAGAGCGAGTGATGCAGGAAAGGGAGAAATCACAATCTGTTTTATGACGTAGCCTTGGAGGTGGGAGGGAATTACACATGAGTGTGATTACCGAGAGATAGAGACCACTGGGGACCAACTTGGAAGCTGACTATCTCAGGACGTTTACTTTGGTTCATTTTAGTACTGTATGTATTTGCCACACCAGGGTGAAAAATGATTCCTGGTTTATATTTTTTAATTAACTAATGTATTAACTTATATTTTCCATTATTTTTTCCAACTGAAGTGGTGGAGAGGTGGATAATTTCAGAGGCACAACCCCGCAATTAATTGCATTCCATCTTTCATTATGCAGTTCATTCATCGGGTGTTTATTGTTCCCCAACTCTGTGCCACTGTATGTGCCACTACCATGTGCCACTGTACTAGCTGCCTGGATACAAAAACTAGGTAAACAGATGCTCCCCCAACTCCCTTAGAGCTGTCAGTCAAGCAGGGGAGAAAGCTATTAAATGAATAATCACACAAATGCATAGATCACTGCAAAATGGGATGAGTGCTGTGAAACAAGGGTACAAGTTGCTATGGAAACATATAAATTATGGGAATCTGATTTAGTTTGAAAATCAGGGAAGGGCCTACAGCAGGGTTTCTTGACCTCAGAACAATTGATGTTTTGGACTGGATAATTCTTTGCTCTGGGGGCTGTCCTGTGCATTGTAGGATATTAGCAGCATCCCTAACCTTCATCTGTTGCATGTCCTCCACCACTCCCCTAGTTGTGGTGACGAATAATGGCTCCAGATATTTCCAAAGGTTCCCTGAGGACAAAAATCTCCTCCAGTTAAGAACCACTGATTTATAGGAAGTTTCCAAATGAAAAGTATTAGGGGGAGGGGCATTTCAGGGGAAAGAATGAGGATGTTAGTGAAATTTTTGTTGACAGGAAATGAAACAAAACACCCTGGTTTCCTAATTCTAGTTCTCAATTTTAAATTCAGATCGGACTCTTTCCTGTGTGACAGGTTGGTGCCCTTTAAACAGAAGTTCACACTCTGTAGCCAGCCTGCTTGTGCTCAATAAGGTGTCCCCATATAATTGCCAAGGAAAAAACGGGTCTGGCCTGAAGCTGTTTTCCAAAACGTATTTTAGCTTATTGAATCACTGGGCTAGCTAAAGTTGTTTGGCCTTCAGCCTGCTGGTTTATATCACTGCCCAAAGCAGGGTATTATCACTCAGAAATACATGGCCTCACTTTTATTGGAAAGCTATTTATAGGTACTGCTTATACTCTATATGAATATGTTTAATGTGGAAGCAGTATATAACCAGGCCGGGTATAAAGTCAGATTATTTTCACCAAGACTCTGCTTATTTCAATCCTGAACAGACAAGAATTAGCCGTGTGTTTAGAATCCTGAAATCTTGAGTGAAAAAGGAACGTAGAGGATCTTATGAGAAAAGCATGGTTTTTGGAACACAGGCACTTCTGGGTCCGATTTGGCCTCAGCTTTATGATCTTGGACACATAAAATAGCTTCAGTTTCCTCATATGTAATGAAGACAATAATTTCTTACCTCGCAGGTTTGTCATGAAGATATGGAAAAGTAAAGCAACGTCTGGCATACGACAGATGTTCAATACATGAAATGCCCCTCTCGCCCTTTAGATTATCCTCTCAAGCGTCCCCAAGAGATGGTCCCCTGGAAACCTGGGAGCTAGGCTGTGCACACCTCTTCCCTTACCTTCCACATCCGTAAAATGATCCTATTCCCCCAATTGTATCTCCGTGTTTTAGTTAGGCCACCATAATTCGTTTGGACTCTTGCAGTGATTTTCTAATTCGACGACTGTAGCCACAGGTAAAGTCTAATCATGTCACCCCTTGATTGCTACTTTTTATTGGTCCCACAGTCTCCAAAGTGGGATTAGTTCAGGCTTCAGACTGGGATTCTGGCTCACCTCTCCAGTCATCTCTCTTAGGCCCTGCCTTTCATCCTGTTCGCTAGCAATGCCAATCTTCTGACAAGAGTCCTATGTGCTGTTGCATATCCTCATGCCATTTTAGAAGCTGTTTCCTTGGATAGAGATTCATCCCTCTCCCACCCTTATGCACGCATTAGAGTTTTACTGATCGATCGTTAAGGACTAGGTACCTGCCATAGTATCTTCTGTCCTCCCACCGGTCTCCCCTCCAGCACCTCTTTGGTTTGACACAACCTTGTGTACGTTTCTACCCTGACGTGTGTCACATCTCGTTGATTTAAGTATTTGTTTATGCATCTGTCTTCTCCACAGCAGCATGAATTACTAGAAAGCAAGAGCCATATCTTATTATGTGTTCCCAGCTATTATCACTGACCCTGTACTGGTTCATGTTCCATAAGCCCGTGATGAATGAATCCACATTTAGCTGTAATCCCCATCGTGATGGGAACTCACAACATTTCAAGGCAGCAACCTGATTTTGATCCTGTGTCCCGTGTCAAACCCAGATTGTTAAGACTTCCATCTATGTTGTCATATATACCTCTCTACCTGCCTCCATCCACTGATCCTACTTAGAAAGAATACATATAATCCCTTAACGTGGCTGCCATTTGATTATTAGAATGCAGCCAACATCAAACAGCAACAAAATTTCTTCTTCTTAAAGAATTCTTCTCATTATTCCTGGTGTGATATGATGTCCACGGTCCTCACCTTATCTCCCTGATCAGGATCTGTTTGGTCACCATGTCTAGAACTAAACTCAGGATGCTTGATGGACTCTGACAGCATGGAGAGCCTTTGTCCCAAATACGATATTGTGGCAAGAAAAGGATAAAATAGAATATGCTTGCATTTATTCTTATATTTTTTAATATTTATTTATTTACTTACTTGTATGTATGTATTTTGGCTGCTCTGGGTCTTGGGTGCAGCACGCGGGATCTTTTTTGTAGTACGCGGGATCTTTTAGTTACGGCATGTGGACTTCTTAGTCGTGACATGCGAACTCTTAGTTGTGGCATGTGGGATCTAGTTCCCCGACCAGGGATCGAGCCCAGGCCCCCTGCATTGGGAGCATGGCGTCTTACCCACTGGACCACCAGGGAAGTCCTTATAATAGTTGTAATAGTAGCTAACATTATTGAGTTCTTACCACATACCAAACACTGCAGGACCAAAGGTGTAAGACGGGTTAGCCTCTCTTTAGTCCCTGAGCTCGACTGTTTAACTCTACTCTTGTCCTCTCAGGTACACCAGCTCTCTAGTGAGTCGTTGCTTCAAGGTCACCAGCCAAAAACCAAACAAAAGGGTTGGTTTTTGTCTAATAGTTGAGGAGCATCCTTCTACCCATCTGGCAAAAATGAAACTGCGTGAGCTCACGGTGCTTACAGTCACTTGAGACGCTAATTAATTGAGCACCTAGACAAGGCACCAGGGAAGCCAGAAGGTGCACCCTCAGAAATCACTGCTGAATGCATCGTTCAAGTGTCACTCAGATCGGAGGCCCCATGTTCCATTTCTCCACTGGTGCTCCTTTGGTTTTCAGAATGGCTCGTTTCAGATGTCCTGTGCGCCATCCAAATTGCTAGTATTTTAAACCACTCAGCTTTAATTATACGTATCACTCACGTGTACTGAATGCCTTTTAGACCCTGGCAATTGCATTTCACTCTTCACATGCATGATCTTGCCTAGTCCTTCCAACTACCCTACAAGCAGATACGTTTTTCAGTCAAGGAAACTGAAGTTCGGGGAGCTTAACTCCCTTGGCCCAATACACAGAGCTTTTACTTAGCAGAGAGCTGGGATTTGTACCTAGACATAACTCCAGTGCTCAGACTCCTAAACATCACACCACAGTGCCTCCTGAGTCACTTTATTGTCATACTGAAGGGGTAGGTGGGGATCCCGTGAGCCAATACGCGGCTGGAAGCCTGGGTCAAGAAAAAACTTCAAGAACACATGCTTGTGAGACCATTTCCGCATGGCAGGAATGGGGACAAGACAACTGGAATAGCAGTTACTGTCCCTACTGGATTTCATCTGGGTGCCATGCCCACACCTTCTGGCTCCTCTGATACCCACCGTGGTGCCCCAGTGATCCCTTCACCCCACCCTGCTGTTTTTCTGTATACTTGATGGCCATCATGTGTGGCATCGTTTGTTCTGCCTTATCCCCCGTATACAGCCTTTTCCTAAGCACTAGAAGCATCCATTTGTCCAGGCATTTTTCCTCTCACCTTTGCTCCCAGACATATTTGATTTAAATCCTGCCTCCCTTCTTTTCTGGACGGGCCTGGCACCCCTCCCCCCATGACACTCTCCACCTGGCCCAGGCAGTCCATCCTTCTGAAATCCACTTCTTACATCCCAGTTCCAAGCTTGCTCCATCTTGTCCACAAGGACCATCAGAGCTATTACCGAGTGTTGTCCAAGGAACCGGAAGTAGCCTGCCAACGGCGTACCCATGCAGGAAGCACTGTGGACCTCTGGCATCAGAAACGTTTGGATGCTTTAGAACACGCTCCAGTCCAGGGAGACAGAAAAGCCATTTCTCCTAGTCAGAAAATATCCCTGAACCCCAGCCCCCCGGCAAAGGCCAACTCAGGCCCAGAGTCCATCAAAACTTCAATTTTATCATAATCTCCTATATAAGAGGCCATTTTACGTGCTATTAAACAGAACAGTGCAGCTCGCCAGTAAAAATCATCGCAATAACAGCCCATTAAAAGCTCTCCTTTAATATGAAACTTTCTAATTAATGTAAATGGGGTGCAAAGCTTGGAAAAGCTGAGTTGATTCTAATGTTCAGAAAGCAGGTAAAATAAGAAAGGGTCTTATTTCTCATTAGCCATCTATTAGGGAATCTAATGAAATCTTTATGGCTTCAATGTATTACCAAAAAAGTTACAATTGCTTTGTTTCCGGCCTCATTTCTCTGCCGCCTTTCTCTATAAATATTGCCATGCTACACATCAAATTGGGGAAAATAGAAGTGTGCGTGGATTTTGTGTCTGACTCCGGCAGGTTCTCAGAGTTCTGCAGATGGAAGGCAGCACAGTCATGATTAACTCTAGATTCCAGATTTCTCAGTTGGAAACTGAGGCCCAAAGAGAGTTGAAGACTAAGGTATAGCCGTTGACTTCCTTCCCCCTCCCTCCCCCTTTGGCCCTTCCTTCCTTCCTCTTTCCCTCCCTCCTTCTCTTTCACCACTTCCTCCGTTCCTTTTGCTCTCATTGAACTATTTATCAAACACGCTATCCGTCAGGTTAGGCTGGGTTACACGACAATAACAAGCAAACCCCACATCTCAAAAGTGTAAACATCAAACGTCTTTCAACCGTACCGTATGATAGGACATCAACATTTCAACTGTCACCTGCATGGCGTGGTCCATTATGGGTCAACAGGGGAGCAGAGTCACTCAGGGACCCAGAATGATGGAGCAGCAGTCCTCATGCCAGAGGGAAAAGAGAAAGTGGGCTCTGGCTCTTAAGGCCTCTACCTGGATGTAACAGGTGACTTCTGCTCACGTTTCTGCTCATTGCGCAGAGTCTGTTTGGCCACGCCCAACTTCAAAGGGATCCAGGAAGTATTATCCTACAGTGAATCCAAAGGCTTCTCCTGTGAGCCAACTCATGGAATAACCTGTGATATCAAAATGAGTGAGAAATAGAAGAGCTCAGAGTCCAGTAGGAGAACTAAAAAACAAACACATCCAAGACAGGGCATGGTAAGTGGTGTGAGAGGCTGTACCGGCAGCCCGAGGACCAAGTAGGCTCACTCCCTACTTTGCTGACCTTCTCGTGGGGCTTTGCTGCAACTTGTTGTGTAACCACCTTCCTCTTTCTTATTAGGGTCCAATATTCGGGAGGGAAACCCATGCTCGGATCCTGTTCTCCAGGTACCTGTCCTCAGTTTTATAGACCTTCGATGCAGGGGCTTAGGAGAAGGGGAACCATCTGAGACCAGCCAGCCCAGGCGGGCCTGGGGCTAAGGAAAGCCAGCCACCCGAGGAGGGAATGCCCAGGTTCCAAGGCAGCATCATGGGTGTTGGCGGCGTCATAACCTGCTGCTCTGTACCGTTTTGCCTCGCAGTGCCGGGGAGTCAGTCATTTCAGAGGACGGGGTTCTATCATCTGGGGGAGGTGGCAGAGTGACTTAGAGCAGGGATCCGGACCCCTCAGGGAGCTGGAGAGTGGGCTGGGGAAACTGAGGCAGGAACCCAGCAGACGGCAGCCCTGAAGTCGAAGCTTCTCCTTAATCAGCCTGCAGTTAGCACTTTGGCCCCAAACCTCTCTGCTGAAGTTGGACTTAAGTTCTTAGAGGACTGCTGACCACACATACTCACCCTTGGGCAGGATTGACAGTGGAACTCAGGGGAGCAAGGGATCAAACCTTAGGAAGGAAGAGAGTCCTTGGCTTTGGTGGGTGTACAGGGATAGCCAGACATCATACACTTTATGTCCCTCTGCAACAGGCCTTTTAAAGCCCAGACAGAATGAGCTGGCTGGCTTCGTAATCATGTTCCAATCAGCTTTACAGAATTGTGAAATTGATTATCCTGCTGGCCTCACACAGGCTTAGAGCAAGGCAGAGGGACCTTAATTCTTTGTTGAGTTCCATAGACTGATTTGAGGAGACTTCAGCTTTCCCACCCATCCCCAAGAGGAAGGGAGTTCAAATTACCTTGAAATTACAATTTAGAGCTGTCAAGCCTTGGCCAGTCTGTTTCATTTTCCCGATCACCCAGTCGGGGCCAAGGCCGAGAAAGGAGGTACCTGGCATATTAACTCCTCTTTAGGTACATGAGGAGGGGGCGTGAGGGAGTGTGAGCTCCGGGTGCCCCACGCGGGCTCAGGCAGCTCCGGGAACGACAGAGTGAGAGGATCTGGGAAGCATGGCTGTGGTCTCCCAAATTTGGGTCCGGTAGTACTAGGTCTCCCCACAAGATGGTGTGATTGGGGTGTCAGAGTCAATTGAACTGAATATAGTTTTCCTTTGCTTTCGTCTTCTGTCTGGATGAAATAGTTGGGATTTTTATATTGCTGCAGGGAAATGAATAGAGCTTGGTGATGTGTGTTTCACCAGCCTAGGGGTTCAGAGAAGTCTTTCTGCAATACAGGGGCCTGACATGGGTCTTGAACAATGACCAGGAATTCGTCAGCTGGAGAAAAGTGGAAAGTCCATTAGAGATGGAGGGGGCACCATATGCCAAAGGCCAGAGGCACTTTACTAGGACGAGAAGAGTGAGGGAAAGAATGGTGGGCATGAGACTATGGAGGTCTGACACACTAAAGAGATTAGAGTCTAAAGGCAGAGGCAAAGGCTTTGAGGGTTAAAAATGAAATACAGGATTCCAAGTGGAAAAGTGGAATTGTGGATGGTACAGCAGAAGCACAAAGTGTGGAGTGGTCATCGTGGACACTTGCTGGGACAAGTTGACTTAATATCACATCTGTCAACTCATGTCTGGAATTCACAAGGAATTTCTCCTTCCTCTAAATTACCTAGTTAATTATTACGCAGTGACAGTCCTGTTATAATGGCTGGTAGGTAGTGAGTGCTTATTATACATCAGGACTATTCTAAGAGTTTTGCATGAGTTATGTAATCTTTTCACAGCCCTATGAGGTGAATATCATTAGTATCCCCATTGTGCAGGTGACAAAACTAAGCCTCAAGGAGTTAATCAATTTGCAGAAGGTCCCGGAGCCAGTAAGTGGTGGGATTGAGGTTCAAACAGAGGCAGTCTGAACCTAGAGCCTATTACTTAATCACTATGCTGTGATGCCTCCTGTGATCTTAAGAAAATAGAACCCACCATGCCTTCCTTCATTCGGCAGATATTCACCAAGTGAAGACGTACGACCGGCTTAGTGCTACGTGTTGAGAGGACAGGGTTGAGCAAGATGGCAAGTTATGTCATTGCATGGGGCATCAGCCTAGTGGGGAGACAGGAAGTCGGTGACCAATTAGTGATCAAGAGAATATCAGGTTGCAAAGAAAAAGTAAAATAGGGCATCAGGAGAGGAAGTACCAGAGCTTGAAAGCATCTTCAATGCCAGATAAAGAAATGGAAGCCAAGAAAAGGAGAGTGATCTGTTTGGAGTCATACAGTAAATTGGCGTCAGTTTTGAGAAAAGAATCCAAGACCCCTAATATATTCAGTAGCTACTTAATCTCATGCCTACTCTATGCCTTCCACTGTTCTAGGCACCAGAACAAGACAGCCGCGGTCCCTCCCCTCACAGACCTTACATTCTTTCCCAGTGCTCTGCTGCCCGGGTACCTGGAGCTTTGCAATACACACTTTATTTCATCAATTGTTGATTCTACTAAAACACGTCCTCCACTTTATTTCTCCTATGCTCAGCTCATGGCAGGAAAATCTGAATAGGAGTATTTCCTTCTTTGTATAGCCCGGATTCCCCTGCCGTGAGTAGAACATTTGGAGAAGTAAGGGTCAGGGGCCTATGCTTTCCTCCAACTTCCCAAAGAGGGAAAATCTCAACAATTATATAAAATAAGATGTTTTCTACCTGCCACACCATTCCTTTGAGGCAATCAACAAGTACAGAGTTGACTGTCTTGTTTGAATGGGGGAACAGAGAAAGGGGCCCGGAAGAGCAAAGGGACTTTGGCTAATACTCCAAAGCTTTTCCCTCAGGTGTATCATGACTTTCCTTAACTTCTCTTCTGCTCAGCGAAGGCAAAAGGCACTGGACCCTGGCTGAGCCTACAGCTTCCCAGATGCCCTGCTGAGGTCCCCCGGCCCTGAGACCACACAGGGCAGGCTGCTAAGGCAGAAAATAAGGGATTCCTACAGATCTAATGCCCACCGTCATGGTGCAGCAGGACACTGCAGATCCGGGGAAGGGAAGTCTATTTCAGCAGCCCTCTTCAGATATAGAATAATTCATATCCTGTCTCTCAGAGCTTGGTCCCTTTCCCTACACCTTGACCTCTCTATTTTTTTTGTTTTTGTTTTTGTTTTTTTGCGGTACATGGGCCTCTCACTGCTGTGGCCTCTCGCATTGCGGAGCACAGGCTCCGGACACACAGGCTCAGCGGCCATGGCTCACAGGCCCAGCCGCTCCACGGCATGTGGGATCTTCCCGGACCGGGGCACGAACCCGTGTCCCGTGCATCAGCAGGCGGACTCCCAACCACTGCGCCACCAGGGAAGCCCTTGACCTCTCTGTTGTATATATTACTCATTTAATCTTGACAACCACCCTACAAGATAGGTACCAGTATACAAACAAAGAAACTGAGGCACAGAAACATTAAGCAACTTTCCTAAGGTGACACAGCTAATCAGTAGAAGACTTGCTATTTAAATCCAGGCGGTTTGGCTCCAGACTCCGGACTCTTAAGCTGTGAGATATACCGTACCTGCCACTCCTTCTATTCTGCCCTCACCCCTGCTGCTGACGCTATCCTACTGCTAGTGAGGCCCCTAGTACTACTTCAGTACTGTTAGTTATGACAATACTATTTTAACTTCTGCTTCTCTACAGATGCTGCTATAGGATTTGTAATACTAACACTGTTGGTCCTGCCTGTATCACTATTACTGAAAATAATAGCATTACTGCTGCCACTTCTGCTTTTTCTCCTCCTCCACTTCTTCCTCCCTTGCCTCCAAAACCCCCAGTATTTATTGCCCTGATCCTAGATCTTCTCCACGCCTTCCACAGGCATTATATACAGATGGGGAATTGGGGGACAGAGGTAGGAAATGTTTCACATGTAGTCACAAGACTGACAGGGAGCAGTCAGGCACAGGATTGTAGGTCTGGGTCATTTATTTCAGGTCCAGTGTCCTTTCAAAGTGATACCAGGAACTTGCAGCTGAGGGCCTGGTGGTATTTCGAACCTCTCTGTGCCAGGGATGGTCTATGGAGCACCTGGGAATGTGTTAGAAATGCAGAATCTCAGGCCCCACCCCAGGCCTGCTGAAGCAGAGGCTGGTTTGGTGGCGTGTTAGAGCTTGCAAAGCACTGAAAATGCCCACAAATCCGTGATGACGTTGAATCCTTACAACCCCATAGGAAATAGAGCAGACAGTGCTCGTCCCTCTTGGGTCGGGCAAGTGGTTCAGAGCCATGCCTGTGAACTCAGAAGCGTGAGTGTGAACAGCAAGCTAGGATGGTACCTTCCTTTCTCTGGGGGCCAAGATGAAGATGTGAGAGGCAGGGATCTGCAGGGAGACATGTGGAGCCGGCCAGACTGAATCTGGATTTGTGGCCTTTGTATACTAATTTATGGAAGAATATTGGTTGGTATTTTAAATAACCTTGTGGGGGTGGTGTGTGTGTGTGTGTGCGTGTGTGCATGGGTGTGTAGTGGGACGTATAATGGGGGACAATAGAACAGCACCTGCCCCGGGGAACCATGGTTTGGGCATCTCTTCCCCCTGGGAACGCTAGACTTGGGTTCCACGCCTGAGGATTTCTGGCCTTAGTGCATACCCTGAGCCCTGAGCTCACAGATAGATTCTCCTTGGCTTTCTCCTCCTCCGTGTGCAAGTCCGCCCTGCGCCCGACTGCTGTCGCCCATGACTGTTTCCGGTGAAGGTTGTTAAGCACAGGTGAGGGATGTTTACCGTTAGTGCCCTTGGAAGCTTTCTCTCCATGGCCTTGTGTACAGTGAAATGCAGGGCTTTGCTGAGAAGGAAACACAGTGGTAAGAATGGCATTCATCCAAGGTATCAAAGGAAGGTGGTAATTGCAGAACGAACCCAGAGACAAGCAGCTCACAGCCTTGCTTCCTATCTTGCCCTGTGTCTTCTCTTTATAGGGATTCAAATAATCACTGCTGTGTTCTTTCTTTAAAAAGGAGAATACGATAACGTCACTGTCTGGTTTAATTCCTGAGCTGGTTTCCCACTGCTTTTGTCCTAAAGAACTTTCATGGGGTCACTGTCTGACCCCAACTCACCACTCTGTCTCATTGCCCCTGCCGTATCCTCCACTGCACAGAATTTCTCAGCATTCCTCAAACTCCCTGGGCTTTTGTGACTCGTGGTCTTTCCTCGGGCTGTTCCTTCTGTCTGGAGTTCTTTGCCCCAATCTGCTCCGAAGCTTCTACTCTCATTTTGTATCATAAGCAATGCCAGCATCTGTCTAACACCAAAGTCTGGGCTCCTAACCCTTGTACGTCCTGAGACTTGACAGAGGCTAGTGGCAGAGTGGGGTTCTGTGGTTGGGGTGAGGGTTAGGGCTCCGTGTGAATTCCCCCCAGAGAGGCAGCCAGGTCTGTGCCCAGGAGCACCTTGGCATATCTGTTCCAGACAGGCAGCTGGACTGTCTGGTGGACGAAATGGAACAAAAAACAAATCTACATAACGGAGCCATTGATCACTGTCACAACACGCAACCAGCTGTGGCCTGGAGAGAATATGTTTTTCGGAGACGTTCTCCTGGGGAAAGAGTATTCGTTGATATGAGGCTCTTAAGAATATGGTGAGGGTTAGTCAGTGTGAGGAAGATTCCTGGTGACATTTTGGAGATGGTTCTGCACAGAATCAAATTAAAAATGTCTCTCCGTCTGCTCTTGGAACTTGGGATTGCTGTTCCCTGCAGGGTGGGAGTATTCCGTCTCCCATCCGGCAGTCTCCTATCTTTTCAGCCCTGTTCATCACAGTTTTCTAGTGGAATGGGGGATGCAGTCTTCCCCATCCATTGTGATAGTTTGCTGTTGGCAAAATCCGGTCTCTAGATTCTGGAACTATTTTAATTTTTATAGCTTTCACACTTCTCTTTCATAATATTGCACAATCTTTACACCCTCACATGCTGCTTTATTTGTTGGTGCTGTTGTCTGCTTGTTTATTTAATTCTGAGCGCTTGCACTTCGAGAGCAATGTTGAATTGTGGTCTGAGCAGCGCCCTCCCCTTTCCCTGCGTCTGACTTTTATGGGACTGTCCTGATTTCTTCACCACTGAGTGTGAAGTTGACTATTAATCTCTCTAAGCCTTCATCCTGATTTCCTTTATAGCACCTATCACTCACTTTAAAAAAAAATGTTTTCACTCAACTGTTTCCTTGGTTACCACCTGTATCCCTCACTTGAATGTAACCTCCATGCTGGCAGGTACTTTGGCTCCCGTTACATCCCCTGGCACACGGTGGGTACACAGTAAATGGTCATGGACATAATACATGATTTTCCCCTCCCACTAAGAAAGAATTCTTTCTTTCCTAGATGAGAAATACATTGCTTTTTCTTTGTAAATTGATGTTGAATTTTATCAAGTACATTTTGACGTCTTTGGGGATAAACTTCGACCTATGGATAAAATTAATGACTTTAGGAGAAACTTAATTGTATTAATTCTTGAATTTCTGGAATAGGTTCTTCTTGGTAGTAGTATATTATTCATATATATATATATATATGATACAAACATACATACATATATGCTGGTCTGTAGGTCTGGTTTGATTTGGTTATTGATTTGATTTTTTGATAGTTCTGCTCTCTGTCAGCCTCTGGCCTTACTAACTTCTTGAAGGAGGCTGCCAGCCATGAGATCAACCCCAGATTAACAGTCCCACAAGCAATGTTCAAAAGTGCCCATTAACTCTCACTCTAGCAAGATTCTGTATTATCATTTTAAATT
Organism: Pseudorca crassidens; assembly: GCF_039906515.1. Taxonomy (NCBI): domain Eukaryota; kingdom Metazoa; phylum Chordata; class Mammalia; order Artiodactyla; family Delphinidae; genus Pseudorca; species Pseudorca crassidens. Next base: position 71,789,790 of record NC_090310.1, on the reverse strand, counting down.
CTCCCTACCACTTAGGAAAGTAAACCTAGATATGTAAATTTGCATGTACTTGATTTCTAGTGAGATTGAATCTCTTGTCTTCCCACTGCTATGTGTCTTTGTGAATTTCCTATTCATGTCATTTATCATTTGTTTCCAGTCTGCATGTTCATCCTTTTATTGATTTGTAAGAACCTTTTCTATATTAAGGACATTGACTTACTCTGCCGTATCTATTTATATAGTTCCCATTTTGCTCGTTTCTCTTTTAATAGTATTGATGGTAGATTTTAACATTTTTATTTTTTAATTTTTTCCCCCAATATTTAGTGATTCATTGATTGATTGATTAACATCTTTATTGGAGTATAATTGCTTTACAATGGTGTGTTAGTTTCTGCTTTATAAAAAGTGAATCAGCTATACATATACATATATCCCCATATCTATTCCCTCTTGCGTCTCCCTCCCTCCCACCCTCCCTATCCCACCCTTCTAGGTGGACACAAAGCACCGAGCTGATCTCCCTGTGCTATGCGGCTGCTTCCCACAAGCTATCTGTTTTACAGTTGGTAGTGTATACATGTCCATGCCACTCTCCCACTTTGTCGCAGCTTACCATTCCCCCTCCCTGTGTCCTCAATTCCATTCTCTACATCTGTGTCTTTATTCCTGTCCTGCCCCTAGGTTCGTTAGAACCTTTCTTTTTTTTAAACATCTTTATTAGAGCATAATTGCTTTACAATGGTGTGTTAGTTTCTGCTTTATAACAAAGTGAATCAGCTATACATATACATATATCCCCATATCTCTTCCCTCTTGCATCTCCCTCCCTCCCATCCTCTCTATCCCAACCCTCTAGGTGGTCACAGAGCACCAAGCTGATATCCCTGTGCTATGCGGCTGCTTCCCACTAGCTATCGGTTTTACATTTGGTAGTGTATATATGTCCATGCCACTCTCTCACTTTGTCCCAGCTTACCCTTCCCCCTCCCCACGTCCTCAAGTCCATTCTCTGGTAGGCCTGCGTCTCTATTCCTGTCCTGCCCTTAGGTTCTTCATGACCTTTTTTTTTTTTTTCAGATTCCATATATATGTGTTAGCATACGGTATTTGTTTTTCTCTTTCTGACTTACTTCACTCTGTATGACAGACTCTAGGTCCATCCACCTCACTACAAATAACTCAATTTCATTTCTTTTTGTGGCTGAGTACTATTCCATTGTATATGTGTGCCACATCTTCTTTATCCGTTCATCTGTTGATGGACACTTAGGTTGCTTCCATGTCCTGGCTATTGTAAATAGAGCTGCAATGAACATTGTGGTACATGATTCTTTTTGAATTATGGTTTTCTCAGGGTATATGCTCAGTAGTGGGATTGCCGGGTCATATGGTAGTTCTACTTTTAGTTTTCTAAGGAACCTCCATACTGTTCTCCATAGTGGCTGTATCAATTTACATTCCCACCAACAGTGCAAGAGGGTTCCCTTTTCTCCACACCCTCTCCAACATTTATTGTTTGTAGATTTTTAGATGGTGGCCATTCTGACTGGTGTGAGGTGATATCTCATTGTAGTTTTGATTTTTATTTCTCTAATGATTAGTGATGTTGAGCATCCTTTCATGTGTTTGTTGGCAATCTGTATATGTTCTTTGGAGAAATGTCTATTTAGGTCTTCTGCCCATTTTTGGGTTGGGTTTTTTGTTTTTTTGATATTGAGCTGCATGACCTGCTTGTATATTTTGGAGCTTAATCCTTTGTCAGTTGCTTCATTTGCAAATATTTTCTCCCATTCTGAGGGTTGTCTTTTCATCTTGTTTATGGTTTCCTTTGCTGTGCAAAAGCTTTTAAGTTTCATTAGGTCCCATTTGTTTACTTTTGTTTTTATTTGCATCACTCTAGGAGATGGGGCAAAAAGGATCTTGCTGTGATTTATATCATAGATTCTTCTGTCTATGTTTTCCTCTAAGAGTTTTATAGTATCTGACCTTACATTTAGGTCTTTAATCCATTTTGAGATTATTTTTGTGTATGGTGTTAGGGAGTGTTCTAATCTCATTCTTTTACATGTAGCTGTGCAGTTTTCCCAGCACCACTTATTGAAGATGCTGTGTTTTCTCCATTGTATATTCTTGCCTCCTTTATCAAAAATAAGGTGGCCATATGTGCATGGGTTTATCTCTGGGCTTTCTGTCCTGTTCCATTGATCTATATTTCTGTTTCTGTGCCAGTATCGTACTGTTTGATTACTGTAGCTTTGTAGTAAGGTCTGAAGGCCAGGAGGAGCCTGATTCCTCCAGCTCCGTTTTTCTTTCTCAAGATTGCTTTGGCTATTCAGAGTTTTTCCATACAAATTGTGAAATTTTTTGTTCTAGTTCTGTGAAAAATGCCACTGGTAATTTGATAGGGATTGCATTGAATCTGTAGATGCTTTGGGTAGTATAGTCATTTTCACAATGTAGATTCTTCCAATCCAAGAACATGGTATATCTCTCCATCTCTTTATATCATCTTTAATTTCTTTCATCCGTGTCTTATAATTTTCTGCATACAGGTCTTTTGTCTCCTTAGGTAGGTTTATTCCTAGATATTTTATTCTTTTTGTTGCAGTGGTAAATGGGAGTGTTTTCTTGATTTCACTTTCAGATTTTTCATCATTAGTGTATAGGAATGCCAGAGATTTCTGTGCATTAATTTTGTATCCTGCTACTTTACCAAATTCACTGATTAGCTCTAGTAGTTTTCTGGTAGCATCTTTAGAATTCTCTATGTATAGTATCATGTCATCTGCAAACAGTGACAGCTTTACTTCTTCTTTTCCAATTTGGATTCCTTTTATTTCTTTTTCTTCTCTGATTGTTGTGGCTAAAACCTCCAAAACTATGTTGAATAAGAGTGGTGAGAGTGGGCAACCTTGTCTTGTTCCTGATCTTAGAGGAAATGGTTTGAGTTTTTCACCATTGAGAATGATGTTGGCTGTGGCTTTGTCATATATGGCCTTTATTATGTTGAGGTAGGTTCCCTCTATGCCTACTTTCTGGAAGGTTTTTATCATAAATGGGTGTTGAAGATTTTAACATTTTTAAAAACCTGATTTTAAACTCTCTTTCTATTTTTAAGGTAGCTTTTCTTTACTTACTTGCATGTTTAAAAAGTCCAGACCAGAGATCAAACAGCTAGCCACCTTTATTTACTTCTAATTACTTTATGATTTCATTTATTTTAAATTTGACTACTTAATTGAGCGAGGTTTCTCTTTGTCCACAGATCATACCCAGCCTTCTCCTTGAACCTCAAAGCACAGCAGACCCTACCTCTGTAAGGTTTAGGAGGGAAAATAAACGGGTGCTGAGAGTGAGACAGATGGAGCAGGGTAGTACAGGGATGCTCTGTACTGAGGAAAGCTGCAGGATTTCCTGGGGCTGGACGGAAGATGAATATCCTGTGAGATCATCACATTCTTGTTCACATGTGATGGACTGGGGTGAGGCAAGTGAGGTGCCCAGGACACAGGATTTAAGGAGGTGCTTACTCTTGGGTGCAGACTTGCAATAGCTTGCAATTCTGCTTCCCGGGCTATTACTTGTACCGCTATATCCTCACCCCCACCATGCTCTTGGTAACAGGGGCACTGGACCCTCCCCACCACCCCTAAGGTACCCCTCTGGCCTCAGCTCGGAATCATCCCTGGGTACTTCATGACGCATGCTATGATGTGGCCTCACTGTCATCCTTGGTCTGCAGTTCCTTCCATCATGGGTTTCATGAAAGGTGTAGGGTGGTGCCGTGAGCCCTGAGCTTGGAATCAAATGGTGTGCACGTGAGATCTGACCTCTCGCCTCCTGGTGATGGCGCATCCATGGCTTTGTCCTCCCCAGACTCTGTCATGTGGTGTCACCGGCCTGCCACGTAGAACCATGGTCAAGGTCAAGTTGGGTCTGTACTTTGCAAATGGCAAAGTTCTGTACATATGTCCATAATTTCTGTTGTTGCAACTTAATATTGGCATCGGCGGGTTCATTTCACATCAGAGGCCGCTGCTGCTGGCCAGTGTTAGCATCAACACTGTAAGAAGCATTGACACAGCAGAGAGGTCATTTGGAGACGTGACAATCAAAAAGCAGTGAATTCTTTTCCCTCTAAGAGTTCCTGTCAGTGGCAGAGTCCTACGGGTTTACAAGTGAAAATCTAAATATTTAGAAAGCCTAAGCCCCTGCCTGAAAATAAAGATTAAAAATGAATATTTATGAGCTAATAGTTCTGTAATTCTGTCTTTGAATGTTTCCTTTGGTGACACACACAAGCCTATTGTCGCCTGCTCTTTGGGCAGGAGCCAGAGCCCTGCCGGGCAGTGTATCACTAGCTTTGTGACCTAGATGAAATCACTCACCCTCTCTGAGCCTGTCTCCTCAGCAGTAGATTAAAAGAGTAATAATTACAGTGCACATTAAATAATACAACATATACCGGGAGCCTAGCATAGTGTCAGGCACATAGTAGGTGTTCAAAAAATGTGAGCGTCCTCTATGTGTTCTGCCTTGGCTGGGAGCACTGTCATTTTTTTCTTACCAGAATTTGTCTGAAGACTCAGTGTTTTTTCCAGTTTTTTTTTTTTATCATGGTAAAATACACATAACAAAATTTACCATCTTAACCATTTTTTAATGTACAGTTCTTTGGTGAAATACATTCACTACATTGTGCAACCTCACCATCATCCGTTTCCAGAATGCTTTTCATCTTGTAAAACTGAAACTCTGTACCTGTTAAATGATAATTCTCCATGCCCCCCCCCCCAACCCCGGCCACTGCCATTCTACTTTCTGTCTATGAATTTGACTACTCTAGGGACCTCATATAAGTGGTTCCACACAATATTTGCCTTTTTGTGACTGGCTAAGAAAAGTTAGCATAATGTCCTCAAAGTTCACCCACGTTGTAGCATGTGTCAGAATTTCCTTCCTTTCTAGGGCTGAATAACGATCCGTTGCATGTATAGACCACATTTTGCTTATCCATTCATTCGTCAGTGCACTTATGTTGCTTCCACATAAGTCTCAGTGTTTTTTTTATATTCTATTTAGACGTCCTCTAAATCGAATTAAGAACACTTTATCAAAATGGAGCAGACCCTCTCTTCTTTTTACCAAACTTCCTGACTTGTTTTTACTCTCCAGTCCAGAATTTCTGTTTCCTGAGCAGCTCTCTTGCTGATCTGTCTGTAATTACCTTTCTTCAGTTGGGAACATAGCCAAGATCTGAGGGAGCTTCTCATCGTTGAAGGTTGGACTCACTATTCCTTCACTGCATCTTGGATTTGTAGGGAAGTAAAGGACCTTTGGAGCCTCCTGGTGCCAGGTCTGTCAACTGTCCTCCTTCTCCAAAAGCCTGAAGACAAACTGCACCAAGATCCCAGCAGCAGGGCAGTCTTGCCGAAAATGCTGGTACCCTGGCCACGTTCTAGACAGACTTACTTGGAACCTCAGCTTTGACCAGCCTTATCCGATTCTCCCAGGGTGATCCTCGCCTTGCTTTCTGGTCCACCTCGGCAGGGGTAGGATGACTCAAGCCGAGCAGCTCACCTTCACACGACTGTCAATGCCTTCCTTGAGGAAAGGACTGATCTGGAACTTATGAGCCAGTGCAATTGAGGCTCCTGACTTTCTTTCCCTCAGCTCAGGGACTAGGCTAGAATTTCAGGAACTGGGCTTGGCATTTGGGGGCTGGAAGAGAGACCTGGGCACTGAAACTGAGGCTTCTTCATTCATTCACTATGTATCGGGCTGGCCAAAAAGTTCGTTCAGGTTTTCCAGTTACATCTTACAGAAAAACCCGAACACACTTTTTGGCCAACCCAATATTTATCGAGGGTCTATTCTGTGCCCTTGTGGTAGGGCCACTGCCGTGGACATAGCAGATATGACCCCTCTTTGCATATTGCTTAGAGTCTGGTTGGAGTGGCAGGTATTAATCAGAGAAGCAAACAAGGAAATGTGAAGTTGTGTATGTAAGATGGGCTATGAAGATTTGCTTCCAGGGTGGTTTTAGGAGAGGATTTGAAGTAGAGTGTCAATTGCTTTTTCTTAGTGTACTCTCTGTAAGTGGTACTTTGGCTGTAGATGTGTAGACTGTAGTGGACTGAAGCCATGTGAGACATAAGACTGGGTCATCAGTGCTTAGGCCCTGAGTCACAAACAAAATATTGGCCAGTGGTGGTGTCTTTTTAATGTCCTTATTCCTTCACTGTCCAATGGTGCAGTGCTGTGCAGAGAGAACAGCATGGGCACAAGCTCTAAGGTGGGAGATGCAGGACCAGTACCTGCAGGGAGAAGGCTAGTGTACCTGAATGCAAGGTCGAGGGAGCATGTGCTCACTGAGATGGCAAGGGAGCGACAGTAGCACCAGACCATGCCGGATCTGCGGGCCGTGGTATAGATACTTGTTTTATCCTACAAGCAGTGGAAAACCACTGGTGGACTTTCACATTTTCACGGTAATAATAGGGGATGCCTTTATTGAGTGCTTATGATGTCCCAGACACTGTTCTCAGGGCTTTATGGTATTATCTCAAAGATTTCCTCAATCAGACCTATGAGACAGGGACTTCATTATCCCCATTTAACAGATGAGGAAATCTAGGTTCCAGGAAGCTAAGCAACTTGTCCAAAGTCTCACAGCTAGTAAGTGGCAAAGTCCACCTTCTTAACCACTGCAGAAAGCTGTCTCCCGCTTTGAGAAGAGGTGAGTAGGAGCTAGTATTCTTTTGGGGAATAGCAGGATAAACCCAGCCTCCTGGGGGAATGCCCAGTCCTCTGCCATGGAGGTGGCCAGGCAGGGACATGTGGTGTGCCTGTGTGTACATGTGGCTCAAGGGGAAGACTTGACACCTGGCACAGGTGTCAGCCCTGTCGCTGGCCCTTATCTGGAGCTGGTGCCCGCGAACTCTGACAAGGCAGAGAAGCCCTTATCGGCCCACATAGCTGCCTCTTGCGCAGTCTCCCGTGGGGGATTACGTGGCAGCAAACATTCAGTTTAAATGGTACCGACATTCAGTTCTGCTTCCTGCACAGGCTGTTCTGCATTGGGGAACACCAGGTGCCCCCTTGAATTAATACGGTTTGGAGTGTGCACTTCGGATGAATCCATGGCTCGTAGCGGGCGGGGTGCGGGACTTGGGATGGGCTGGAATGGACTATAGATACAGACTGAGAAGGGGACACAGAGGCAGCTGCTGAGCTAAGGAAGCCACATTCTTTGGGCAGTTTGCTGAGGGAAGAGCAAAAGGTAAGGATGGAAAATCCAAATGAGCTGATTATTTCGATGAGATCTTCTCATCAGGGAAATATACTTTCAAGGAACCAAAGTCCATCACAATAGTTCAGATTGGCTTTACAGGCAATCCTGGACAGTGCCAGAGAAATGATTTGGTGTCATGGACGTGGAACTGGAGAGTCAGGCACCCAGCTTTCTCTCTTTCCTTCTCTTCTCCATTGTCTTTGCCTCCTGCTTCCTTTGGTCTGTCTGCCCCCATCCTCCTTTCTGCACAAGGACTTCTCTCTTGGCTTCGTTGTTGATTTCCCTGCCACGTGCTTGGAAGAGTGTATTTCTGCAGGCTGCAATGGGACTAACTCTGGCCGCCACCAACTCTGGGCCTTTGAGCTCCAACTCACCCTTTGGGCTCAGCACAGTCTCTGTCCTCCGAGCAGTTGAAGGCAGGTTGGCAGATGTGTCCATGGCGAATGGACTCTATTGACTCAGAAATGGCAGCTGTGGTTCAGGGAATTGGGGGAGTAGCTTTCAACACACAGGTTCAGGATAGAGAGGGCATGGGACATTATTAAAATTCTTCAGGGGCACCCAGACTGAGAGACAGGTAGGGTAACCCCCTTCTAAGGGTCCCGTGTATCGTTGGAGCATTTTTATAGTTCCTGATTCTTTCTTTGGAGGCAAAATCTCAGCCCCTGGATTGTTTGCCATTGAAGGAAAGAGCCAGACGTAGAGGCAGTAACTGATGGAAGACTCCCCTGCCCCTCACCCAGGTTAGGCAGCCCAAGGCAGTATGGCTGAGTAGCTCCATCAGCCCATCCGAGGCTGGCAATGAACCTAGCACTACAGTGATAAGACAAGAAGCTAGACAGAACAGGTCTCCATGGGAGCGTTTCTATGTTTGTATTCAGAGTACTTCAAAGAGTATTTCAGTTGCTATTACTGTAGCAGATGTCTTTCATGCAAATTTTGATACCTTTCGATGAAGAAGGCTTCATCCGAGTCAGTGGAATGATTCTTTCCACCTCCCCCGTGAAACACCCAGTGCCTTTTAGGCGCATACCTTGTACACGCTGCAGAGAGAGTCTTTAAGTCGCCTTCTTCACACTTGAAGGATTTGTGAGTTCTGCATCTTGATGGGAGGCTGGAATGCCAGGAGTGGACCTCGTAAAGAGTTTGTGTTATTTTAAATATTAGCTCAGCAGGATACCTTGTCTCGGAAGCTGTGCTGGGCTCCCGGCCCTGATCCCTCTACTTGAAGACCAATGGGTTTCAAGATCTCAGGCTTCACGGGAAGCTAAAACTAAGGACTATACTTGTCAAAGCTTTGGGGTCACTGCCTTCAGAGAGCACTGCTTATAATAACCTTTGACATCTTTAAATCAGCTCCGCATTCCTGGGATCCAGCTTGGGGATGGCCATGCCAGGTGGGCAGTGGTCATCTTCCTAAACACCCCTTCAACATCCGGAATTTGTGTTCATTTTTCCTGCCCAGGGCCTAGGGCACGTTCCCTGTTCTCCCGACTCACCCAGCAGGGGCCCTCGAAGGAAGCCTACTTGGGGGTTATTGCACTAAACAGCTGACAAGGAGGCAGGGTCCAAGGGCTGGGCTCTGCAGTACCCTGTGGACCCAGAGGGCGTGGCGGTAGGACCAAGGCACCAGCCTGTCCTCCCAGGTGCCCAGGGCCCAGAGTGTTGGCCGAGGAGTCCCAGGGAGTCATGGGCCCCTGTGTCTCTGGCCTGAGTTAGAAAAGTCATTAATCACCATTACAAACAAAGAATTGAGTCAGTCCAGCCAGTCCTCACCACCAGGTCTGTCTCAGGGGCTGAGTCCCAGCCTGATGCTACTCACGACTTACAGTGGCCTCCACTCCACCTGGACCAAAAGTCTCAGCCTTGCAGGGACTCACAGCGGGTCTACACAGCCCCATTCACCACTCTCGCCCTGTTTCCCATCCTTCCCTCCTTTGCACACTGGCCTCCAGCCACACTGGCCTTCTTGCTGTTCCTCAAATCAACCAGACATGATCCCTCTTTGGGGCCTGTCCTCAAGCTGTTCTGCCTGCCTGGAAAGCTCTTCTCTTAGGTACCCACTTAGCAAACTGTCTTACCTCTGCAGAGTCCTTGCTCAGATCTTACTTTCTCAATGGGACCTGCCCAAAGGTTAATATCACAACCTGTAGCACTCTCCCCCAGCACTCCCGCACCCCTTACTCTGCTGTTGTTTGTTTTCTTTTTGTTCCTTTTCCATGGCACTTATCATCTGCTAACATATTAAATAACTGACATATGTATTATGTGTTTTGTAATTTTCTCCCCTCCTCTCACTGCCCTGCCAACTAGAAGGTAAACTCAAGGAGGGCAGGGATTTGTGTTTGTTTGTTTACTGACATATCCCAAATGCCTAAGAAAATGGCTAGTTTATATGACCGCTCAATACATAATTGTTTTGTGTGTGTGTGTGTGTGTGTGTGTGTGTGTGTGTCTTTTTTTTTTTTTTTAAGTGTTGGAAAAAAAAATTTTAGGGCAAATTGAGATACACACAGACAAATATATACACACTTCTTATAGATCAGAAAACTCTAAAAGTATATATTTACAAATCGGATTTTCTAAGTTTTATATATTTAAAATTATATATATACAAATCTAAGGGATTTTTTTAATTTTTGAATTTTATTTAATTTATTTTTTTGTACAGCAGTTCTTATTAGTCATCAATTTTATACACATCACTGTATACATGTCAATCCCAATCGCCCAATTCAGCACACCACCACCACCACCCCCCGCCGCTTTCCCCCCTTGGTATCCAAACATTTGTTCTCTACATCTGTGTCTCAACTCCTGCCCTGTAAACCGGTTCATCTGTACCATTTTTCTAGGTTCCACATACATGCGTTAATATATGATATTTGTTTTTCTCTTTCTGATTTACTTCACTCTGTATGACAGTCTCTAGATGCATCCACGTCTCAACAAATGACTCAATTTTGTTCCTTTTTATGGCTGAGTAATATTGCATTGTATATATGTGCCACATCTTCTTTATCCATTCGTCTGTCTATGGGCATTTAGGCTGCTTCCATGACCTGACTATTGTAAATAGTACTGCAATGAACATTGGGGTGCCTGTGTCTTTTTGAATTATGGTTTTCTCTGGGTATATGCCCAGTAGTGGGATTGCTGAGTCATATGGTAATTCTATTTTTAGTTTTTTAAGGACCCTCCATACTGTTCTCCATAGTGGCTGTATCAATCTACATTCCCACCAAGAGTGCAAGAGGGTTCCTTTTCTCCACACCCTCTCCAGCGTTTGTTGTTTGTAGATTTTCTGAGGAGGCCCATTCTAACTGGTGTGAAGTGATACTTCATTGTAGATTTGCATTTCTCTAATAATTAGTGATGTTGAGCAGCTTTTCATGTGCTTCTTGGCCATGTGTATGTCTTCTTTGGAGAAATGTCTATTAAGGTCTTCTGCCCATTTTTGGATTGGGTTGTTTGTTTCTTTAATATTGAGCTGCATGAGCTGTTTATATATTTTGGAGATTAATCCTTTGTCTGTTGATTTGTTTGCAAATATTTTCTCCCATTCTGAGGGTTGTCTTTTCGTCTTGTTTATGGTTTCCTTTGCTGTGCAAAAGCTTTGAAGTTTCATTAGGTCCCATTTGTTTACTTTTGTTTTTATTTGCATCACTCTAGGAGATGGGGCAAAAAGGATCTTGCTGTGATTTATATCATAGATTCTTCTGTCTATGTTTTCCTCTAAGAGTTTTATAGTGTCCGGTCTTACATTTAGGTCTCGAACCCATTTGGAGTTTCTTTTTGTGTATGGTATTAGGGAGTGTTCTAATTCCATTCTTTTACATGTAGCTGTCCAGTTTTCCCAGCACCACTTATTGAAGAGACTGTCTTTTCTCCATTGTATATCCTTGCCTCCTTTGTCATAGATTAGTTGACCGTAGGTATGTGGGTTTATCTCTGGGCTTTCTATCTTGTTCCATTGATCTGTGTTTCTGTTTTTCTGCCAGTGCCATACTGTCTTGATTACTGTAGCTTTGTCGTATAGTCTGAAGTCAGGGAGTCTGATTCCTCCAGCTCCGTTTTTCTTTCTCAAGATTGCTTTGGCTATTCGGGGTCTTTTGTTTCTCCGTACAAATTTTAAGATTTTTTGTTCTAGTTCCATAAAAAATGCCATTGGTAATTTGTTAGGGATTGCATTGAATCTGTAGATTGCTTTGGACAGTAGAGTCATTTTCACAATATTGATTCTTCCAATCCAAGAACATGGTATATCTCTCCATCTGTTGGTATCATCTTTAATTTCTTTCATCAGTGTTTTATAGTTTTCTGCATACAGGTATTTTCTTTCCCTAGGTAGGTTTATACCTAGGTATTTTATTCTTTTTGTTGCAATGGTAAATGGGAGTGTTTCCTAATTTCTCTTTCAGGTTTTTCATCATTAGTGTATAGGAATGCAAGAGATTTCTGTGCATTAATTTTGTATCCTGCAACTTTACCAAATTCATTGATTAGCTCTAGTAGTTTTCTGGTAGCATTTTTAGGATTCTCTATGTATAGTATCATGTTGTCTGCAAACAGAGACAGTTTTAGTTCTTCTTTTCCAATTTGTATTCCTTTTATTTCTTTTTCTCCTCTGATTGCCGTGGCTAGGACTTCCAAAACTATGTTGAATAATAGTGGTGAGAGTGGACATCCTTGTCTTGTTCCTGATCTTAGAGGAAATGCTTTCAGTTTTTCACCATTGAGAATGATGTTTGCTGTGGGTTTGTCGTATATGGCCTTTATTATGTTGAGGTAGGTTCCCTCTATGCCCACTTTCTGGAGAGTTTTTATCATAAATGCGTGTTGAATTTTGTCAAAAGCTTTTTCTGCATCTGTTGAGATGATCGTATGGTTTTTATTCTTCAGTTTGTTAATATGGTGTATCACATTGATTGATCTACGTATATTGAAGAATCCTTGCATTCCTGGGATAAATCCCACTTGATCATGGTGTATCAACCTTTTAATGTCTTGTTGGATTCTGTTTGCTGGTATTTTGTTGAGGATTTTTGCATCTATATTCATGAGTGATATTGGTCTGTAATTTTCTTTTTTTGTAGTATCTTTGTCTGGTTTTGGTGTCCAGGTGATGGTGGCCTCATAGAATGAGTTTGGGAGTGTTCCTTCCTCTGCAATTTTTTTGGAAGAGTTTGGGAAGGATGGGTGTTAGCTCTTCTGTAAATGTTTGGTAGAATTCACCTGTGAAGGTCTCTGGTCCTGGACTTTTGTTTGCTGGAAGATTTTTAATCACAGTTTCAATTCATTACTTGTGATTGTTCTGTTCATATTTTCTATTTCTTCATGGTTCAGTCTTGGAAGGTTATACGTTTCTAAGAATTTGTCCATTTCTTCCAGGTTGTCCAATTTATTGGCATAGAGTTGCTTGTAGTAGTCTCTTAGGATGCATTGTATTTCTGCAGTGTAACTTCTCCTCTTTCATTTCTAATTTTATTGACATGAGTCCTCTCCCTCTTTTTCTTGATGAGTCTGGATAATGTGTTATCAATTTTGTTTATCTTCTCAAAGAACCAGCTTTTAGTTTTATTGATCTTTGCTATTGTTTTCTTTGTTTCTATTTCATTTATTTCTGCTCTGATCTTCATGATTTCTTTCCTTCTGCTAACTTTGGGTTTTGTTTGTTCTTGTTTCTTTAGTTCCTTTAGGTGTAAGTTTAGATTGTTTATTTGAGATTTTCCTTGTTTATTGAGGTAGACTTGTATAGCTATCAACTTCCCTCTTCCTGCTTTTGCTGCATCCCATAGGTTTTGGATTGTCGTGTTTTCATTGTCATTTCTCTCTAGGTTTTTTCTGATTTCCTATTTGATTTCTTCAGCGATCTCTTAGTTATTTAGTAATGTATTGTTTAGCCTCCATGTGTTTGTGTTTTTTACCTTTTTTTTCCTGTAGTTCATTTTTAATCTCATCGCATTGTGGTCAGAAAAGATGCTTGATATGATTTCAATTTTCTTAAATTTACTGAGGCTTGATTTGTGGCCCAAAATGTGATCTATCCTGCAGAATGTTCCGTGCGCACTTGAGAAGCAAGTGAAATCTGCTGTTTTTGGATGGAATGTCCTATAAATATCAATTAAATCTATCTGGTCTATTGTATCATTCAAAGCTTCTGTTTCCTTATTTATTTTCATTTTGGATGATCTGTCCATTGGTGTAAGTGAGGTGTTAAAGTCCCCCACTATTATTGTGTTACTGTCAATTTCCTCTTTTTTAGCTGTTACCAGTTGCCTTATGTATTGAGGTGCTCCTATGTTGGGTGCATATATATTTATAATTGTTATATCTTCTTCTTGGATTAATCGCTTGATCGTTATGTAGTGTCCTTCCTTGTCTCTTGTAACATTCTTTATTTTAAAGTCTATTTTATCTGATATGAGTATTGCTACTCCAGCTTTCTTTTGATTTCCATTTGCATGGAATATCTTTTTCCATCCCTCACTTTCAGTCTGTATGTGTCCCTAGGTCTGAAGTGGGTCTCTTGTAGACAGCATATATATGGGTCTTGTTTTTGTATCCATTCAGCAAGCCTGTGTCTTTTGGTTGGAGCATTTAATCCATTCACATTTAAGGTAATTATCAATACGTATGTTCCTATAACCATTTTCTTAATTGTTTCGGGTTTGTTTTTGTAGCTCCTTTTCTTTTCTTGTGTTTCCCACTTAGAGAAGTTCCTTTAGCATTTGTTGTAGAGCTGGTTTGGTGGTGCTGAATTCTCTTAGGTTTTGCTTGTCCGTAAAGCTTTTGATTTCTCCATTGAATCTGAACGAGATCCTTGCCGGGTAGAGTAATCTTGGTTGTAGTTTCTTCCCTTTCATCACTTTAAGTATATCATGTCACTCCCTTCTGGCTTGTAGAGTTTCTGCTGAGAAATCAGCTGTTAACCTTATGTGAGTTCCCCTGTATGTTATTTGTCGTTTTTCTCTTGCTGCTCTCAATAATTTTTCTTTGTCTTTAATTTTTGCCAATTTGATTGCTATGTGTCTTGGCGTGTTTCTCCTTGAGTTTATCCTGTATGGGACTCGCTGTGCTTCCTGGACTTATGTGGCAATTTCCTTTCCCATGTTAGGGAAGTTTTCAACTATAATCTCTTCAAATATTTTTTCTGGTCCTTTCTCTCTCTCTTCTCCTTCTGGGACCCCTATAATGTGAATGTTGTTGCGTTTAATGTTGTCCCAGAGGTCTCTTAGGCTGTCTTCATTTCTTTTCATTGTTTTTTCTTTATTCTGTTCTGCAGCAGTGAATCCCACCATTCTGTCTTCTAAGTCACTTATCCGTTCTTCTGCTTCAGTTATTCTGCTATTGATTCCTTCTAGTGTAGTTTTCATTTCAGTTATTGTATTGTTCATCTCTGTTTGTTTGTTCTTTAACTCTTCTAGGTCTTTGTTAAACATTTCTTGCATCTTCTTGATCTTTGCCTCCATTGTTTTTCTGAGGTTCTGGATCATCTTCACTATCATTATTCTGAATTCTTTTTCTGGAAGGTTGCCTATCTCCACTTCATTTAGTTGTTTTCTGGGGTTTATCTTGTTCCTTCATGTGGTACATAGCCCTCTGCCTTTTCATCTTGTCTATCTTTCTGTGAATGTGGTTTTTGTTCCACAGGCTTCAGGATTGTAGTCCTTCTTGCTTCTGCTGTCTGTCCTCTGGTGGATGAGCTCAATACATAATTGTTAACTCAAGTTGAGTGAATCTTTGGTTTAACTATAATACCCTCAAAGACCCTCTCTAATGTTGTAAATTCAGGTCTAACTGGACCATTTGATGATATCCTACAAAGTTCTAGGCATTTCCAAGGGGTCTTATATACATGGACACATTTCAGATTCACAATGAGCCTTTCCTCTTGGTGATGTAACTGAGTCTTGTTAGAAGTCACCCAGCTGCTAAACATCACAGCTGTAAACCAGCCCTATGCACCCAAGATCATGTCCACACTGTTAAGTCTTCCAGAATTCAGAGTTTTTCTTTTTGTTCTCCTTGAGACTTTACTGATAAGATTCAAAACAATTTCTTTCCATCCCTAACCTCCTCCCAAGTGAAAGGTAGGGGAGGGGTTATATCTATAAAGAAACACAAGAATTTGTGAAGTACACTTTACTATGAGGCAAGAAAAGGAAGGCAGAATCCCAAAGCCAATTTCCCTTCCAGCCTGCAGCTTGACATCTCCCTACAGTGGATGGCTAATGAGGCACAGCTCTGGAAGACCAGGCAGTCAGGTGTCCACCACGTAGGTTTTACTCTCCATCCCCAGCTGAGGACACCAAGTCATTGTCTTTGCAGTAAGCCCCGCTTACGTGTGCCATGTAGAGTCGATGGAATCAGAGGGAGAGCAGAGTGACTAGGAGGGACTGAGGTCCCTGTCTCCAAAGGCATTCTAGATGATTCCCCAATGACCCCTAGCATTGCCTCTAGGGCATGTGTCACTCAGGTGGGACACAAGGAAGAACTGGGTAGAGATGGTTATCATTGACAAGTTAGAACTTCTTGGGAGCCACAGATGCAGAGATGGATCCTACTGGCCACTACAAAGGATCGGGCTGGGAAGGGAAGAAGGTGCCAGAGTCTCTGGGGAGCTGGGACATCGGATCTGTATCTTCATCTGCAGAGGGCATGGGCTTTTTAAAAGGGGAGAAGCCACCTTAGCCCACACTTAGCAACCTCTCAGTTCTGGGGTAGACTGCAGGGGTGGGGTGGGGGGGGTTGGGACATGTGACATGTGTCTCTGCAGAGATAGTAAGCCTGGGTACCACCCCCTGCCAGTGAGCATCCAAAGGAGGGAAGAGAAGCCTGGTCGAGGCGTCAGGAGACCTGGGCTGCCCCTCACGGGTGTCGTCTGGCCCTTCGGCATCAATTCTGTGTCCAGTAGGGGAGGGGAGGCGTTGAAGCTGTGGTCCACAAGTTCCTGCTGCCATTGGCTGGGCTGTGGCCAGGCTGAAGGACAGCATCCCAGTCTCTTATGTGGCAGCTTGGTGGAATCCCCTGAGGCAGGAGAGAGGACCTGGGCAGATAGCAAGCAGCCTGGAGCTGCCTGCAGGCTGGGGAGGAGCCTAACTCCTGGGCTCCACCCCTACGTGGGAGGGAACAGTGTGTTGGAAGCACCAGTTCAACTTGGTTCTTAGCATCCGTGCCACACTCGGCGCTACCAGATGCGTTCCCACAAAACCTGCCTCGTTTTGTCCACTCACCAGTCCTCATTTTACAGATAGGAACCCAAAGTTCAGTGCTGTTACTACTTGTTCTAGACCATGCATTCTTAACAAGGGTGCTATTGCCCCCAAGAGGTGAAAATTTGTTCTTGGGGTAGGGGTGGTGAAAAAAATCTTCCTCTTCATATGCATTTCACGCTATACGTAAAGTACCAAAACAGTTATGCAGGTATGTGTAGAGTCCATATACAGCTAGACAACATACCTGTAGAATTAAAATTTCATGGGGAAAATTTTGCTAGTCACTCTTGACTATTAAGCCCTTGATCTGTGGCTAATCTGAATCAAGATGTGCAGGAAGTGTAAACTACACACCGATTTCAACCAGTAGGAAAACAGAATGTAAAATATCTCATTAATAACGGTGTGTTGATTATATGTTGAAATAATAACATTGTGGATACCTTAGTTTAAGTGAAATATATTATTAAAATAAATATCACCTACTTCTTTAAAACATTTTTTAATTTTAAAGAAATATAAATTATTTCTTAGGAAATATAAAATTACAGATGTGGCTCACATTCTATTTCTAGTGGGCAGTACTGCTCCAGACAACCGTCTGTTAAGAGGAAGCATCAGGATTTGCACCTAGGTTTTCTGGTTCCCTCCCAAGCTGTTTTGTAATCCCACAGCTGCCTTCTCAGAGAAGATCTACCTGCTGTGTGACCTTAGATGTGCCTCTTAACCTCTCTGAGCCTTGGTTTCTCCTGACTGTTTGTAAATGGAAAAACTCCCTCTGGCTGTAAGTTTCTATTCTAGACCCAGCTGAGAGCCTAGGGTCACCATAGAATAGGAGGTTCCTAATGACCTATCTCACCAGAAATGACAGTTCCATAAATAGCAATGTCACCTGCTGTGTGTCTGCTTCTGGGGAAATACCACATTTGCAAGATTAGAAGAGGAGCTTCTCACCTGAGACCAACAGAAAAGAGTGTTAGAATAAAAGATCATTTTAATGAAAAAGGAAGAAAAACAAAAGCTTTCATCTCTTGTGGGGAGGAGGAGATACAACCAAAAAAAAAAAAAAATAGACTTTCACAAAGCCTTCCCATAATAATAGGGGCTAATGATACATCTTACAAATGCTGTTCTGCTAGATAGAACTGATGCTCAGATCTCCAGTATGTCCACCCTTTTTTCCCCCTTTCCTAATGCCTAATTTAGGGGAGGTGGGAGAGAAAAGTCAATTCTATTTTAATTTCATGAGAAAAATCCTGAATGAAGGAAAAATGTGATGGAGTGAAACTTGAGCCCTCAGCCCCCTGCTGACCCAGAATGTGTGATTTTGTGATCAATGGATTTCTCCAAGGAAAGGCTGTGCAAATCTGCCCCCTGCCTTCACCTTCTGACAAGGAGGCCAGAAGTTCCAAGCTGGAAGGAGGAAGGCTCTGGGGGGCGTGGAAAATTCAGTCAGGTAGAAGCCCACTGGTCTCCCTCCAATCTCCAAATTTACTTCCACCCCAGCTCTCCTTAACTTTGGCATCCCTGTCCCCAGCTCTCTAACCAGGAGCTCTCCCTGTCCTTCCAAACTCCAGGTGTGTCCTCTCACTCCAGCTGACCTTTTGCCAAACAGGTTTCCCCCAGCAGTTTCTGGTCTCCCAGACCCTGGAAGCAAGACTGGCCACTCATCATGGCGCTGAGGCACTCGTCAGAGCACTGAGGTTAGTTAAGCAGGTGGACTCTAGATTCCCACTGCCTGAGTTCCAGGTCTGGCCCTGCCACTTACTACCTGTGAGAACCCTGCAAAATTACTTATTCTCCCTGTGCCTCCGTTTCCTCATCTGTAAAATGGGGAGAATAATGGTACCAGACTCAGAAACTTGTGGTGATTAAATGAGTCATTCATGGACAGCGCTTGGCATGGCTCCTGGCAGAGTTGAATGGCAATAAGTATTAACTCATATTGTATTGCAATGAATTTCTACAAGGAAGTGAGAAGCAGAGGGTTGAGCCTCTGACTTCTGACCTGTGGTTCCATGATTCCAGACTAGCCAATCAATGTGACTTAGCAAACGTTTATTTTTGTTCTTTCTTTTCTAAAATATTTAATTTTAAAATACTTTTAGACTTACAGAAAAAATTGCAAAATTAGTACAGTTCCCACAGTGTTAGCATCACACATGGCCACAGTGAAATGTATGAAACCAGGAAATTAACACTGATGAATATTTTAAACTACAATATGTGAATACTGTAATCTACAGACCTTATTTAAGTTTAACTTTGTTTTCCCACTGATGTCCTATTTCCAATCCAGGATCCTACATTGATTGCAATTATTATTATTATGCCTTCGTTTCCCCCTAGTCTGGGACAGCCCCTCAATCTTTGCCTTTTGTGACCTTGGCACTTTTGAAGAGTACTGGTCAGTCATTGTGTAGACTGTTCTTTAATTCAGGTTATGCGTTTTTGGCAAAACTACCACATAAAGGATATTACTTCCTCCAGAGCCTCTTATCGGGAGGCACCTGATGTCCATATTTCTCATTACTAGAGTTGTTAACTTTGATCACTTGGTTAAGAAGGTAGCATGTATTTATCGAGCATATACTATGTTTCCTTTTGGGGCTACAAAAGTGAATAAAATGGTATCCGTGCTCTCAAGAAACTCTCCAGTCTAATGGACAAATGTTGTTCTACTTACTATTGTTGTGCAACAAACCACCCCCAAATTTAGTGGCATCAAACAACCACCTTATAATGCTCACAGGTTCTGTGGGTCAGAAATTTGAAAAAGCCTGGCCTGTTTCAGCCCCATGACCTCTAGGGGCTCAGCCAAGAAGACTCAAAGGGCCGGGAGTGACTGGTCAGCTGAGAACTGGAAGCATCTGGAGGCTTGCTCACTTAGCAGTCTGGTGCCTGGACAGTAGGACTCAAAGACTTGATTCAGCTGGGCCTCTTCATGTGCCCTGTGCTTCCTCACAGCATGGCCATCCCACAGGCTTAAACTTACACAGCAGTTTAGATGCTGTAGACTTGAGCAACCCCTGTGAACGGGTCAGAAGCTGCATAGCCTTTTTTTTTTTTAATACATTTCTTTCTTTATTTTTGTCTGCATTGGGTCTTCATCGCTGCCCGGGGGCTTTCTCTAGTTGCAACGAGCAGGGGCAACTCTTGGCTGCAGCGCACGGGCTTTTTGTTGTGGTGGCTTCTCTTGTTGCAGAGCACGGGCTCTATGTGCGAGGGCTTCAGTAGTTGTGGCACACGGGCTCAGTAGTTGTGGTTCGCAGGCTCAGTAGTTGTGGCGCACGGGCTTAGTTGCTCCGTGGCACGTGGGATCTTCCCAGACCAGGGCTCGAACCCGTGTCCCCTGCATTGGCAGGCGGATTCTTAACCACTGCGCCACCAGGGAAGCCCTGCATTGCCTTTTATGATCCAGTCTCAGAAGCCACACAGCACCATTTCCTCCACACTCTGTTGGTCAGAGCAGTCACAAGTTCTCTTAGACTCAAGAGGGAGACATAAGTTCTACCCCGTGGTGGGAGGGCTGTCCAGGATGTGTGGCCATTTTTATAAAGCACCAAAAATGGGAAAGCACTGAAGGGGCTTTCTACTTATACAGAGGTGGAAACTCAGACCCCAGAGGACAAGAGCTTCAGCAACTGAGGCCTCGTTAATGATTAAATACATAATTGAATTGAGTCAGTCCCTCTGTGGGGAGGCAGGCCCAGACAGACCCACTGCAGAGCCCTAGAGCCTGACGGTTGCCGATACCCACAGCCAGTGGTCCCCCTGGCAACTGGTCACATACATGCCCAGAGGGCTAAGGGCAAAGTGGCAGCTCTGGGTGGAAAATGCTGGACTTTGGCATCAGAAGGACTTCATTTCAAACCCAGCTGTACCACATTCTGAGTTTATTACATTTTCGTTATTAATCCTCATTTATTTGCGAACCTCATTGACTTCTACTCTGTGCCAAGCTGGGTGTTGGCAGTTATAGCAACGAATAATTAGCATCCAGGCCTTGCCCTCATGGAAGGATTTCCCCCGGCTATCTCTGCCAGAAAGGCCACGGATGGGGCTGCAGGGTTCCAGGGAGCAGGGTCAAGGGATTATTCAACTCCTCTCTCATCTCCATGCCCAGAGCCAGCTGGAGAGGAATTGGTCATGCAACTTAGCAACTTAACCAGGTTAAACTCAGCAGAACAGCAGTCAGCTGAGTGTGAAGTTGGAAGGCAAGCAGCTTATACTTAGAAACCTGAGAAATATTGCAATGCAGAGTACAAGCAATTGGGAATATCACTAGACAGACTCATTAAGTGAAAAGACTTCTATGAAAATAATAAAATCATAGCACCCAGGACACCGCAGCACGAGATTAAAAGCTGAAAGGAGGTTTAAGCTTCATATTATTAAGCTGCATTATGACAGTTTAGGAAGAAAAAGCTTAGAGCCATCAGAGTTGAAGGTGGCCCCGTTATGGGAATCTGACAGCATCTTTGAAATTCAGAGCAGGTTGAGAGAGTGAACTGTCAGAATATCCCTCCCCTCTGGGGGAGAGGAGGGGAGAGGAGGAAACGGAGAAGTAGTCCAGTGGTGAGGCTTGGAGGGGCTGAGATGCTAGTAGGGGGATCATGTATTGACAGAAAGACACCACCTGAAGTCTGCCTGGGATCTGAGGGGCAGGGTGGTGATTTAGGGAAGAGAGTGGGGGGTGCATGGAAAGCACTCAATACATGTTAATTCTTGTTATTATCACCTACTGGCCAACTTTTCAGTTTTGGTTGCTGGGTGGTGAATACTAATGACCCTGGACCAGTTGTATTCGGAGCTTGCTTTCTCCTAGTGTTTGATCCCAGAGCCACCAGGAAACCATCTGAAAGCGGAAAACAGGATATTGATTGGAAATCAGCAAAAGCCAAGTTGGGCAAACATCTTTTAATCCTGGCGACCAAGGGAGTCCACACAAGACTAGGACAAGCTCCCTGTAGGGTGACAGCAAGACTTTTGTGCCCAGCAAATTGCAGGCATCATTCCCTGTGCTGGCAGCGCCTGGAAAGGAGCATAGCCCAGGCAGACCCTGGCCTAGCCAGCCCAGCCCACAGTCTGGGCCCCTTACTTCGGAGCTCAGCCTTAGGAACCAGAGAAGCCTGGCAGGGCCTACCCAGGGATCTGTGCCCCATCCAATAGTTAGTAGAGCACTTTGGCTGGTGAGGTTACAAAATACATCCTAGTAACGCAATTCTTGGTATGTGGTGGATCTAGGTTTCAATAAGGTTCTGCAAGGCTAAAATCCAATGGTCTCCCCTCCCCGACTCTTCTCATTCTTGAATGTCAGCAGCATCAGAAGGATCAGGCTGGTGGACATTCACAGATCTTCCCCAGTAGTTCCCTGAAAAGACTCATCCCCCTTCGGGCCCGGTGCCACGTGTGCGCTCTACCTCATTCCTACATCTCTAGGGACCTTACCCTTCACCAGCCAGAACTCAGCAGCTCTCAGATTCACCCCCTTCTCTCCATCTCCTCAGCTTCCAGTCCGAACCAGGCCTTCTTTGTCACCTGTCATCTGGATGACAGTCAGGCCCTGACTGTTCCTCCAGTCAGTTCAGAACCCCGTACCCTCGCCAGCGAAGGTGCCTCTGCAAATTGAACATACATGAGCATCACCTGGAGAACTTGTTAAAATGCAGGTTCCTGGACCCAACCCCAGACATTTTGATCAGTAGGTCTGAGATGGGCCCCTGATCTGCATCTCTAACAAGCTCCTGGGCGATGCTGATGGTATTTTGTCTATAGACCACAATTTTAGTAGCACTATTCTTAAATACATGTATGATGCTGTATCCCTCCCATTTAATGACTTTATACTGCCCTCAAGACAAAATCCAAGCATTTGAACATTCACGTAAAGACTTCCATGACCTGACCTCAATGCAGGACTGTCACAAACCGTTGCATGGGTTGTACACTATACCACCAAGGGGATGAAACCCACTAAGCTACCTCCTGTGTCTGTCAGGAGGGCTATGACTAGGCATTAAGAAAGGCATATTGGGTTTCCCTGGTGGCACAGTGGTTGAGAGTCTGCCTGTCGATGCAGGGGACACGGGTTCGTGCCCCGGTCCAGGAAGATCCCACATGCCGCGGAGCAGCTGGGCCCCTGAGCCATGGCCTCTGAGCCTGCGCGTCCGGAGCCTGTGCTCTGCAACGGGAGAGGCCACAACAGCGAGAGGCCCGCGTACCGCAAAAAAAAAAAAAAGAGAGGCATATTTTTTCCTTCTCACAATGGTACTTTCAGCTCACTGAAATACAGGGGGCTGGGATTGGGGGTTGGGGGTCAGCATCTGCCTAGAGAAATGCCTTTTTCTTATTTGCACAAAATCACTCATAGGTCAGTAGCCATCCTGCCCAAGGGCATCTCTCTGGCCTCCTCTTCCTTCACTCTCTGACTCCCATCACTTCCCCCCATCCCCTCTCCCACCCCCTTCATCTGTCTATAACACCTTCACACTCTATGGTGAAGACCTCTGGACCCCAGAAGCCTTCTCTATTAGATGCTCCCAAGAACCATTTCCCCTTCCTTCAAAGCAGTAATCTACACGTGCCTTTATGACTCATTCCTGTGGTCATGCCCATCTCCTGCACTGGACTGTAAGTTTCTGAAGGCTCTCCAGTTCTTAGCACAGGGCCAAGTCCAGAGCTCACTGAATATTTGTTGTAGATTCTATTCTGCAGCCCCAGAGACCTCACAGGTACCAAAATCCAGCATGCCACCTTTTGTTGTGGTTTCTTAAACATTTTATTTTGAAATAATTCTAAATTTACCCCCAAAAAAGTTGCAAAAATAGTACAGGGAGTTCCGTACCCTTCACACAACTTCCTCGAATGTTAACATCTTCCCTAGCCGTGGTATGTTTATCAAAACTGAGACTTCACAGGGGCGTCCCTGGTGGCACAGTGGTTAGGAATCCACCTGCCAATGCAAGGGACACGGGTTCAAGCCCTGGTCCGGGAGGATCCCACGTGCTGCAGAGCAACTAAGCCCGTGCGCCACAACTACTGAGCCTGCGCTCTAGAGCCCACAAGCCACAACTACTGAGCCTGCGCACCACAACTACTGAAGCCCGTGCGCCTAGAGCCCATGCTCCGCAACAAGAGAAGCCACTGCAATGAGAAGCCCACGCACTGCAACAAAGAGTAGCCCCCACTCGCCGCAACTAGAGAAAGCCCTCGCTCAGCAACGAAGACCCAACGCAGCCAAAAATAAATAAATTAATTAATTGAAAACAAAAACTGAGACTGCACATCTGTGCATTTCTATTGACTGAACTCCAGACTTTTTTTTTTTCCCCCAGATTTCCCAAGCTTTTCCCTAGGTGTTTTTTTCTCTTTCTAGGTTCCCACATACCATTGAGGTGTTGTGTCTCCTTATTTTCCTCGAATCTATGACAGTTTCTCGGGCTTTTCTTTTCTTTTTTTTTGCAGTACACGGGCCTCTCACTGTTGTGGCCTCTCCCGTTATGGAGCATAGGCTCTGGACGCGCAGGCTCAGTGGCCATGGCTCACGGGCCCAGCTGCTCCGCGGCATGTGGGATCTTCCCGGACCGGGGCACGAACCCGCGTCCCCTGCGTCGGCAGGCGGACTCTCAACCACTGCGCCACCAGGGAATTCTCGGGCTTTTCTTGTCTTTATGACTCTGACATTTTTTAAGAGTGATGACCATTTCTCAGTCTGGGCTAGTCTGATATTATCTCATGGGTGGACGGAGGTTCTGGGGAAGAAGACCACAGATGGTATGTATGCTTCCCATCACATACCAGAGAGCCCTTGATCTCAACGTGACTGACTTGTCATTGGCAACGTTGACCTTGATCCTTTGGTTAAGCCCTTGTCTGCCAGATCTCTTCGCGTTAAAGCTACATTTTCCCCTTTTCCATCGTAAGTCACTAGCTCCAGCCCACACTCAAGGAGAGAGAAATTAGGCTCCACCTTCTGGGCGGAGGGTTATCAAAGAACTTGTGGTCTTATTATATTTGGGGAGAGATGAGGTTATGCAAATATTCCATTTCTCCTTCATTTCACCCACCCACTTTAGCATTCAGTAGTGAATCCTACCTTCAGCAACTATCACTGTGATATGCCAATGGTGAATTTCCAGTTCCTTCCAGCGTGCTGTTCTAGGATACTTTTCCTTGGCATGTGCCGTATTTCATAGTTCTTCTGCTCAATCGCCTTCATGCTTTAGGGCTCAGATCCAGCATTCTCAGCCCTGGCTGCCCAATCAAATCTCCTGGAGAACTTTAAAAATGTACTGATGTCCAGGTCTTTGTAGCCAAAACGTTCGATTCAATTAGTGTGGAGTGGGTGCAGGCATTGGTACTTTTTGAAAGATCTTCAGGGCATGTGCTTTGGAATCCAGGCTGAGGACCACTAGCCTAGCCCAATGCTCTTGCAGCTTCTCTGGGATGCTGTCCTCACTCTCTCTGGCAGAAGCAGTTACTCCCAGATCTGTATTCCCAAAGGCTTTGGTTACCTGCAAGATCTACCAATGCCTCTGTTGGTCCCCAAAGTCAGGAACTGGGTCTTCTTCACCAGTGTTTCTCAAGAGCTCAGAACAGAGTCCAGCACAGAATTGGTTCTTGGTGAACATCTGTTGATGGAGAGAATGATTCAGTCACAATGGAAGCAAAAGCTGTGTGCAGAAGTGGCAAGTCCCTGCACTCCCTCACTGGCTCAGCAGTGTTAGAAACCCAGGAACAGCAATATGTGTGTTGGTCATAATCATTTTTCTGCTCTTACTCTACTCCTCAGCTCTCTAGGAAATACAAGGGTCCAATGGCCAAGAAGTCACTGGCATGTACATTGCGGCCATCTGTGCGTTCACACTGTTCTTCAGAAGGAAACATGTTCGCATTTTATCTTTAAATTGTCAGCGAACCAAAGCATCAACACTACACTTCTAACAAGAGGAGATTACCTTGAACTGGTCTCCTTTTATACATTTGCCTTGGAAGTCAAGAAGATGGAAGAGACCATGCCTGTAAACACTTTTACAATAGGTAAAAAAAGAGGGACAAAAGATTTTAACCAGTTGTTCTGAGTTTTAAAAAAATTAACCTTTATCCATTGAACTGACCAAATCAATCTATTTTACCTGTAGCCTTGTTAAAACTCTGCTATCTTGAGACTTCCAGAAAATGGACTGGAAACCATCTGGAGAAAGTCAGGAGCAGATGGAATGGATAACATAGGGTACTGAACCCTCCCTTCCCCAAAAGGTTTAGGATGAAGACACCACATGTATAGTAGCAAGAGGAGAGGATGCTAAGCTATAGAGGGTGCTTCTGGATCTTCAAGCTGTAGGTGGGCAGGTCTTGACCCAGTTTATGCTATCAGCACTGACAATCGATGCCACTGTGGGTTTGTTTCCTCAATAGGGGTCATCTGTTAGGGCATGAGCTCTTTGAATAGCAATCAGGTCCTTCCAGGGCATCCCTGTGTTTCCAAATAGACTTATCCAGGTTCTTGCTGCATCGTGGTACCCACTGTGGTGAAACCGAGGCATCAGAGAACACTTCGTGAATGGCGGGTCACCATCTGTCCTTCCAGCAAGCTGCCTGATTGCACGCAGAGCTGTCCTCACCCTGGCTCGCACTTGGACCATGTCACCTCTCTTGGCCTCAGTTTCCTCAGCTGAGGAATGGGAATAACCATAAAGAATCCACACCATTTTTTTTTAAGGATTAAATGAGATGAATTTTATGTGAGTCCCTCTTCACAGTGCCTGGCACAGAGTAAGTGCTCCAAAATGGTGTTTTTTTCATGACTGCATCTTCTAACAGCCTGCTTCTGAGTCCTGGCCACTTCCCTCAGCTCTACTTTATCTCATATCTTCCCTTAACCACCATCCACCAACTCATCCTCAGGCCCAGAAACTTGTCAACTGCTCTCTTTGAACGTGGAACCTCTGTGGTCTAACCCTGTACCTGGCCCAGTGCCTGGAGCACAGCCTGGCTCAATCTAAGCACGTTCAATACGCAAGCAGGCCCTTCCTGATGGGCTCTTTGAGGGAAATTGTTTTCTGTTCTCCCCACCCGTCTTGCCCCCTCCTCGTCAGCCCACGGTGGAAGGGCTGCCTGTTCTTCCCAAGATGTTCCCTGGTCCATGGCAGCTGGCGCCTTGATGCACAGGCTAAAGTCACTCATGGACTCCCCCCTGGGGCCTTACTTCTGAACAAAGGGGCTGCCTTCCAGGAGTAAAGAAGCTGCAGGTCATTCTGCAATATAAATCAAGACAGAAACTGGAATTAAAAGGAGTATTTTACCCTTCAAGAGCCCAAGACTCTAGGAGGTTAAGCAAATTGCTCAAACCGCATAACCTGGTTTGATCATTCATTCATTTATCCAAGGGGAAAAATGCGGAGCAAAAACCACATAAGATCTTTGCTCTCTTAGAGCTTAAAGTCTAGTCCAGGGCTCAGCAGACTCTTCCTATACACGGTCAGAGAGTAAATATGTTAGACTCTGTGGAGTTACAACTACCTAATTCTGCCTTTGTAGCGTGTCAGCAGTTATCACAGACAGTACAGAAATAATGGTGGGGCTGTGTTCTGGTCAGATTTTATTTACAAAAAGAGACGATGAACCAAATCTGGCTTTCAGGCTTTACTTTTTCGACTTCTGGGCTGATGGCAAAGGGACTCATCAGTGAAATAATTTCATGGTTCAGTATAAAAGTAGTGGGGAGTCAGTAACAAGGTGAAGGGAAGGGAAAAAGTGTCTGAGCTGGCAGAATAGCTGGTGCAAAAGCCCTGTGGCAAAAGGGACCATGGCTCTTTTCAGACACTGAAATGAGGCCTAGAATGCAAGATAGAAGGGCAGGAGGGGACTTCCCTGGTGGTCCAGTGGGTAAGCCTCCACGCTCCCAATGCAGGGGGCCTGGGTTCCATCCCTGGTCAGGGAACTAGATCCCACATGCACACTGCAACTAAGAGTCCGCATGCCACAACTAAGACCTGGCGCAGCCAAAATAAATAAATAATGAATAATTTTTTTAAAAAAAGATAGAAGGGCAAGAGAGGCCAGCTCATGCAGTGAGGTGATGGAGAACCACAGGGTAAGAATGTGGTCCTAATTCCGAAAGCTGTGGGAAACCATTGCCCTTTTGATTCCAGGGGGTGACTGGATTCTTGTTATGAAGGGCTCACTCTGGCTTGTGGCTGGGGATCCCACTGAGAGCGACCAGGAGAGACCGGGGTGGCCCTGAGCACTTCATTGCAGCCAGAGCGCCATCCCTGGAGCCCAGGGCTGTTGTGCAGCTCGGCACCCTTTCCCCTACTGCCTCCTTACTTCATGTGTGCTATTCCAGCAAATCTTCCTCTCTCTCCACTTCCAAGTGAAGAGTCACACTGCGGGACGCATTTTACGGTCCCAGCCCCATCCCATTCCATTTTTCTCACCTTCCTTCTTTCCCCCCGCCCCCCAGCCCGATCCCGCACTAACTTCGTAAAACTTGAAAGTTAAATTTTTCAAAGACTGTTTCTGACAAAGCAGTGGGAATTAGATTTGGTGAAGTCCTTCATAAAAAATTGAAGACACGCTATATTAACATACATTGATTTATTCATAGTGTTTCATTACAAGTAAGTGAGGATCCTGTAATAGCAGGAAAGGTTAGGAGAGCAGGGGAGCACAGTATATTATATTGACAGCTAGGTGGAAATCGAGTCGCTTCTGGATTGAATTTGGAGCACAGAAAAGGAATTGGCTAGTAAATAAGGCATGAATTTTACCACCCATTGTCTGTATATCAATGTAGTTGCCATCAGCCCAGACAGGGGACGGGGGCAGAATTTGCAAAGGATGTTCCAGCACGTCTTCTCCCCTGGTGGCCTGGGTTAGCAGACACAGGCAGAGCTCTCCAAACATCTGCCGCCTTCTGCCGCTGGGGAAAACTGGAATCCAGCTGCACACAGCTCTCCTGTTTGTTCACCACTGTCCAGTCAACACGGGACTCTTCTTGGTTCTCCCAAGCCTTTCCCCACCCCAGGTCTTTGCCTGGTTAGCTCCCTCTGCCTAGAATCTAGAGTGCTCCTAGACTCTGTATCACCCCCAGGTATTAGTTCAGTTCTCCCCTGAGATACCTCCCTGAACACTTCGCCTTAGTTTGGCATTTCTCAGAAGCAGAGCCTGAGGCAAGGATTTGAGCACGAGCAGGTTATGAAGTGTGGGAAATACTAGGGAGTGGGGAAGGGAGAGAAAGTAGGCAACGATGGGTGTGTTTTCCAGTCAACTACCTATGGAGGCAAGTGGAGTGGCATCCCTCCGGGAAATCCCAGGGATGCTGCGGGGGTATCACAAGAGGAACCGTGGAATGTATTTATCAACTCCCATTAATCCAGTCTCGGGGGGTGTGAATTAACCAGCACTTCCTGTGCGTACCCAGGGGAAAAGCCCTCAGACAAAGAGAGGCAGGTGTTTGCAGTGCTTGCCTTTGAGAAGGGCTGGAGTAGGCAGGGTGACCAGGCCCCCCCAGGGATCTGCTAGATGGGCGCCCCTGCCAGCTCTGCTAGCACAATGGCCAGTTCCTTCAGTTCTGTACGTTTCTCCTCCTGGGCTCACTGCGCTTCAGGCAAAGTCTGGCCTCTGTCCTCGACATGTGACATCAGTTGCTACACTGCACTGCTCCTGCTTCATAGGGGAGAGAGGTTACTGCTTTCTCCAGAACATTTGGTGCCCTAGCCAGAAACAGCCAACTGCTTATTTTTGAAGTAAAGTTGGTATATTACCTTTTCTGCCTGGGTTTGGCCTTCCTGACAAGCATGGGACATTCCTGACAAAAGACAAAGTGATGTGAGGTGTCTGTGTAGTTGACTTACCTCGTTCTGGAACAGAAGACCTTGAGGACAGGGCCTAGCTTGTGTCCATTGCATTCATTTGCTAGGGCATGGGAGCACACAGTGCAGGTCCTGGAATAGTACGGGAGTATGCGGGGAATGGTTGTGGAGGAGCAAATGAGTGAACGAATGAAACTCAACAGATCTGGGTTTAGTCTTGGGTCAGTGATAGGACACCGAATAACCGTGACAATGCCTGCTAGGTGGCTGCATGTGACAGCAGCATGCATCTCACACAGGACGTTGAGAGAAAGAAGCTGACGCTAAAGAGTACACTCTGTATGATTCCATTTAGATAAAGTTCAAAGCCAGGCAGAGCTAGTCTATGCTGTTAGAAATCAAGGTAGAGGGTATCCGTGCTGGGGGGAGGAGGGAAAGGATTGGAAGGGGGCATGAGGGGAAAATCTCGGGTCTGGTAATGTTGTGTCTCTTGATTGGGTGTGGTTAGATGGTCCTGTCCAGTTAGTAAAAATTCATTGAGCTGTATAATTTTCTGTATATATATTATACTCTAATAAAACACTTTTAATAGAACAAACTAGATAAACAAAAAAACCCTGAGTTTGCCTCTTTAACAACTGTGTAATTTAGAAATGTGCTTCTCAGAGTGTGATCCTTGGGGGCCAGTGCCAGGGATGCCAGCTGTTTTGTTACATTCACAGCAGGATAAGTGCAGAAGTTGAAAGTGAGCATCTAGAAACTTTTGAGGGCCTTGACGTTGCTGTGACACCTGTATGTGTGGTCAGTGGACACGTCTCCTTGCACATAACGTAGAACAGTTTGGTTGTTGCCAAACTCACGTGATGAGTCACGTGTGATGTGGTCTTCGGATCATTATGGGTCTGCAGTGGACTGGGAAACGACTGGGTCTTCACCATAGATATTTTGAAAAGCGCTGGTTTAATACAAATTGTTGCCAGTTGAGCCTCAGCTTCTCCAACATTAAAATGAGAATAAATACTCTGACGTACGCAAGGTTTTAGGGAAGAAAAACTAGATAATGCACAAGAAAGCGCCAGAGAGCGCCATGTGCAGTAGGGGGTGCATGAGCTGCAGGGTTTTTTTTTTTTGTTTTTTTTTTTGTTTTTTTGCGGTACACGGGCCTCCCACTGTTGTGGCCTCTCCCGTTGTGGAGCACAGGCTCCGGACGCGCAGGCTCAGCGGCCATGGCTCATGGGCCCAGCCGCTCCATGGCACGTGGGATCTTCCCAGACCAGGGCACGAACCCATGTCCCCTGCATCGGCAGGCGGACTCTCAACCACTGCGCCACCAGGGAAGCCCGTGAGCTGCATTTTTAACTAGGCTTCCAGATAATTCTTATCAGGATGCTACACTTGGACACTGCTCTATGGCCACATTGTCCAATGTGATGGCCAGTAGCCACACGGGGTCCCTGCGCTTTTGAAATGTGGCTAGTCCAAATGGAGACACACCATATGGTAAAATATATACTTGATTTCTAAGACCTAATATGAATAAAAGAATATAAAATATTTCATTAATTTTTATGTTGATTGCAGGTTGAAATGATAATATTTTACATCTACTGGGTTTAACAAAATGTATTACTAAAATTAATTTTACTTTATGATCTTACTTTTTTTCCTTTAATGTGACTATTAGAAAATTGAAAATTATGTATGTGGCTTAAATTTTACTTCTATTGGATAGCGCTGCTCCAGAGCACTGGGAGGCTGGGATCATCTGTAAGGTGGATGCTAACAGCAGAAGTGCTGACCAAGCTCACACGCCTCCTGCTTTCCTCCCCTGATGTTCCTCCATATGGACTCCACCCAGCTTCCTGGGTGAGGCACTGATATGTTTGTTTGCCGGCTCCTTGTACAGATCAACTACAAGGCCGTGGGCTCATTGGACCCGAGTGCCGACCTCTCCAGCCAGAGGGGCAAAGTGTTCAAGCTTCGGAATGAAACCCACCACCTCTTTGTGGGTCTGTACCCCGGGACCACCTACTCCTTCACCATCAAGGCCAGCACAGCAAAGGGCTTTGGGCCCCCTGTTACCACCAGGATCGCCACCAAAATTTCAGGTATCTGTCCTAGGAAGGGGAAAGGAAGAAAGGTGGTGGTGGTGGTTTTTTCCATTCCTAATATTCCTGGGAGTGAAAAAGGGCAGAGCCAACCGTCACCATGTGACTTTGGAGCAGCAAGGACAATGCAGTCCCTTGTGTGTCAGTGCTGTAATCTCATGAAGAAATCCTAATCCATGAACTTCCTAAAGTATAAAAAAAATATCAATTAGACTAGACCAGAGGGAATGCTGAGTGATTCACCAAATAATTTATCTAGCACACAGTTGCCTTAAATAGTACATTTTCCCCACACAGATTGGTTTGTAAAAATGTGATTGATTTTCAAGAGTATTCCTTTTGACAGTGCAAGGCACAGCACAGGTTCTCATGAAACGTCTGATGAACGAATGAACAAACAAATGAGTGAATGACTGTTACAGAGCCATAGCAGTCCAGGATGTCACCTGCCATCACCAGTAGGGTGGCCTCCCCCACCAGACAGCATCAAAGCAGAATTATCTCAGACCCCGTTTTTACAATTTACATTTTTTCAGAATACGCGTGCAGTTCTCGTCTGCATCCACATTTTGCATAGATACAGACCCACCGTGTTTTTTGTAGCTTAATGTTTCCACTTATCCTTAAACCATAAGCATCTTCCATGTTGCTACATTGTTTTCATTGTAATGTTTTGTCAAGTGGACGGACGTAATTTAATTAAACATTCCCCTGTGGTTGTATATATTGGGCGCTTCCATGTTTTTATAAAATAACGCTTCAATAAACATGTTACAGAACAAAGTTTAATTCCTTGGCTCGGATTATGACTTTAGGATTAAATTCCAGAAATTGAGATACTGAATTAAAACCGATGTGGGTTTAATAGCTCTTAACACAAATGGCTAAATGGCCTTCCCAAGGGATTAGATGTAGTTACACTTCCATCAGAAGGGAGGATCTCAGGAAGAAAAAAAGATAAGAGGGACTAGTTCGTCACTGCTGTAATTTGCATTTGCATTTTAAATACGTTTAGGGTTGACATTCACATTTGCATTCACATCTTTAAGTACTTATATCTCCTGCATTCATCTGTTTATTTCGTGTGGAACTTCTTGATTCACGAGGGTTACCAGCCGCATCATTGCTACCCTTCTCCAGACTCTTCTGTACCTTGAAGGAACCTACAGGCAGGTTGGAAGTCAGGGCCTCCTTTGCTGAAAGCCTGGGATGCCATGTGACTCTCATCCTACCCTTCCCCAAACACCTCCCTTCTAGGCATCCTGAGTGTCTCGAGGGAGGTGATGAGAGGGGTTTGGGACCTTTGCTAAGCTCCCTTCTCTCTGTTCTCTGTCCAGCTCCATCGATGCCTGAATATGACACAGACACCCCACTGAATGAAACAGACACGACCATCACAGTGATGCTGAAGCCCGCTCAGTCTCGGGGAGCCCCTGTCAGGTGAGGAGGGTGCTTAACCTGGCGTTTGCCATTTTCCTTCTCTGCACCGGGCACGCCTCCAGCTGAATGATGTCACTGGCAATGCCCATAGGCCGGCCAGGAGCAAGGCTTCCTGGAGGAAAAGGGTCCGCAGCCCCAAGCCCCGTTCAGAGGGGCTACTGAGCCAGGAGCTCTGTCTCCCTACTGTGGGCCACTGGGACTGGTTTAGCGGGAATGTGCTGATGGGGACCTGAGGAGGGCTGGGAGAGAACTTTCTGGAACACACCTATGGTAAATGTATTTAGTCCGTTTGGAGGCCCAGAAACACGGCATCCTGGCAAGATCACCTTTACGTGTCCAACTGCCATTAACAGACAAGTAGACAGATTCACTGAATGCTGAAAACAACCTGCTCAGAGGTTATGAGTGGGACACGACCTCAGGGCTGGTCCAGTTTATGGCCTTGGTGTTCCACAGTGGACTTGAATTCAGAGTCATACTGCTGATTTTAACAAGAGGCTGCTGGAGTCCAGGAGTGTACCTACAGCCCAGGCAGTGAAAGCATCTCAGTAGCTAAGCTGATCCCATGGAAGTCCATGGGCTCACGGCTGTCAGGAAGGTGGTCATCTCTTTTAAATAAGCTACACTATGTACAAGGGCAGCAGCTCCGATGTTGACTGCTGGCTTTTGCTCGGAGCTCAAGGGACTACAGACCCTGAAAGCCAAGCAAGAGTGTTGGGTAGAACAGCTTTCAGATTAGCTCAGTTCAGTTCAACGAGCATGCATGGAGTATTTTATATGCCAGGAATGGAGCAGCGTACGGGGGGTGAAAACGATTCACTTATTCATTCATTTGATAAACGTTTCTTGAGCTCTCACTCCGTGTCAGGTACCGTTTAAGTGCTTGGGACAGGCTAGTGAACTAGCTGTGTATAACTCACGCTCTAAAGAAAGTCAAACTCTAGTTAGGGAGACAGAAATGTGAAAACATAACTGCACTACAGGGCATGCTTGTGGAGATGCGCGTAGGCCATTACACAAGCTCACAGGAGAGAAGTCCCAGAGGAGGTGACACTGAGCTATATCTTAAATGTTGTCTAAGATTTCACCAGAGTGGTAACAGGGTCCAGCGTGAACAAAGGCATGGAGGAAAGAGGAAGCTTGTCATCGTGGGGAGCAACCAGGAATCGTTAAATCTGCCTTAGCATAAAGGTGAAGGCAGGAGTGGTGGGGTGGGAACAAGGGCCATGTTTGAGAAGCTCAGCCTTGTTTGAGGGGCCCTGGGGAGCCACTGAATGGCCACATGCGGTGTCTCTTTTATGATACCGTAGGCTGGGAGACCAGCCGGGAAGGAGGTTGTCGAGATGCTCTAGTTGCCTGTTTGCCAACCTGGGTCCAACTCTACCCAGGAATTACAGGCACTGGAGCACATAGAATCACCTGCCGGTTTGGAAGTTCCCATCTATTCTCTAGACTTCAGAAAGTGTTCTATCCTAAGTAAGGTGGGTCTTCAGGCCTTCAAACAGGTGTGGATAGAGGTTGTGGGCACCTGAACTAAGAACATTTGCCTTACATTCCACACGTAGGTTGTTCCAGGACTGTCCTACCTGTGATGAGCCAGAGCGGATGGTGGCTCTGACATCACACAAGGAGCTGTTGAGTTACTGTGTTTCTTCCTGTTACTCTTACGCCGCATTGTCATTTACTTCCCTCTATACACTGAGATACGTTATCCTCCTTTTCAGATGAAGAGACTGAGGCAGAAATGCGCTAGGGCACACAGACAGGGAGTGGGAAGGCTGAGCTTGGACGCACGTCCTCCACGTGCCCAATCACACGTTCCATCTTGGCCACCCGTGTCTCACCTCCCCTTCACAGCTCTTACCTCTGTCATACAGCAGCACTGGGCATGTTTCAGAGTCTCAGAAAGCTTCCCAGATGGCAAGAGTCTGGCCCAGAAAAGAGAAGCCCAGTATTGTACAAGTTAGCAGCTGACCCAGGGTCAGAGGCCAGATCTGCCCTAAAACCCAGGCCCTTTCTGTGGTAGACCCAAGTGTCACCTTTCATTGCTACAAGCCTACAAAACTGTCAGGAAGAGAACCTGGTCAGCTGGCGCCCCTGGTGGCGGTGGATTCAGCCCAGCTTCCCACAGTCTTCTGGCTGCTGTGTGGGGCAATGAAAAGGATGTGAGTTCGGTGGCAGTGAACCTGGGTTCAAATGCTGACCTAATGCTGCTGTGTGACCTTGGGCAAGATACTTAATCTCTCTGAACCTCAGTTTTCCTTATCTGGAAAGAAGACACTGGCGATATTTCACCAAAGCTTAATGGGATGTACCTGTGAGCCAAAGCAGTGCAGGCTGTCAGGGAGTTAGTTCCTTTGTTAGCTTGGCTTCTTCTCTGTGGAACTTAGGAAGCTCTGTGCAAAATGGTTTTTGCAAATCCACCCCTCTATAGGGTCACAGTGTTGCCCACTTCCTTCCTGTTAAAATTTCCAAAGACCCTGATTTCAGGGTGGGGAAGGAGGGGCTTTGCTTTTTCCTTAAGAGCCCCTAACTTCTTTCTGGCACAGATTCAGAAAAATGTCTTTTCTAGTTGTCCTGAGAAAGAAGTAATCTGTGTCCTTCCTAGTGATAGGAATAAAGTTAATTTTTGTACAGAGGATCAGGATGTACCCATCCTCAGGATGAATCAGATTATATGTCTGTGAACCTCTGAAAACTCCTCAAAGCCAGCTGAACACAGATGGGAGTAATTGTCACCATGTTTTATTGGGCAACTCCTGTGATCCAAGAATTTAATCTCTACTAACCTATGAGTAGTACTATTATCTCCCTGTTGGAAATGAGGAAACTAAAGTTCAAGGTCACAGAGTCTGTAAGTGTTGAAGCCAGGACGCGTACCCAGGCCTGCCTGACTCCAGAGACCAGCAAACATCCCAAACCAATGTCCTTGGGAAAGCTTTTCTAGCCTCCACAGAGAGAAGCCCCTTACATTTTCCTTCTGAGCCTACAGACTTAGTTTGCACGTCTGTTTAATGAGCTCGTGCATCCTAAGACCACAGTAAATTAGTAGGTGGGAATGGAAATGCCCCAGTAGCGGGGAGAAATGACAGTTGGCAGGGAGCGAAAAAAACAGGACAACTCTACAAAACCGACACAGGGACTCAAGAAACAAGGAGGTCCACATGCCGTAGCCCCTGCTGCCCCTCACAGCCACGGGTATTCATTTGTTGTTCCTGGTTCACCCTAAAAAATGTACCATTAGGTCCCACGTCTTCAAGTTAGAAGAGCCAACTAGCTTCCATTTGATGAGCACGCGCCGGCCGAGTGCCTGTCACTACAGGTAAATGGTTTGCAACGTCACAGCATCGCCGTAATAGCCTCCCCATTGTGCAGATATGGAAACTGAGATACATGGAAGCTAAGTGCATTGACCCAAGCCATGAAAAGAGCAAGTGGTGCAGGCAGAATTTAAACCCCGTTCAGTCACCCCTAAGCCAACACTCACATCTCTCTAGCCACACCACCTCCCTAGGAGAAAGTCATATGTGATGTATTTTGGTGACATTTCCATCGGAAACAAATTTAAAATAAATGTCACTGCTCAAAGGGGCAACGCCTGGTGTCTGGAAGAGCCTGGCTGCTTTTCTTCTCAAGGCTCTAGATCACTGAGGGTGGGTAGACACTGAGTTTCTGGAGTTATTTTCGGACAGTTGCTTGGGCATTTGCCAGGAAGGGAAGAGACTCATCAGTGCCAGCCAGCAAGGCTTCCGGGACGACCGCAGTGACAGCAGTGGAATATCACAGTAGACTTCAGTTACTTTAACCCTTTGTCACCCTGAACTCTGGGCACTGGAGTGCCCCGTGGGAGGCAGCTGACCATTAAGTCATTCAACAAATATTTATTGAGCAGGAACTGAGGTGAGCAATGAGGATACAGCAGGAGGCAAGAGAGACACACACCTGTGCTGAGGCTTCATCCAGTAAGTGTACATGTGAACGGGGCAGGGAGGGGACCATTAAGCCATTAAGGAAACAATAACGAAACCGGCAAAACAAGATAACATGAAGCCAGTACAGACAGTGACTGTACTGACTGAGAGGAAGAGTAGATGGGCTGGAGAGATGGGCACAACCCAGCCAAGTGGACCAGTGTGGAGCCCTGCAGTCAGGGGAAGCACGAGCCTTGAGAAAACAGCAAACTCACTCTGTGACCACAGGACACTGAGAGCTCCCTAGGTGCACTGGGTCAGGGATGCCCGGAATCGTGTTTTATAGTTGATAGTTCCTTTCATTCCATTGTAGCATCTGACCGTCACTCACCCAGTAGCTAAGCTGCACAGGAAACACCATCTCCCTTTTAGAGGGGAAGCTGAAATCTAAGATGTTAAGTGATTGGCCCAAGGTCACAGAGCTCATTACACGTAGTCCACGGACCTAGCTTCCTGCCTCTGAGTTCACTGTTCTGAGTTCCTCGTGCCTGGGATGTCACATGATGCCCGGGTGACCTTCTGGTGGGATGCTGTGGAGTGAATCTCTTCCACCTAGGGAACGAGGGGTAGACAAGACAATTCTGGTTGTGTGGGCGCAGCCGGTAACTTGTGAGGCCCAGCATAACTCTGAGCGGAGAGTCTTCCTGTTCTCCAACAGACTCACACCTGAGCCTCAGCGTCCAGGCCACACCCACACAGGCTGTTCTTCCTCCTTCTGCCAGTAATGCTCTGACCCTGGTTGAGCCAAACTCCAGCCCTGCTGTACTGCTTGCTGCCCCTCTGAAGCCCTGTGGCTCTGACTCTGACTGGTAGGACTGAGCATACAGGGAGGCAAGGAGACGGGGAGGGAAGATGGCCATGCGGGGCTCCTGCACCCTCATCGCTCCAGCCAAACCACCTTGGCGGTGTGGCCTCTTTTTCTAATACTCCACAATGGAGATGTATTGCTTTTGCATTGCTTTCCCCAGGCCTTCAAAGATTTATTGGTTTTTAAGCGACAGAATCCCAGAATTGCTTAAAAGATCAATCAAATAGTGACTAGAATCTAATATTCAGCTTGGCACACGCCAAGGTTTCTTCCCCCACACCCCACCTGTCGTGCTGATGTAACTGTAGTAACCTTCATAAGAAAGGAACTCGGCCGTGAATTAATCACCCATAATGCAGTCCCTGAAGGGAAGTCCAGGGCAGAGCCCCAGATTCTGTAGCAGGCCCTCCTCTGGATCCCCAGCGGGCTTCCTTGAAGATGCCTTCCCCACCCCAGCCCCTGCTCTCTCCTTCCCATCCCATCAGCCCCTGGGAGCTTTGGGATTAGCTCTTTCTTCTCCCTCTGCCACTCTCCACCCCACTCTCCTGACCTGCCAGGACGGCTTTCTGGTCTGCCTGTTGTAAGTTCCTCTTTCTTCAATCCCTCCCCCACCAAGCTGCTGGACTGGTGTTTTGGAAGCACAGATTGGATCAAGTTAACTTTCCTGCTCAAAATTCTTAAATGGGTCACTGGCTTCCTACCACATTATGTTCAAGCTCCTTAGCGTGGAAATCAAGGCCCATCTGAATCTGGTTCTGACCTTCGTTTCTGATTCCATTTCCTTTTACTCTGTCCCTTTAGCAGGTTTTCCTCAACAGCGCCACGTACGCTTCCTTCATCATTCTTTCATGAGCTTTTAATTGTGTTATACATTTGTTTGTATGTTTTCTTTGCTTTCGTTTCTTGCATGCCCCTCACTAGACTGTGAGCTCCAGGCAACCTGGAAGTTTGACACTAATGGATTCCTTTCTCTGGGACAGGGTTTGGCTTTCGTAGGTAGTCCAAAACACAAACAAAAAAAAAAACAGAAAAAAACAACAGTTAAGTAAGTAAGGAATTCAGCAAATCTGGTGGTACCTGGTAGTTACAGGGTACTGGGACAGTAGAGATGCACTGTCTTTACCTGCCTCCTTTTCTGCGAGAGCTCAGTCCAATAGAAATGCCTGCGTTGATGGAAATGTGCTATATCTGCTGTCTGGTGGAGTCATCACTAACCACACGTGGCTGTTAAGCGCTTGAAATAGGACTAGTGCGACGGAGGAACTGAGCTTTAAAATTTTTATTTTCATTCATTTAAATATAAAGAGTCACACATGCTCGTGGCTACCGTTTGGACGTGCAGGTCTGTAGGTGAGATAAAGAGTAAAAGAAACAGTGCGGATGAGCCTGTGTACTTGGTTGGAGGTGTGTATGAGCGTTCAGTGCGGAGGCAGCCATCATTAGCCTGGTGAGCTCAGGGGCCAGGAGGCCTTCCTGGAGGCAGTATTGCCTGAGACCTGCCAGAGGAGGGGGAGCGTGGCCCAGGAGGAAGCGACATGTGCAGGAGCTGAGGTAGAGGAGGTGCATGTTGTGTGCGGGGCACAGAGATGAGGAGAGAGGCAAAGAAGTGGGCAAGAGCTATAGGTAAAAATCTTCACTTGGGATCTGGACTTTGTCCTGAAGGGTACGGGGAACATTGGCAGGCTTCTCTGAGCAGCAAGCCCTTGTCTGTGCCATTCTCTCTGCCAAGCACGGCATCCTCCACCTCCCCAGCATCCGGGTCAAATCTGCCACATCCGGGACCATCTCCCATCCTGCAGCAGGATGCACCAGCTCTGCCTTGGGCTCCCACGCTGCCCTGTCCCCTCCCCTGCGGGGGACTTGCAGTCTCAGTCTCTACCAGCCTGTGACCTCCTTGGGGGCAGGAACTGGGGTCCCACAGGCTCACACCTGAGATCTCTCGTGTTCTTCCTGCCACAGCTGACTTCCCAGCTGGATACACTGGAACAGCAGAAGCTCCTAGAATGAGATCCCCTTATGCAATTGACTTATCTGATGGCTCAGGGTCAGATTCTTAATTTCTCTGAACCTCAAGCTGCTTGTTGGTAAAACGGGAATACCCATGTCACGGATTGTTTTAAAGGTCAAATAAGCTAAACTATGTAAAGTGTCATTGGTAGTTGTTCAGTTTGCCCCGGGGTTGGCCAAGCTGTTGAGAGAAGGGGTGGCTGCCTGCCCTGGGTAGTCCTGGCAGGATTACTCTCAGAGTCCTGCTGCAGCGAATGCCTGTTTGCTAGGTGTCCTTTGCCACTGTGTAAGATTCACTGCAAGGTGGTGCTGGCGTGCATGTGACGTGTCAGGGAATGTGCAGTTGTCTCCAGGGGTGTCACAAAATCCTCACAACGGTTCTCAAAAATGCATTCTCAGATTTGAGCACCTTTCAGAAACACCACATCAAGCAGACAGGGCTAGGAGGTGTCAACCACTGAAGGACCAGCACAACGAGGAGTAAGGGCAGTGCCCTCTACTTGGAGATGCCACTTGGTGTTGTGAAATCAAAGTGAGCAGATCCAAAGCCCCTCAGGAAGGGGTGTGGAGACTCCCATGAGCTCCCTGAACTGAGACCTTATAAATGCTGGGACCAGAGCGGGTACATGGAGTCAGAACCAAGCAGGAGAGGTGAGACCAGATCCTAGGAGATGAATCATGTTTATCTGTTCACTCATTCATTTGTTTATCAATTCATTAACTAATTCAGTCAATAAATACTTTGAAGTTCAGCAAACAACCAGACACCGTGCTGAGCACTGGAGACCCAGAAATGAGCTAAACAGGCCCACACGCTGCTGCCATCCTAATGGCAGATGCAGCTCTGAACTAACAGTGCCACAGACACTCATGACAGACTGTTGTCAGCTGTAGCCCATTCTCATGGGGTCCATGTCACCTCCCCATCCCACCTCTGATTTCAGCTGTGGCTAAGCTGGATAGTTCCATGCAGTTATAGGATCCCACCTCCAGCACCAGCACCCACCCCTTTTTTTTCCCTGCCTTTTGGCTCTAATTCTTTCTCCAAAGCCCCATGGATCTGGCTTTGTCTGAGCAAGCAGGTACAGCTGAGGAACGCAAATAATTTAGTGCTACAGGGGAACTCTCAGCCAGTGTGGGATGAGAATCCAGGCATCAGAGCCTTGCCTCCCATCCTTTGAAAGGACCATTCTGAGGTGCATGCCACACACCCCCAGTAGGACTGAGCCCCGGGTTCCCACAATGGGAGCCTGCTCGACAGCGCACACTTTGTTGGTTTTTCTTCCTCCTATGTCTCACTTTTTCCTATAAGAGGTGGATCAGCCCCAGATGGGGTGGTCAAGTGATAATGTGAGAGAAGCTGAAAGGAGGCCGGTAGGACTGCAGTGGGGAGAAAATGCAAGAGAGGATGGCACGTGATGAGATTGGATGTGAAAGGGCCAGGTAACCCAGGGCTGTGTTGTTACCGTAGCAAGGACTTTTATACTAAGAGCAATGAGGCATCAGAGAAAGGATTTTAAGCAAGTGAACAGTATGACCCATCTTTTTTAAAAGGTCTTTCTGGCGTCGGTGTGGAGAACAGATCAGAGAGGACAAGAGCGGTCCAGAGGAAGAGTTGGGATCAGTTATAGTTGTCCCAGTGAGAAATGAAGGTGATGGACGTCCAGTAGTTGAGGAGGTAACAGGGGCGAGCCTTGGCGATGACTCCTCTGTGGGGCGGGGGGTGGGTATAAAGGACAAAGACATTGTCCAGGGTGGCTCCCAGGTTTCTAGATTGGTTAATGGGGTGGATGATGGTGCCGTTCTCTGAGCAAAGGAACACAGAGGGAGGGAAAGGTCTATGAGGATACTTTATCCAGGAGGGGCCAACGGTGGTAAAGGTGGTCTGGGAACTGAAAGGGAGAGTTACGAACCAACTGGGCACGGACAGGCTGGGACCAGATGCATGGTTTGGCGAGCCCTGGGGACCTCTGGGGGACCTTCTCCAAGGTCAGTTAGGACTTGCGGCTCGCTTTCCTGGGCTGCTTGAGGCATAGTGCACAGAGGGTGCAGCTCTGGCTTGGAGGGCCAGGGGTATGTCACACTGAATACCAGGAGACAGTGTGACATGGCAAATGGCTTCTAAGGTCACTGCAAGTTCTCTTCACTGCCTGATGAGAATCCCTGATCCAGCTGCATTTGACAGGTACGGCTAGTTAAGACTAGAAATTCTGAAATACAGAGTGATGAGCTCCAGTATGAACTGGAGATCCAGCCGGCTTTTAAAGAAAGAAGAAAGTTTGTTGGGAAGTAAAGGAAACAATTGACAAATTTCCTCCAGGATTCCTTTAATGACTGTGAAGCCCAGAGTGGGGTCACGTGAAGCAACCACAGTAGGGTTTTGCTGGTCCATGGAGCTGCAGTGAGCAAAACTGGCATCATTACCATCTGATTCTCAGATATCAGCATGTGATGGTGTCCTGTTAAGGTAGGGGAGATGAAAATTCAGAGGACTTATTAACGTGGGGCAGCCTGAGGAGTTCATGAGACCCTGTCCACGCTGGTAGAGATGAGAAACTGCGACTACATTGAGATGTTCTTTCTTGAAACATCACTTGATTCGCTCAGTTCCCCAGCTCTCTGGGCTGCCTCTGCCGGGGTCTGGGGATCAGGAGTACTATGATGTGGGGAGATGGGAAAGAGGCACTCCCCTATAAACTGTGAGATTTAGCTCTGCAAGTAATAGCACTTTGCCAAGTCTCACAGCCTGCTGGGATTTCATCACACCGGATTAGGAAAGAGGAGGAGCCACACAGGAGAAGAAGCAACCGAAATAAGGAAAAATGGGATAAATGCTACTGCAGAGCTATACGCACTGGGGCTGTCCCACACTCTAAATATGGCAGCTAATGGGACGTGTAACTATGATTAAAGAGACTTGTAACTACTACAAGTGAAACTACCAAGGGGACTCCAAGTGTGGCCCAGAGCTGCACTCAGAAAGATCATCCAGGAAAACAAAAGGGAAGACGGGTGAAACCCAAATAATTGAGGAGGGTTTGCATCCGCTTCAGCACATCCTAACTGCATTGCGGGTCTTCTTTGATCAGCCCCTCAAGCAACCCAGCTTCCCAAGAATTGGCTCTGGTATTAAATGATGCTGGATCATGTTCCTTAGGCTCAAACCAAGGAGGAAAAAACAGGTATTTCAGGAGGAATATTTTAAATGGAGCAGGCTCAGTTGCTGAAACACGAAGAACGAAGGAGTGTTCTATTTTGGACCGTCTGCCATCTGGACAGATGGAGACAGAGACTCTTACTGGTGTGAGGGAAAGGAGAGTGTGGTCGCCATGTTCACCTCCTACCATAGGACTATTTAAGTTCCCCAAACCTGGAGTGCTGGCGAGGCATCAGAGCAGGGGGTTTAGATTTGGGAATCATTAACATCCAGGTGGTGGATGAAGCATGGGAGGAGTGGATGAGCTTATCCAGGAAGAGTGTAGACTAACCAGACAGAGCTCTGTGGAACTCTATCAAGGAACCACACAGGAGATGGAGAAGGAGTGGCCAAAGAGGTAGAAGAAAAACCAGGGCAGAGTTAAAACATGAAAGCCAAAGGAAGAATAATTTAAAGAAAAGGAGATGGTTGACATGTTGTGATTTGATTTTCTCTAAGAGCTCCATGCAGCTCTTACAGTAGAAAAGAAGGAAGACACATAACTTGACCCAGGACATGGGAAAAGGAAGATGACGATATCAACCGAAGTGCTTAAAAGTGGACCATATGGTCCAGGCTTGATTAAAAATGCTTATGAAGGTAGATGTGCAAATAATGGAGATACTGAGGGCCAGGCGACCTCAATGCTGTTGAAGAATCTGTGCCGAGGGTCCAAAGCTGGGAGAGGCCGGAAAGGCAAGATACTGATATTTAGATAATAAGATGATCGAAGCTTCAGTAATAGAACCCTGCTATGGGGTAACATGGCTCTGGGTGTGACTGTGTCGGCAGTGATGGTAGATGGATGGTAGTGGATTCAAGGCGAAGCCAAGTATTTTAAAGAACAAAGAGGCCAGGCTATGGATGGTAGGGCTGTCTAAGTAGATGTAGTTCTTATAATGCTAAACTTCCCACCCTGAGGACCTGGTGAGACCCTTCACAAGAGCACCAGTGACTCTGCGTGACGCCGCTCCTGGGTCTCACTTTTTCTCCCACTTGTTTTCTGCTGACCTTCACTCCTCACACTCTTCTGGGCCCTGTGACCGTTTGCATCACTGCTTTGCCTCAGATCTTGCACAGCTGATAGCGGATGGCTCTCAGTTTCTCTATCTGCCATCACGCAGAGGTCAGACTTTCAAGTTGGCCTCCATCGAGTGCATTTCCCTAGCCCAACCTCTTGATGTTCTTCTGAGCTAGTGCGTGGATCTGTGCCACATTAGAATCCAAGGGGGTTTCCTCTCATCCAAAAAGCATTCTGCACGATGCTCGCTCCTGCTGCCTGCGGGTGCTCAGACCTGCCTCCTTTCAGCAGCAGTGAGAGAGGTGATCCTGAAAGCCCTGGCTTTTTAGTAGGAATAGAACTCCTTAAAGGTTAGAGTCTCCAACGATTAGGCAGAAGAAATTTGTACTTACCCCCTTTCACAGTACAACCCATCGTTTTCGTGCCTGGCCACAGCTGCTTGGGGTTTGCTGTTTAACCAGTGCATTTCTACTTGGGTGTAGGCTCACCAAGCAACTTACAAAGGTTATAAATGTACTAAGTAAATATTCATGGCCGGGGCAAGGGGTAGCAGCCCCAGTAGCACAAGGAGGGGTCAAGGGCAAAACTTCAGACCTACACAGTCTGATCCTGTAGCCACCGCTATGTGAGGCTATTTAAATTTAAATTAATTAGAATTAAACAAAATGAAAACTTCAGTCCATTAGTTGCACTATCCACGTTTCACGTCCTCAGTAGGCAGATGTGGCTAGCGGCTACCATATTGAACAGCACTTCCATCACCACAGAAAATTCTATCTGACTGCATTGCTCTAGACTCTGGGAGGGCTGGTAGAAAGAGGCCAGGGCCCATATTTGGTTTCCAACAGGCTATCATATTAATGTAGGCACTTGAAGCCGTAGGTAAAGGTCAGGAATCCTGTCCTGAGAAATAAGAAATATAA
The DNA here is from genome assembly GCF_039906515.1 of Pseudorca crassidens. Classification (NCBI taxonomy): domain Eukaryota; kingdom Metazoa; phylum Chordata; class Mammalia; order Artiodactyla; family Delphinidae; genus Pseudorca; species Pseudorca crassidens. The sequence continues at coordinate 71,745,001 of NC_090310.1, read as the reverse complement.
GGGGGGGGCTTCAAACGCAGAAAATGTAAGTCTCACCAAAAGCCAAAGGAGACCTTTGACTGGGCTGACTTGCTGCTGAGACCCTGGCCTACTGAACTGGATTTCCCAAATTCTGTTGCATCACCCTTGCCTGGGATAAAGTCTGGGAAATGGTTTAACCCCAGAGTTTTCAAACTTTATCGGCTGTCAGAATCACCAAGAGACCTAGTAAATACAGAGACCCCTGCCCATCCCTAGGGGTAATGAAATTGGTCCCAAGAATCTGCATTTTGAACAGGCTCCCAGATGATGATGATGATCCTGCTGGTCTTGAACCACAACTTGAGTACCACCGGTCTAGCCTATAGGTAGACTCAGGTTTGGAGAAAAGAGATTGTAACGGGAAACCAAGTATTTTCCTCTATGGTGCCAGTTGTTTGTTCATTCTCATGATGTGGGGAAGCAATTCTTTTACATCTGATTGTAGAGTTGCCCCTGTGGGTTTTACAGCTTTTGGAACTCTTACGTCTTTTCTGATGGATGTTTCAACATGCAGATCAACAGTTTTAGCTTGTAAGGTCTGAGCTGGGATTCCTGCCAGCTTATTTCTCTATCCCTGCCGCATGGGGGCTAAAAACATACCCCTTTTTTCTTATGGTGGCGACAATGACTGGTGTCTGAAATACATGCTGTGTTGTTGCATGCTGATAGCATATCTGAATATATCACTTTTGTGCAGATACTGGGGCTTAGGTAGAAGATAGATGCTGGGTGAGACTGAGAGTCAGTCTCTGGACAAATCTGTATTCTTTCATGGAAGGCTAGAGCAGCCTGGGAGGAAACAAATCCATTTCCAACTTTCACTCTATAAAAAGTTCCATATTTTCTTAGATCAGACAAAATATATTGAGTGCCAGAATGCTACTGCGACATGGGCGCGTCACTCAGCTGGCTTGGGAATCTGTATGCATTGTCCCCCTGGGCCAGTTTTGATTATGTTCTTTTTTCCTTTTATTGCAGTCAGCAAATCTGAATTTGCTATTGTGGGGAGAGCAGGAAGAAGAGGGAAAAAAAGGAAGGTTTTTAACCTTCAGAAAGCTCAGAGGTTCAGTCTGAATAAGCACAAAAACTTTTCCGTGTGCCTCTGAATTCCTTGAATTTGCAGAACTGCTCAGAATCCCAAGAGAACTACCTTCCACGGAGGATTCAGGCCCCACTTTGAGCTAAAAGGCAGAGCTGAAGTTAAGAGAGAGGATCAGAATTAGGGAAAGTGGGAATGGGAATCAGTGGGGAAAAAATAAGGAGTTTGGTCCCCATCCAGGCTGTTTCAGCCTATTGTTCAGTTTCTTCAATTCAAAGCCATCTGCTCCCCACAGCTCTCAGATAATGTCTCCCCTGCCAGGACACCCTTTTCCTGCTTAATTGAAGTTAGTCTCCAAGAATAGTTGTCCAAAGCAGTTCCCAATGGTGGGAATGTTTTGAAAGTCACAGTAGGAGTTGAAGTTTTTGGTTGCAGACGTCTACACATGAGCCAGATGTTCAAAAGGCATCACGTGGTCTGCAACAGCCTTCATATTTCCAAAGCCAGGAGTTCTCTCATTGGCCTCCGTGGCTCACAAATGGCTCCTTTGAAACTGTCACCGTCTCTCCATTCGAGGACCTGTAATACCGCCAGTGTGAAGGGAAACAATCACTTCCATTCAGGTTTAGAGCAATGTGTTTCCCAGGCTTAATTATACCACAGGTATATCAATTACAGAAACATGTTAATGCTCCCATGATTAAAATTATAGAGTGCCTAATTGAAAAAGCATAAACTAAATTGAAGAATTCCTAATTATAGTTTGCTTTGAGGTGTTAATTTCCTCCATAACGAATGCGTAATTTCTTGGAACCTAAACAGGTAGCCTCTTGTGTCAGCACATAGGCTGCAGGCAGATGGGCTAGGGTTGTAATCTTTCAGTTCAGCAAGTTGACAAGGGAGGCTTAGTTCAGGGGGGAGAGCATTGAAAGGGAGCTTGGGGAAGCGGTAGAACTGGTGAAGTTGACAAACCAAGGTCTACCTAGTGGGCATCTGGACCAAGGGAAGATGAGGAGCCCTTGGAAAACGTTTTCCACCTGCTTTTCTCTTCCTTCTCCAAAGTCTCAACACTTATCCCAGTTAGTTTTTTGTGCCTGTAAGACAGTGGTTCTCAAAATTTGGTCTTGGACCAATGTTATTATCTGAGAATTTGTTAGAAATGCAAATACTCAGGCCCCTCCCCCTGACCTGCTGAATCACGAAGTCTGGGGATGGAGCCCATCTGGCTGTTTTAACAAGGCCTCCAGAAGATTCTGATACATGCCAGAGTTTGAGAAGCACAGTTCTGAGGAGTTGGGTCCCAGATAGCCAGAGTCACATCCAGCTGAGCTTTCTTGAACTCCTTCTCTGGATCAGAACCTGTGATTGGTGACTTCCCAAGCATCATTTCATTTTATACTCCCAACATCACACTGAAGTAGACAAAAATGCTCCCCCTTTCTCAGGTGAGAAAACTGAGACGCAGAGAAGTTGGCTTGCGCAGCTCATATCTTTGAGAGCTATAGGCCTTGTCTGTAAGCTTTTATGAGGACTCAGATGCGTTACATTGTCCCTTTTTTTCATTGTTGTTACATAGTTTTCATCAATATCTTTACTGATGAGTGGGTTTTCAAAGCAGTGTAGAGCTGGAGGCTGAACCTCTGCTGAGAATGACTTCCAGGTGAGCCACGACTTTGCTAATGTTGAGTCTGATTGTAGGACGAGGAAGGGGGCTCCTATATTTGAAATAATTGCTATTAATGGCATAGTTTGTTAGTATGCATTCTTTCTGAATAGTGATGTGAATTCTAAGTATAAAAGGCCACAGCACAAAAAGATACTCCTTGATTTTTGGAAGGAACTCCCCTTGCATAGTGACCCAAGCAGCTGTGAGCCCCCTGTTAGGGACTTTGGGGACCAGATGAAGTAAGACATACTCTGTCTCCATCTCCTCTTTACAGACATCTTGGTTTTCTCAGGTTCCTGTTTTCTAGTCTAGACACATCAGGGACTCTGTGTGTGTGTGTGTGTGTGTGTGTGTGTGTGTGTATTTGCTTGTGCTAGGGGTGTGTGTGTTTGTGTGTGTGTGTGTATTTGCTTGTGGTAGGTTTTAGCCATTCCATAGCCATATGAAACAATAAACTTAATATTTGAGGTTTATATCACTCCATCAGGTTTTTGTGCAGTTCTTAGCCATTCCCATATGGTTGAAAATTTGGGTCATTGCCAGTTATTTGTTGTTATAAATAACCCAGCAATAAATATATTTATTCATGCTTTTCTTTTGGTATTGTATCTTTAGATAGGAAAAAAATCCCCGCGAGTGGAATTACTGAAATGAGTAAAATGGAACTAAAATATATTGAGTGCCTACGCTTATATGTCAGGCACTGACAGCCAATTCATATGTATTAACCTTTTTCATTCTTTAATTAAAAAACCTCAGAGTAACAAGCGCACATAATTGGGAAATCAAATAGTCAAACCATTCTCTGCTCCACATTTTTCAACCCCCTAGTCCTGTGCCCCAGAGGCAACTGCATTTTAATTCTTTGCCATTTCTTCTGGGAATTGGCAATGTCACTACATAATGTGCTATTTTAAAGTTACTGATTACAGACATTATCTATTTACTTCCCGCTCTTATAAATGAGAATTTGTCTGTCTTGAATCATCCAGCTTCCCAATGTAGTTATACCACTAGTTTTAGTTAAATAAATATACAATAGCTAATTTTATAATTTGACAAAAGCAGGCTACTTCAGTGCCAAGTGATATACTATTTTTATTGTAGTATTGTATGTTTAACTTAAAGCTCACTATGTACTAGACACTATTTTAAGTCCTTTATCTATATTAACTCGGTTAATTCTCATCAAAACTCTGTGAGGTAACAACAAATTGTATCCCTGTTTTAAGATGGGAAACTGAAGCACTGAAAGATTAAGTAACTTCCCAAGATCATGCAACTAGTAAATTGCTAATCTGGGATTTAAACATGACAGTCTGGCTCTAAAGCCTGACTCTTAACCATTATGCTATACTTCCTCTCATTATTCTTCCTGTTCTGTGCAGTGTTTTGTTTAAAATTCATCATAGAATGTACAAGGATTCTATTTTATGCAGGCAATACCTTTATTATACTATTAATACATTTTTCTTCCAACAGAGCTCTACCATTTCAGATTTACTATTAAATACTCTTTTTTTCTTTGATTTTCTTGGTGTTTTTTTGGTCATTTTGTTCTATTTTCTGGAAAAATAACCAACCTTGTCTAGCATTTGTTTAAAACTTCAGCAATCATGGCTTTTCCTTTTAAGAGCTATTTACTGTTGTCTGATTTTATTTTTCTCATATTTTTCTCACTTCTTGTTTTTGGAAGCAGTCATTTCTTTTCTGAGGATAATGTTTTGATTTGGAGAGTGATAAAGGTTTTGCTGACTCCTATATTATCTCTGTTTCCTCTGGAGTCATTTTTTCCCCATTTGAATTGACTACTCTCTTTCATGTTGGGGCATTTCTCACCTAACTGGTGAGCTTTGGTAGTCAGTGTTTAAAAGTAAGATGTTGTAAAAGTTGACCAGAAGTGCTGTTTTGTGGGGGTGAAGGCATTCAGACTCTCCAGAGGTGAAACCTCCTATTTCCTGCCTGAGGGGTAGGGGGTAGATATGTAGAGGCCCATGTTCCAGGGTTTGATACTTTCAGGTATAGACTTTGATCAACACCCCTGTTTTCAGCCCCACATTTCACTTTCACATCCTCCACATTTTATTGCCACAAGACCAAAGTCTCACTTGAGATCCATTGGGCAAATCAACTCCATTTTTATTCACGTCTCTTTATGATTTGACTTTCTGTGTCCTGCCGCAACAGACAGCACTCTTCTGACCATTTTCAGTCTTCCAGAATTTTGTTGAACCCTGTCATCCCCTCTCCTGGCCCCTCTCCTGTTCTTTTTTTCCTTGCAGATTTATATGCTTTTTCATCTTTTACCATCATGTTAGTGAGGTCTCAGGAGAGAGAGGAAGTAAATAGAGTGCATTAAATTTTCCACTTTTAACTGGAAGTTTACTTACATTATTATCTAATCCAGTTCTCACAGTAATCATTTATGGGACATTATTATTGTCTTTAGATCTCCAATATCATTTAAATATTTAAAGGAAGGTCATACAACTAGTAAGATTCAGAGCTAAAATTCAAATTTGATGCAGATTTTTAGAATCTGTGCTCTTTCTACTTCCAGGTCATAAAGGTGTTTATGAGTCTTGAAAGCCTTTGCCAAATTATTTCCCCAATTTGATGAATCAGTTTACAGTGCTGCTGGCATTGTATAATCCTACGTGTTCTACCATAACTTCACTGAGATGGCATATTATAATTTACATTTACTTTGATAATTGAATGGGTTTTAAATGGGAACATATCATTTTGATCCGAATTTCTCAGTGTACTGGCAAAGCAGATTTTTTTTTCCGTGTTTTATACTGTTGACATTTCTTTTTTGTGAGTTATATTTTTAACATTCTTTAACCACTTACCTATAGCAGTGACAGTGGTTCTTGACCAGAGTTAATTTGCCCCCAGAGGCAATGTCTGGAGATAACTTTGGTTGTTACAACTTGGGACTAGGGGCTGCTACTGGCATCTAGTTAGTGAATAGAGACCAGCGGTCCTGCTAAACATCCTTCAATGTACAGGACAGCCCCCTACAACAAAGACCATCCAGCTAAAATTCTAATAGTGCCAAGAGTGAGAAACCCTTGAGGATCTTGATAGCGCTTCTGTTTTGTTTTTTGTTTTTTTTCAATGTATTATTAGATCAGAGATTCTCAATCTTTTTGGCCCCAAGACCCCTTTACATTGTTAAAAAATAATGAAGTCCCAAAGAGCTTTTGTTCATGTGGCTTTTGTCTAACAATATCAATATGCCCTATTAGAAATTAAAGCTACATTTTAAACATATTATATTTTTAAAAAAATAATAGTAAACTCATTACATATTAATATAAACAATGTATATTTTTTAAAATGAATTAGGGAGAAGAGGTGCACTGTTCACATTTTTGCAAATATTTTTAAGGCCGACTTGTAAAAGATAACTGGATTTAATATTTTCAAGACTGGCTTGTAGAAGATAACTGGATTCTCATATCAGTTATGTATCAGTTTATGTTGCCCACTGAATGGATCTTTTATCCTTGATATTTTGTCCTTATTTTGTAACATTATACATTGGTCATTTGAAAAAATGCACTGAACCATAAAAATCATCCAAATGTTGACACATTGCATTATACAACATCAAAGCATTATATTTGCTAATATCACCACCAAATCTCATCAGTAAAGTTTTCAAGTATTGGGAACCTAAGTTCACAGTGACAGACAACAAGTTTTCCAAATTATAATTCTCACCTGAAGCTCAGTTATGAACAAATACCATCAGTGTCCCTTAAAGTGACAGATAAAATTCATTTATTTTGGAGGTGTTTATCAAATATCCAAATGGAATAACCACAATGTGTTAGTTATTCTTTCAAGAAAAAAAAAAATGGTGCTTCATTAAAATGTGACTAGTTTAGCATGTAACTCAAACAATCACAGAAATGTTTTTCCTTAAGAAACCGTAGTACTTCAGTAAGCAGAAGACATGATTTAGGCTTACTTCCTATTGTGTCACATGAATATTAAAAAGCTGTGTACTCAGGGGTTGAAATGAACACTTTTTACTGCTTCATCCAGGACATTCTTAAGCAAAACTGGCATTTTTGTTTTTATATAGCAAATTTTTATGTGGTGGTGACAAATACAAGTACAATTGGGTACCATACCACGGCTGGTAAAACCAGCAGTTTTACTCACTATTGCCTTTGCATTCAGTGCAAATATCGACAGAGTGGAAGAGGCAAATAAAGTTGTAGTACACTATTAAAATCATTTTGACATTGCAGAACCACTGAAAGGGTCATAGCACTTAAGCTTTTGTTCATTTGGGTTTTGTCTATCAATATCAATATGCTCTATTAGAAATTAAAGCTACATTTTAAACATACGATAATTTAAAAAAATAACAGTAAAGGCATTCACAGACCACGCTTTGAGAACTGCTAAGTTAGATTGATGATATTGTATCCAAGGGTCTTTTTGCCTCACATCACAAATTCAGGGCAAGGCTTCCACAGGAGGGTCCCTGAAACGTGTTGTATATAAGAATATCCAGTGAGCTTATTCAGAGTTCATGTTTCTAAGCCCTACATCGAGAAATTCTTAGTAGGGCTCTGGAATTCACAGGCAATTCTGTTGTTAGCTGGAGACCTGGCACCTAACAGTTCTCCACACATAGGTGATTTGTATTCCTGCAAATAACCTCATCAGTGGGTTACATTTTCCCATAGGAAAAATCCTCTAATTGGTGTTACTGTTCTTCTATAGCATTTATTTGCCCTATCTGGCACTAATATGCCAGTTATTATGATTAGTTTAATGGTTAATTAATAATCATTCCATTTAGCTTTTTAGAGCTTAGAAGGTCTTTTTGAGGACAATTCATTTCAGATGGTCTTATAAAAAAGTGCTCAGAGGGAGGAGATATGGGGATATATATATATATATATGTGTAACTGATTCACTTTGTTATAAAGCAGAAATTAACACACCATTGTAAAGCAATTATACCCCAATAAAGATGTTAAAATAAATAAATAAATAAATAAAATAGGAAAAAAAAAGTGCTCAGAGGATTTTCGCCACTTTCCTTTCCTTAAGCAAATGTCTTTGTTGCAAGTAGAGAATCCAAGGCACCCTATTGATTACTGTTTTAAAAACAGCCGCTGTAGCAGCTTCCTCTGTGAAAGCATCACTATGGGTTTTAATCGTGAAGTCTGGAGACTGACTCCCTATCAGAGCTAGGCTTGTTCAACTTTTTTTTTTTTTCTTTGCTCCTTTCACAACATAAAATGACTTTAGAAAACAACAATGACATTTCAACTGAGAACTTGGCAGGAGGGTAAAGGGGTTGCTTCCCAGGACATCTGAGGAAGAAGGCAGTATTGGGAGACCTGGAGTGAGGGAAACAGCCTGGATTTCCACTGGGGGACATAAAAAGCTTCAGAATGTTTATTAAAAAACAAAACAAAATAAGAAAGGAAGATTTTCAGTTCCCCAAAGAGGGTTTTTTTTTTTTTTCACTTTATGGCTTTTCAAAATTTAATATGTAAATGTATTAACCTGAAATCTTTTAAAATGAAGATTCTGATTCAGTAGATCTGGCATGGGGCCTGAGATTCTGCGTTTCCAACACATTCCTAGGTGATGAGGATGCTGTTGGTTCATGGACCAATGAATAACAACGTCTTACAGCATTCTGCTTCTCCTAGCAGTTGTTGATAGGCACTGTTTGCCCTAAACATTGTTTATTACTTAAGTCTACATAAGCTGTTTTAAAGTTTTTGTTCAAATGAGCCATTAACATTCGCTAATAGCGCTATTGGGCAGTGGTGATTATAAATTCTTCTTTATACGTTAACTGTATCCTTGATTGATTGAAATGATACTTTGCAAAATGAACCTGAAAAATAACACTCTGAAGTTAGGTAGGGGTGGAGTATATTTATTAAAAATTCCGAAGTCACACCACTCAGAGAGGTAGAAGTGTATTCGGCATGGACCATGCCATGTCACCCATGTGCAGAAAGCCATTTGTCAATTAAAGATATACTACAGCTAGTTGTAGTATATGATATTAAATGATCATTTTCAAAGTTCTTTCATATTCCTCATTATCTTTGATCCTCATTCATAATACTGAGGTAGTGAATATAAGTATGACTTTATTTTATCATTTCATTTAAAATAGTTTAATTTAGATTCCTGACAAAATAATATAAGCTTATAGAAATTATAGAAAAAATTTTAAAAAGGAAAAAGTCATTATGATCCATCATAAAATATTAACATTTGGGATGGGTTTTTCTCATTTTTCTTTACCAAATTAAAAAATTAAGTTGATCCTCCCTTACAATGTTGCATACTACTTTTGCCACGTATCATAGTAGCTATTATATTATCATTTTAACATTTTAATGATGTTTTTTGGGTACATCTTATTTTATTTCTCCAAATTGTCAACAGGTCCTCTCCACATTTATTGACTACTTCTTGCAGTACTGCTGACTTGTGATGCTGCCTCTGTGTGTTTGTGTGTGTGTGTTTGTGGGTATGCCACTATATTCTTGGTTTGCCTACACTGTTCCATTAGGTCTTTCTCTTAATTGATCCCTGTGTCTGCACCACCCATTTTAATTACAGCTTTACAAAACATATTAATATCTGGTCCTCCTAATGATTCTTATTGTTCCAAATGTTCTTAGCTATTTTCACCCACTTCTGTCTTCCTGTGAATTTTAAAATCACTTTGTCATGTTCCCTAAATAATCCCCAATGGAATTTAGTTTTAACTGATTTAAAACTCTTGCTTAATCCGAAGTGGTTACATGAGCATGAACTTTTCCACACTGAAAAAGGGCAAGTCTATCCACCCAAGTCTTCACTATTTCTCAGGAAATCTGCCTCGATTCCTCCACGTAGATGACATCAAGAGCTACCTTGTTAAAATTGTGGTATTTTCTGTTACCTTTCCACCATTATGTCTGCTACCTGGGATTTGCTGGTATTTAGGGAAACCTTGTGTGAGAGTGTGTGTGTGTTATCCATCTCATTTGCTGAAACCTCTTGTGAGTTTCTTTAATTAAATTTTAGTATCTAGTTTACCAGTCTAATAATCACATCATCTGTGAATAATGAAAATTTTGTGTCCTTCTTTACAGTTGTAATATCTCTTATTTTGGTTTTATGTTTTGTTGCATTGGGTAGAGCTTTTTGGGCAATGTTTGGGTAGAGCTTTGTGTTACTGCAACCTCCAAGACTTATCCTCCAGTAAATTTTTCTTATGTGTGATGTTAGTGGTAGGTTTGAAATAGTTATTTTTAAACATAATAAAAAATATCTCTATTGCATCATTTATCTTCGTGCCTTTTAAAATCAGAAATGGATATTAAATTTTATCAAATGCCTTTTTAGCATCTATTCATATGATCATATTGGTTTTCTACTTGGACTTATTTATGTGTTATTTTCCTAGATTTTTTTGTATTACTAAATCTGTCTGGGTACCTGAGGTAAATGACCTGTTTATGGGGAACCAATTTAATAGCATATTAAAAGAATAGTTTGTAACAATTTGAGAATCTCTCCGTCTTTTTCTGTCTTATGTAATTGCTTACATAACATGGAAATTATCAGTTGTTGAAAGATTGAAAGAAATCATTGGAAAAGCCATCTGGCTCCAGTGTTGTTTATTCTAATTTTCTTTTTTATGGAATGCTTAATTAATTTATTGTCCTTCTTTTTTGTTTAATAATGGCTTTTCAGATTCTGAAAACAGGTTTTGTCCTATCCCATAGACATTAAACATCATTGTTCTCATTGTAATAGTTCTAAAGTATATGAAATTGTGGTTTTGATTTCCTATTTGATATGAGCGTTACTTAGGAAAGTTCTTATTTTCCCCAACTGGAAGTTTTTATTTGTTTAGAATTTTGGTTCAATAACATCTGGTTCCATCTCATTATACAGAGGTAATATAATGTATACCTTTCCATATACAGAGAATTTATTGATTTTTGTGAATGCCCCTTGACATTTTGATCCTCCATCCCAAATATGATCACTTAAGTATTAAAATATTATTTCCTTCTCTATCATATTTTCTGGGAGTAGCTTTCATAAGTTTTTGTTTTATTTTTATTCATAAATTCAGACATTTCAAATGTATACATACACAGCCTTTTTCTTTTCTCTTTTGTGAGTTGTTCTCTTGTTAAGCTGAAAAAGATTTTTGCCACTCCAGATTATTTTTTTCGAATTTCAGATCTACAGGCTGTTACAAGAATGGCACAATAAACATCCCTATATCCTTCTCCCAGATTCACCAGTTGTAAATATTTTGTCAATTTACTTTATGTCTCTTCTCCTGATCTCTGAAATGCTTGCTAGGTTAGTTGTAGTAATCATGACTCTTTAAAGCCTCCAGTCTGTATCTCCTCAGAAAAAGGTCAGCCTTCTACATATCCACAGTGCAGTCATCACACTCAAGAAATTGAGTGCAGTATCCAATCAAGAATCACACGTTGCATTTGACTGCCGTAGTCATCTTGAAATTTTTCAGGAAACAAATTAAATTTTGAACTGTTTGAATATAATACGGTTTGTCGTATATGGTGAAGTCTTAAATTTGGTGCTTTTTTTCCTCATAATTATGGAATTTTCCCAACACTATTTATTGATAAAATTTTCTCTTTTCCATTGCCTTGCATTGCTTCTATTTCTATATATAAAATTCGCACATACACATACACATACACACACACCCCACACACACACATCCCTCTTTCGTTTTCTTTTAATCGTACTCCAGTACCCATGGTTTAATTATTTTAACTTCATAATATCCTCTAACATCTAGTAGTGGTTTTTCACTCATATTCCTCTGTTTAAAAATAAGTGCTGGACTATGTTTCCTATTTTAAACAAACAAACCAAAATAATCCCATTGACATTGTTAGAATTTCAAAATTGAGGTCATCTACATCTTCGGGGCATCAAACTGTCACCTAACTGACCTCCTATTTTATACTATTTGCTTTTTCCCAAAGAAAAAAACAGTAGTTTGGCAAGAATTGACATCTTTACAATATGTGATGCTTTCATCCAGGGCTTTAGCATTTCTGTCCGTTTATTCATCTTTAGGTCAGCACAATTATTTAACACCCACTGTGCCAAGCCCTGTGCTAGGGACTGGAGATATTATATCACTCAGTAGAGTTTTTTTTTTTTTTTCTTTTCCTTTCCCAAGTCAGGCCTGTACATGTCTTATTTGTGTTATCCTTAGCTATTTTTTAAAGGATCCTATTCTAAAAGGGTTTTTCCCTTACCTCTTCTAGCTTGTTTTTCATGTTGTACAGTTTATTTATCTCTATATTCTATCAAACCACTTTACTGAATTCTTTTATTAATTTTAAAATCTTTCACTTGATTCTCTTCAACATATTAGGTCACAGTCATATTATCTACAAATGATGATAAATTGCTTTCCTCTCTAAAATGTATATCTCTTCTGTTTTGTGTCTTATTGCATTGGCCAGAATTATCCCACTTTAGATACAAGTTCTAGAGGTGAAATGACTTGCTCAGCATGTCAGACAGAGCTAGTGAGTGGTAAAGCCAGAACTAAAACCTCAACCTTGCTTTTTTGGTGCAGTAAAGGTCACTAAAATAAGGCCATCCATCTAAATATAACTGTCCCCATATCTATCCAGTTGCTTTTTCCGAAAAGGAAGGTTGACATTTGCAGTGCTTACAGTTGTCTCTTTAAATGACTTAACCTCTTAGGTGCACACACATATACACACGCACACGCACACACACACACACACACAGAGCCGGCATGACGACGGTAAATGATATGGAGAAAAATTAAGCAGTGAGGGCTTTCCTGGTGGCGCAGTGGTTGAGAGTCCGCCTGCTGATGCAGGGGACACGGGTTCGTGCCCCGGTTCGGGAAGATCCCACATGCTGCGGAGCGGCTGGTCCCGTGAGCCATGGCCGCTGAGCCTGTGTGTCCGGAGCCTGTGCTCGTAATGGGAGAGGCCACAACAGTGAGAGGCCCGCATACCACACAAAAAAAAAAAATTAAGCAGTGAAGTGGGACAGGGTATAATGTGGTTGGAGTTGCTGTTTTATTTTATTTTTTTAATATATAATTTTTAAATTATTTATTTATTTATTTTGGCTGCACTGGGTCTTAGTTGCAACACGTGGGATCTTTGTTGCAGCACGTGGGATCTTTAGTTGCAGCATGTGGGATCTTTTAGTTGCAGCATGTGGGATCTTTTAACTGCGGCATGCGGGCTGTTAGCTGCGGCATGCATGCGGGATCTAGTTCCCCGACCTGAGATCGAACCTGGGCCCCCTGCGTTGGGAGCACAGAGTCTTACCCACCGGACCACCAGGGATGTCCCAAGGTTGATATTTTAAATACAGCGATCATGTAAGACTTCTCCAGCAGAGGTGAAGAAGCAAGTCTTCCAAGGGTTATGTATATCTGAGGGAAGAGCATTCCAGGGATCAAGGATAGTAAATGTGATGGCCTTAAGATGGGAACATGCCTATAGGGTATTCAAAGGACAGCAAAGAGGCCTCATAACAGAGGACCTTGGAGACACTGTAAAGATGCTGCCTTTTACTCTACACAAGGTGGGAGGCATAGCGGGGCTTTGAGCACAGGAGTGTCGTGACCTGAGTCATGTTTTTAAAGGGTCACTCCAGCCACTGTTTTGAGATTGTTGGGGGCAAGATTGGAAGCAGGAAGACCAGTTGGTAGGCTATGGCAGTAATCCAATCAAGAGATCATGGGGGCTTGATAGGGTAGTAGCTGTGGAGGTGATGGAAGTGGTCAGATTCTGGATATGTATTGAAATTAGAACCATGGGAGTTGCTTATGTACGGTATTGTGAATGAGAGAGGACCAGTGATTAAGAGAAAATACATGAGGGCTAAGTCTTCTGCATTATGGTTTAAAAAATATCTCCACCCCAGTAAGTACATGCTCAATTAATGCTAGTTATACTTCTTTTAAATATTTGAGAAGAAGATAAGGCACTCTAGCCATCATGAGATGGTTGTCTGTTTTCTCCTTTTAAGGTTTCTTTTGATTTTATCTGATAATAATTAAAACTTAATTTGAACTCTTCATTTGAATTGTTATGGCCCCTTTACACAACATATGTTTCTTCCTTTAAATTTCTACTCAAAATCCACTTTTGTTAAATGTATTAAGTGCAGTTCAATCACAGGAGAAGAGTCCAAATGGAAAACAAGGCAAATCTTTGTGGTCTAATTTGATAACACTGTAATAATAATGCATGCAGCAGTTGTTTTGGCTCCAGCCAACTTTTAGGAAAAGCACTCTACTCTGTAGAAAGAATGTTCTAGACACACTATCCCATTTAACCCTCACACTATCCTGTAAGCAACCCTCTTCTCAGAATCCTTCCCTGGCCAGGTTCCTCCTTCTGCCCTCCCCATATTGAACTGTACTGAACAGTTAATATATGTTTCCCCCATCTCAGTTCTGAGCTCCCAGTGCCCAGGGGCCATATTACATTCAAATTTTAACCTGCTACACTGTAGTCATACAATAAATAACCTGATGAATAAATGAGTAAGTACATGAAAGAGTGGGCAGTAGATCACACAGCTAGTCAGAAGCCAGGGAAAGATGCACATGCACGTATTCTGATGATAAACTGCAAATGTATTCCTCTCCCCATTTCCTTGCCTCCTCTAATGGCTATTGTGACTAAGCAAATCGTGAACAAAAACAGGAATTCCCAGACCCTTGGAGTAAAGGTTGGCTAACTAAGACATATCTTTGTAAATTTCAGTTTCATAGTTCCAAGTGACCTTTAAGGTGCGGAATGTAATTGCAAAGCTATATTCTGTTGGGGATTACAAAGCTCACACTTGTTTCTTAGCCCATCTTGTACAATTATGCCGAAAGTTTATCATAGCGTTTCTGTATTGAAATGTGTGCATCATTGAATACTAAAGCACAGACTCTTTGGAAGGGAGAAAGAACATTCAGGATTACTCAGTCCATTTCCCTCATTTCATTAAGAGCTTTATTGAGGTATAATTTGCATACCATAAAATTCAGTCAGTTTTAAGTGTACAATTCAATGATTTTCAGTAAATCTGTAGGGTTGTGCAACCATCACCACGGTCCCATTTTAGAAAATTTTCATCACACCATAAAATACCCTGTGCCTGAGTGCAGTTGATTCCTGTTCACACCTGCAGTCCCAGGCAAACACTAATCTGATTACTGTCTCTATAAATTTGCATTTTCTTGACATTTCATGTGAGTGGAATCATACAGTATATAAAGTGTTTTTCATCTGGCTTCTGTCATTTAGCATAATATTTTTGACCCTCATCTGTACTGTAGAGTATATTAGTAAATTGTTTCTTTTATTACTGAATAATATTTCATTATATGGATATACCACATATTGTTTATCTGTTCACCACTTGATAGACATTTAGATTGTTTTAGTGTTTTGGCTATTATGAATAATACTGTTATTAACATTTGTATACAAGTTTATGTATAGACATACATAGATAAGTATTTATGAATGGAATAGCTGGATGAATGGTAGCTTTATGTTTACCTTTTTAAGGAACTTCCAGACTATTTTCCAAAGTGACTGCACCATTTGACTTTCTCACAGCAATGTATGACAGCTCCAGTTTTCCAATACCCTTGTCAACACTTGCAATTGTCTGTCTTTTTACTGATAGCTGTTCTAAGTGGGGAGGGGAGTGGTTTCTTTTTAATTGTTGTTGTCTTATTTTCTTTTGTTCTTTTTTTTTATTTTTTAAATTTTTTTATTGAAGTATAGTTGCTTTACAATATTATATTAGTTTCAGGTATACAGCATAGTGATTCAGTATTTTTACAGATTGTACTACATTAAAAGTTATTATAAGATAATGGCTGTGATTCCTTGTGCTGTACAATATATCCTTGTTGCTTATCTATTTTATACATAGTAATTTGTATGTCTTAACCCCATACCCCTACTTTGCCCCTCCTCCCTTGCCTCTTCCCTTTGGTAACCACTAGTTTGTTTTCTGTATCTGTGAGTCTGTTTCTGTTTTGCATATATATTCATTTGTATTATTTTTTAGATTCCACATATAAGTTTGATTCCTTCTTTATATCTTTAGTTGTGGAAAATCTTTTCTGCTAGTCTTCAGGTCATTCTCATAGATAACTACTCTGTAAATAGTTGTAATTTTGGTGTGCCCATGGGAGGAGCTGAGCTCAGGGTCTTCCAACACCACCATCTTGGCCACACCTCTTAAGGTTGACCATCGTTTCATGAGTTTATAAACCACTTGTATTTTATCGTTAGTGAAATGTCTAGTCAAATCTTTTGCCAATTTTTAAATTGGGTTGTTAGTGTTTTTATTATTGAGTTGTATTGTGTCATTATGTATGTTAGATATGTCATCATACCTTGCATACCTTGCATACCTTTCAAATGTTTTCTCTCAATATGTAGCTTGTCTTTTCATTGGTTTAATAGTGTCTTTTGAAGTCAATTTTTTTTTTAATCTGATAACATCCAATTTATCAGATGCTTGTTTTTTTGAAAAGTCTTCTGGGATTCTGATAGAGATTGCTTTAAATCTATAGATAAATTTGTTGAGAATTGCCATCTTAACAATATTGACTATTTCAATCCATAAACAGGCACTGTCTCTTCATTTATTTAGATCTTCTTCATTTTTTTCAGCAGTTTTTTATACTTTTCAGTGTCTAAGTATTTTACATCTTTTGTTTAGATTTATTTTAGGTATTCTTTCTGATACTATTGTGAATAGAATTGTTTACTTAATTTCATTTTCAGATTGTCCTTTCCTAGTGATAAAGATAATTCATTTTTGTATATTGGTCTTATTATCTTGTGACCTTATTGAAATTGTTTTATTTCAAGTTGTGTGTGTGTGTGTATTCTTTAGAATTTTCTACATACAGAATAATGTCACCAGCAAGTAAAAAGTTTTACTTCTTCCTTTCAAATCTGGGTACCTTTAATTAATGAATTAACTAGCTTCACTGACTAGAATCTCTAGGACAATGCCTTATTTTATTGGCTTGAATCTCTAGTGCAATGTTAAACAGATGTCCTTGTCTTATTCCTGATTTTAAAGGGAAAGCATTTGATCTTTTACCCTTGAGTATGATATTAGTTTTATGTATTTTGTAGATGGACTTACCAAATTTAGAAAGTTGTTTTTTTCTATTCCTAGTTTGTTAGTACTTTTTTATCATAAATATGCATTGGATTTTTTTCAAATATTTTTTCTGAACTTGTTGAAATTATCATGATGTTTCTTCCCTTTATTTGAAAAATATGGTATATTGTATTAATTGATTTTGGATATTAAATCAACCTTGCATTCCTGTAATAAATCTCACTTAGTCATGATGTATAATCTTTTTCATATGTTGCTAGATTTAGTTTGCTAATATTTGGTTAAATATTTTTTAGATCTATATTCATGAAGGATAATGCTGTAGTTTACTTTCACTGTAATGTATTACTCTGGTTTTGATATCAGGGCCTCACAGAATGAGTCAGGATGCATTTCCTATTTTCTGGATATCAGAACTATTTATTGTTTTAATATTTGCCATATGGGCGGGGCTTTTTGAGGGAAGAATTTAATTACTAATTCAGTTATTTTACTTGTTATGAGTATATTGAAATTTTCTATTTTTTCATGAGTCAATTTTGGCAAGTTGTCTTTCTACGAATTTATCTGTTTCATCTATGTTGTCTATTATTTGGCATAAAGTTTTTCATAGCATTCCCTTGTAATTTTTAAAATTTCTATAGGCTCAGTAGTGATGCCTCCTCTTTCATCCTTGATTTTGTTAGTTTATGTCATAGCTCTTTGTCTTTGGATCAGTGTAGAGAAAGAGTTGCCAATTATGTTGATCTTTTCAAAAACCAACTTTTCTTTCATTGATTTTCACTCTAATTTTTATTCTTGTTTTCTTTCTGCCTATTTAGAGTTTAGTTTGCTCTTATTTTTCTACTGTCTTAAGGTAGATACTTAGATTAATGATTTGAGATCTTTCTTCTTTTCTAACATAGTTATTTAAGGCTATAAATTTTCCTCCAGTCACTACTAAAATTGTTATCGTTGCTAATACTGTTCAGTTTAATCATTGCTCTTTGGAGAGAGAATGTGCTGAGCTCCTCACTCCACCATTCAAGAAGGCCCACACCCTGATTTTTAAATATGAGGAAGTTGAGGCATATAGAGGTCTTTTAGGTTGGGTTCTTCCAGAAACAGACTCAGAGATGCTGGGTGGGCTTCCACTCCCTACTCTGGGCCACCATGGCTTCCCCCGTCATGTACAGATGCCTGCTTGCTCTGCCCTGTCTAATGGCTTTAGGACTGAACCATCTGGGAGGGAACTAGAGCAGGGCAGTTCAGAAATCTTGAACTGTACTTATAAGTTTTGAGGTTGGTTGTAGTGTTGATGAGTTAATTGTGAAACTATTTTGTGTGTGTCATGTGACAATGTATATGAGTAAAATATTGATATTGAAAATGAGGGTTCTTGGTGTAGGAATTTGGAAAAACAAATATGGGAAAGGTAACGAAGAATCTTATATTACTGGATTTGAATTGGCAATACCAGTATGAACTAATCAGTATGAACTTACGATGTTTAAAAAGGTATTTCACAACAAGGTCCTACTGTATAGCACAGGGAACTATATTCAATATCTTGTAATAACCTATAATGGGAAAGAATCTGAAAAAGAATTCACACACACATATGTATGAGTGAATCACTTTGCTGCACACCTGAAACTAACACAAAATTGTAAATCAACTATACTTCAATTAAAAACTGTATTCCTTAATTCTGTCCAGTTGAAGGGCATAGAAGCAATTGTATAACAGTACAATGAGCTTACTTGGTGCCCAGAAGTGCCTGATTATGGTTCCAGGGAAGGAGGGCACAGGTGAACCTTGAACATCTTGTGGTGCCTACAAGCAAGGGTGTGCTCAGTGATCAGCGGGGCCACCAAAGGATGTGGGAGCTGCCTGAAGGGGCTTCCACTGGACTTAAAACTATTTTTATTTTACACTTACTTAGATATTTTATACTTGTACATATTTATCAACTCCTTGTACCTGTGGCTCTTATATAACTATAAAAGTATAATACTATACTTACTTCAGCTATAAAAGTAAATCAAATTTACAAATAAATAATATTATAAAAGAAAAAAAAAGAAATCTTGGTGGAGAAGCCACTGTGATTGATGGAATGTTACCATATGCCTCAGCAGAGTTGGGCTGAAAACAAAGGTTGAAAAATACTTTGCCTAACTGGATCCCTGCTTTTATGCAAGTCCCATGTGGTCATTGGTCATAGGTGCCCTGTAGGGGAACTGTTGGTGCTCATAGAGGTCCCCTCATCTCCCCTTTCCTGCAATGTGCCCATCCTCCATATTCTATGCGCTTTGATGCAAATGGCCCTTGACCGTGACCATCTTTGAAGGGTTGCCGTTAGGCTACCAGAGCCACCTTGTTTGACCCACAAAGTTGGGAGTACCTGGGAGTTTGTCTCTGCAGGAGGGTCCATAACCAATAACTGATTGGTATCAGAGGCTCAAATACCCTTGGCTTGAGATAAGACAAACTGGGGGGTACAATTTATGCTCCGGAGCTCCCTATGGGATCAGATTGAGTCTGGGACCTTGCCTTGAAATCATATTCTTACTTAGCTTCTGCCCTGTTCTCTCCTCTTCCCTCATTCCCTTACTGGTTTCTCCTGGGACCACTTCTTTAACAGATTATTTGCATTGAAACTTTAGCTGAGGGTCTGTTTCTAGAAGAACTTGAACTAAAACCTATTTCTGGGAGAACATTGGCTCAAATATGCCACTTTCTGAAGTTGGGCAGCATACCCTCTATCTGTCTTCTGACTTCAACATTCTGAATGGATACAGCCTCTGGCTGGAAACATCTTCCCTGGATATAGAAAGGGCGCCACAGGATGTGTCTATGATGGAGGCATGGGTCTGATAGGTCCCTGGTGCCCCTCAGTGGTACCTGGTCAGAGGAGCGTGAGTCATCCTCTAAACTGTTAATTCGGGAAGCAGAGGAGGCATGAGAGTCCACGGCAGGGTTCTTCCAAAGCCTGCAGAGGTTCCTGCAGGTTTTGCTCTTAAAGGCATCTAAGGCTATTGACCTCTACGAGCTGGGGTCTTGGACTTTGGACCAGAGTAGAGTATTCTTGTCTCAGGAGACACTGAAACTAAAATATAGAAGTTGCTGGCAAGCCTGGGTCTGAAGAGTCAGGGAGGAGAGGGGAGGGAGCGTATCAGTCACTGTAGAAAGAGGATGAACAATGGACATTGACGGTGAGGAAACCAAAGCTAAGGAGGTCAAAGAGGTACAAATGCCCCTTGGCCTTATGCATTGAGGTGAGGTTGCAGCCTAGCTTTCAGGGTCCTGAAAGAAGAGACCCTTATAATAAATTATGCAGAAAATGTGGTCATAAATGTCCACCTTCTCATTGGGAGAAATAGAGAAGGTATCACAGGAGGGGGAAATGTATGAGTAAACATTGTATGTTGTGAGGTAAGCGTAGAAAAGAATAAGTTATTCTCGTACTATCAGGAATTTTCTACTTAAAAAAAATCCTGTCATTTTACAAATGATCCTGAATAGTTTATTCTAACCACTTATTTTGCACTAGAGATAATGACTTGGGCTGGGGAGAGTGGGTAGTCTCATTTAGGTATGATTTAATCATCACCAGCGAGCTGAAAAGAGCTTCGATAAATATATTTTCAAGAGAAGGCTGATGAGAATGAAGTTACCTCAGAAACAAAAATAATGTCCCCTCTCTCGTTTTTCTCCCACCGCCTCCTACAGTATGTAGTTCAGGGACAGGAAAGTCGCATAACTTGCTCGGCCATTTCTTACCTCCTTCCCCTTAGTCAGAACTCCCAGATCTTTGAGAGAGGCTGCATTCCCTGGCAAAAAAAGATTTATATGACGAAATGGTTTACAGCTTTCTGGCTGCAGTTGTAGATTTGCCTCTGCATGGACAGACTACAGACACAGTGGGCCTCAGGAAGCTGCTGGGTGTGCTCTGGCACGTTGGTCCCAATTGTATGTGAACCATATGTTGACGGCACAGTTTAACCCCAAAAATGTCCTTTGCTAGTCTTTGTGATTTCAGACGAGGCTGGGTGGAATAGAGCTATGCAATTGCAGCTACCAAGCAAAAAAACAAAACAAAATGCTTGGAAGGCCCTCTGCACATTTTGTTGGCTTATGGAAGAAGAAGGAAGGTAGAGAAAAAGAAAGGATACTGAACTGACCGTGGGTCTGGATTTCTACTTTTGCTGCTGTTTGATACCCATGTGGCGCTCAGCCTCAGTTTCCTCATCTGTAATCGGGCTGCTGAGTTTGGTTGAATTGACAAGTGAGTCCTCAATAATCAGATTGGTGGGGAGGAGGGGGCAGTGGGGTCGCAGGCTGACCCCTGGAGAGATGATTTGCCTCTCTCTGTAGCCCTTGACAGCATTCACGTGTAAGAGCTCAGCAAAGACCCCACTGCTTGGCTGTCCATGACTGCAGAATCTCATGCCACTCATGGGCAGCCCTCGGGCCAGCCTTGCGACGCTTCTTGATCCATCCCATTATCGGAGGGACAGGGACAACAGAATGATTCTAGGGAGTGGAATCCAGCCCCAGTGAAGCTCCCAAGGTTTTGGGGTAAGGATGACAGAAGGATTCAAGGGTGGCATGAGAGTTCTGGGCTGAGAAACAGAGACAGAGGTCTTCTCGTGTGGGTGGGATTAACCCGAGTGGTGATTAGGGATAGGCTGGGCCTCAGGGGAAAACAGGGACCCATAGCTCTTTTCAACGTCCTGCTTCTAGGGATGAGGCTGTTGGTCCCTCCCGACCTGGTCAAGAGGACATGAGGGCTGGATCGGTTGAGTGCCCCCCAAGCCCAGCGTAGAGTATTGTAGGTGCTATTGCAAGCATGGACAGGTGAACCCAAGAGGCTGTTGCTCCTTTTCTCTTAATTCCTTTTTGCCCTTTCCCTCATAGATTAGAGTCACATGAGTAATGGACCCTCAACAAGTAGTCCTTAGCACACTAGCCAGCTTCAGTTTTACTCGAGATTCTTGTTATATGTAAAGGAATACAGGTCCTGAAAACTGGCATAGGTGCTCCTCCACTCTCACCCCATGACCTCAGTTTGGGACTTGGGTCTTTGTGCTGTTTTTCAGGGACTGTTTTGAGCTTAACTGACCTGATAAACATAGTGATGGTACCATTGAAAAAGACCTCAGAGTTGAGGATAGGATGAATATTAAAGTCATAATTTAATTTAATTATTTGTTGACTTCAGTTTTTTTGTTTTTTTGTTTTTTGTGGTACACGTGCCTCTCACTGTTGTGGCCTCTCCCATTGCGGAGCACAGGCTCCGGACGCACAGGCTCAGCGGCCATGGCTCACGGGCCCAGCCGCTCCGCAGCATGTGGGATCTTCCCAGACCAGGGCACGAACCCGTGTCCCCTGCATCGGCAGGCGGACGCTCAACCACTGCGCCACCAGGGAAGCCCTGTTGACTTCAGTTTTATATACACATTTGGATGTCTCACACACACACAAATACATACACACACTTTGGGCTGTTGGAGACACTCACTCAGATTTCATACACACTTATTTAGGTGTCCAAACACTCAGGTTCACACTTGTCTGGATGTTACCCCCACTCATTCAGAGAGTATACATGCTCGCTCAGCTTTCAGACACCCAGGTCCTACAGATCCTCATTTGGACATCGTTCATACTCAGATATAGTTTGTACTCCCAGAGAGGTTGGCCACATTCACTCACATGTCACTCACATGCGCTCTGGGCTGTTGAGTTCTTGTCCAGATGTGCACAGCAGATAGCAGGCATCTCATTGAGCTGTTGCTCACCTCCATTCCCATATCACTCATCCAGGGGCAGCACTCACATGCCCATTTGTTTCCCATCCACATTGCTGACCATCCCCATGCTCAAGGAGATCCAGGGGAAGGCTTGACACATTGATTGTGTCATGTTTCCTTGGGTCAGTCCCTCTGTAGCCTTTTTTCCTTAATTAAATAATCCTGTACCTCTGTCTCCACCAAGTTGTGCTTCTTAACCAAGTGTCTGTAGATGGGTAGTCTGATTGAAGAATGGTAGCACTCACCACGTTCCATTTTTATAAACCGTGTGTTCGTTCACTGTGTCATCTTTAAATGATTGGTTTGAGGCCATTGCTGCAATCACTTCATTAATTTGCAAAAGTTCCTGGAGGTACTCTTTGGCTAATTGGCTTAAATCGTGAGTGCCAGAGATATGTGCAATAAAGATCTTAAAAAAAAAAAGAGCTTATTCAAGAGAACTACAAACTGTGGGCATTTGAAGAGATAGTAAAATGTTATCAAAACTCACGAAATTTAGGATAACTTTTATAAAAGGAGCCCACACATTTGGCATACAGTTGGTGTTTTAAAAAGGCTCGTCATCTCTCTTCACACGTTAACACCTTCTTACAGTCCTTCTAAGTTGAAGGGAATGTGTGAGATCCCTAGACAGGAGCTCAGAAGAATCACTGTTTATCTTGATTAGGGTTTCTGCATCCTGTCAGGTTGGGTTTCATGCTTATTTTCAATTTTAGTTCAATTTGGTCCATTTGAACAGGCATTCACTGATCACTATGTAGGTATCAGGCAACCTGCTGAGCAGTATGTGGATGGAGGAGAGTGATACAGAGATAACAAAGCCACAACTTCCACTGCCTAAAAGGTCACAGTCTAGACCTAGAAACAGCAGTTCCATGCTTATGTTATTGCCGTCCCGAGCAGATAGCCATTAACGAACAGTGGAGGAGCGAAGTAGGGGGAAAGTCATTCAGATTTGGAGGATCTATACCGGCTTCATAGAGGAGATGAAAGATAGGCTTAGCCTTTAGAGAAAGGCTTCCACAGGCAGAAGTTGAACGAGAGGGCATTGCAGATGGAGGAAGCACGAACTGGTGATGGCATAGGCTGGGATCCAAAGGAGATTTGTGCGATAGCATGGGGTCTGCTGCAGCTGCAATGAGGGGTTTACCATAAGACTGTCTGAGGGGTAGACTAGAAGCCAGACAAAGTGCCCCAAAGGTCAGGATGAGGAGTCTAGATTGTCTCGTTTGAAGAATGGAGAGCCTGTGAACGTGCTTGAAGAGGGACAGTGTTTATGTTCAGGAAGGTCAGTGGATTGACTGGTGAGTTGATCCAATCAATTAGAGGCAAAGAGACTAGCTGAGTTCAGCTAAGAGGTGGGGAAGTGCCCAACCTCAGCAGTTTGATGGGAGGAGAAAAAAAGGGAGGGACAGGTTCAGATTGCTGATATCAAGTCAACAGAACTTGTTGATCAAAGCAGAGTGCAAACCAAGGATGCAGGAAATGAGAATGAGCCCCGTCTTCACGATCTGGCCACTTGATGAGCAGTGCTACCCTCACTAAGGAAAGAAATGGAGAAGAGGAGCATACAGGTTTGTAGGGGTTGAAACTGAGTTGCATTTTTGGACATACGCAGTGTGAGCTGGCATTGGAACATCTAAATGGAAATCTGTTTCTACAAAGCAGCGGGTTTATAAGTCTGAAGCTCAGGAGGGAGGTTTAAGTTGCAGACAGAAGTGACGATGATAAAAGTTCATCCCTCCAGGGGGTTGCTCATCTGCCTCTCCTCTTTCCCGTCCAGTGTTTATCAGCTGGTTGTCAAGGAGGAGCGACTTCAGAAGTCACGGAGGGCAGCTGACATCATTGAGTGCTTTTCGGTGCCGGTGAGCTATAGGAATGCCTCCAGCCTCGATTCTCTACACTACTTTGCTGCTGAGTTGAAGCCTGCCAACCTGCCTGTCACCCAGCCATTTACAGTGGGTGACAACAAGACATACAATGGCTACTGGAACCCACCTCTTTCCCCTCTGAAAAGCTACAGCATCTACTTCCAGGCACTCAGCAAAGCAAATGGAGTAAGTATGGCCACATGGAGGCCATGTCTTGCCTTGTTTTTCCATTCTTAAATGAGAAGGCAGCATGACTTTAGAGCAGAGGTTGACAAACTAAGGCCCGTGGACCAAATCATCCTGACCCATGCCTTTTTTTGTGAGTAAAGCGTTGTTGGTTTTTGGCTTTTGGTTTTTCATACAGTGACGCCTATTCGTTTCCATGGTCTGTAACTGCTTTGATGCTCCAGCAGTACACTTGAGTAGTTGAGACAGACTGTATGCTGCATAAAGCCTAAATATTTACTATATGGCCCTTTACAGAAAAAAATTCTGAGACCCCTGTATTAGAGGATAGAAAGGTGTTTCACTTGGGCAAATCATATGCAGATCTAAGGCTTAATTTCCTCATCTATAAAAGAATACCTATAAATTTGATATCTATTAATGCACTAAACATGTTTTAGTTAATCAGTGACTGCTAACCCCTTTATCATTACCGTTAGTCACATTAGGAAGTATTTTTCTCCCGAAGACAAGGTAACCTTTTTGTGTCAAAGATTTTTTTGGTTACTGAGGAGTGCCAGTCATAACATTACAAAATCACGGGGCTGTGAAGGATTTGAAAGGTCATCCAATATCTCCCTCCCTCCCCCTACGTACAAAACAGTGCTTCAGTCAATATTACAATATCACAGTTAACTGATGTTAATAATTATTCCTTTTTTTAATTGAAGTATAGTTGATTTACAATGTTGTGTTACTTTCTGGTGTACAGCAAAGTGATTCAGTTATATATACATATTCTTTTCCATTATGGTTTATTACAGGATATTGTAAATAGTTCCCTGCACTATACAGTAGTACCTTGTTTTTTATCTGTCTTATGTATAGTAATGTATCTGTTAATCCCAAACTCCTCCAACCCCTTTCCTCTTTGGTAACCATAAGTTTGTTTTCTATGTCTATGGGTCTATTTCTGTTTTGTAAATAAGTTGATTTGTATCATTTTTTTAGATTCCACATATAAGTAATATCATATGATACTTGTCTTTCTCTTGCTGACTTACTTCACTTAGTATGATAATGTCTAGGTCCATCCATGTTGCTGCAAATGGCATTATTTCATTTTTTTTTATGGCTGAGTAGTATTTCATTGTGTGTGTGTGTGTGTGTGTGTGTGTGTATATATATATATGTATGTATATATACATATATATCACATCTTCTTTATCCATTCAAATGATGAACATTTAGGTTGCTTCCATGTCTTGGCTATTGTAAATAATGCTGCTATCAACATTAGGATGCAGGTATCTTTCTGAATTAAGGTTTTCTCTGCGTATATGCCCAGGAGAGGGATTGCTGGATCATATGGTAACTCTATTTTTAGTTTTTTAAGGAACCTCCATATTGTTCTCCATAGTGGCTCCACCAATTTACATTCCCACAAACAGGGTAGGAGGGTCCCCTTTTCTCTACATGCTCTCCAGCATTTATTTGATGATGTTAGTGCTTATTCTTGAATACCTCCAATGACAGAGAACTCACTTCTTTATGTGGTAACTTTGCTGATCTTTGTGGAGGCTGTGGCTCTAAGAAAGCTTTTTTTTTAACTGACTTAAATATATCGTTTATTGTAGTTTCTACCCATTGCTCTTGATCCATACTTTTAGGTCCCAATAGAACCAGTGCAATCACCTTCTCAGGTGGCATTTTTCTTCAGTTACATAAGAACTTTTCCACCATTCACTTCCCCTCTATACACACAGACCCATCTGGTCTTACGTTCGCAAGCTAACTATCTTTAAGTTCCTCTTATACTCAAGTATTTTCTGTCTAGGATGCTTTTGTGGACATGTTTTGTTTCAGGTTGCCATATTTCATTCAACAAATAGATAATGAACAGTGACGTTTGCTAGACGCGATAGTTCATATTAAGATTATGTAGTATGTGCCCTCAAAGAGCTTCTATAAATGTAAGGGAATCTTATGTGCCATGTTCCACAGTGTTTCTGGAGAAGTGAGAGGCTCACTGGAGAAGGGAAAGCTGAGACAGAAGCAAGATTTGCTAAAGTTCTTACAGAACAGCCTGTGGCCAAGGTAGTCTAGTCTGTCAGTGGCAGTCATTACCTTATGAGAAACCTGGATTGCGAAACTAATTAACATTTAAAATGTCCACATACCCATTTAGATTCCACATTGGTATTTCAGTTCTGCATTCATTACTGGTTCAAGCAACATTCCTTACAGAGAGTATAAAACTACAAAAAGAAGCCAGACTGCCTTCCACCTGTCCGTCTGGTCTTACCTCTGCATGCAACACTCTGATGTATTGTGGAGGAAGACATATAAAGATGGCCAGAAGCATCTGGGAGCTCATCTTCTTCTTGGTTCTCTGCATCCCATATGACCCAGTTTCTTGGTTCAGCACAACCCTGAGAAGGGATGGCTTTCCCTCCTCTTGGCAACATATCGAGAGGTGCTGTTGGGTTTCCACGCTGTGGAGCAGAGTCATAGCTTCATTCAACTCACCTGCTATCGCATTCCTACCAAGATTCTCCTGAAAACCCAGCAACAGACCAAGTTTGTAGAACCCAGGGAACTAGAAAATGGACCCCAGGAGAGATTTCCCCAACCTGAGCATGGTGGGTCCTAGAAGAACAGCAGATGAGGCAGGAGGATTGCTGGAGGTCTTGCCCCCCAGACATCGTATAATAGAAACCGTTTTCAAGACATGCGGTTTTGCCATTGGGCAAAAGTCACCCCACTGTGAAGCTGCCTCATCTAAGAAGCAGTTTCTACTACTGCTTCCGAGATAAAGCCATTTAATTAGTCATGCCTCTGATCCCACCCCGTGTGTACACCCATTTGGGAACTAAGGTTTGCTGTCATGAAACACGAGCAGGAATGGAACTGGATGGGTGCTTACGCCAGCTGTCTTGAGGGTATAGTCGGCCTCACAGGAACAGAGAGGAAAAAGCTGTGGGAGCTGGCACTCAGAGTATTGCATTTTTCTAGCAAGAGAAAAACCACACACCCTTTCAAATTACTGTGTAGTATTAAGTTTTACCGAAAAGAGTTGGGTGAAAGGGACACAGGAGCAGGAAAGTCATTCTCGGTCTAACACATCTCTGCTTGGCCCCCTCAGATTTCACCATATCATAAAGGGCGGAAGACAATGCAGTTAAGCCTGGAGGATTTTTGAGGAGATGTTATAACCCACACGTTTCTTACCAGCCAAGTTGTTGTTCTTGTGTAAATGCATCAGAAAGACATTCTCACCATCCTGAGGGTCCCACAGGTCCTGCTTCTAATAAATCATTCAAGGAGCAGCTGACCAAGCAATGAATCAAAATAAAGAAATCGAGAATAGAGAAATATGAAATAAAAAGACCCAAGTGAGCATGGAAACTTAAATATCACATTAATGCTAAATAATTGCTCTAAACATGTTACAAAGAGGTTAATATTAAAAGCAATTACTTAAAGAAAAGATGTATGATGTACAAAGTTAACAGTTGTGATCTGGGTCTGTAATTCACTCTTATGTCAACAAAAACTAAGAAAGAGTTGGAGGATTGATGAATGTAAATAAAAATCTGCTAATTATCCCACTTTAGACAGGATAGAATAGCAAATGACTATTTTATTTTTGATACTAAGATTTTTTTTAGGTATACTTTTTTGGAACATAAAGGCAGCCTTCCAATCTATCATAGAAAAGCCAGAAGACAACAATCTGCAAAGAAAAGGGGGAGAAATAAAGGAAACTATAAGTAAACATGGAAATCAGCAACTGTAAAGCAGGCCAGAAACAGAAGCACTATATATTTTTTTTAAGTGATGCTTTACTCCCTTCAGAAAGGGGTAAAATGTCTTGAGTCAAGTAAAAACCAGAATTCAGCAAATCTGTATCACTAGAAGATTAAAAACAAAGGTTAGGGCAAAGTTATATTACATTTAAAAAATTAAAGGAAAGCAGAAATGGCCGTTTGTTGCAGGATGGTTGTGGGCAAGGTTGAATGATTTACTGTCAGTCAATTTCATTGCTTCCGATCCCGTCTACAAGTTTCAGTCAAAACAGAGTAAGAGAATTTTAGGGTTCAGATATATTTATTCTGTGAATAGTAAAGATGTTTTTTCAGCTTAGCAGAGTGCCTAAATAGTCAGCCTTTACCATCAGACTGCCTATACACAAAACCCTAGTAACTGTGACTTTTAAGTAACCTATTAAAAGAGTTAGATGTGACTGATTAATTAATTAAGGAAACATCTAGCAAGCACACACTCTATGTCCCCCCCCCCAAAAAAAGGCATCTTTTTTAAGTGCTGGGAATAAAGCAGCAAGCTAAACAGACAAAAAATCCCTGCCCTCGTAGCATTTACATTCTAGCAGGGGAGAGACCAAAAATAAATAAGTAAAATCGTGTGTCAAATAATTAGTCATTAGGTTTAGAAATGTGGAGGTCACTCATTAAATCTTGACTATTATTAGGATGGGAGTAAAGACATTTTACAGACTCTACAGTGAACTCTATAAATGTGGAGTCATTTAATCCAGCCCTATAAAAACCATGGAGAGTCCGAGTATGATGTCCACTATGAAGCATGGTCCTCAGAGTCCTCACAGGCGCTTCCATGAAGTGTGAGTTCTTCACAGGCACTTGCGTTTGGAATTTTGATCAGATTAGTATTGGGTTGGCCCAAAAGTTCATTTGGGTTTTTCCATAGCATCTTATGGAAAAACCCGAACGAGCTTTGGGGCCAACCCAATATCCCATTTACCCATCTATGCTTTCTTACAGATGACGAGGTCAGTCCCACCTGTTGAAGCACTGTCTTTGGTGCTGAATTCTCAGCATCTGTTTTTCTTGCGAATCAGGCCATATTGTAACTATTTGTTTTGGATACAACAATATTACAGATCTGTAGCGGTTAAGAATTGGATGATTTTGAGGTGTCATCTAATCTACAGCAGAAGCCAACACAGAAATCTCTAATAAAGTGTTCTTGGCAAGGCATTATATAGCCTCAGCTTGGCCACTGCACTTCTTTGGAGGGAAAGAGTTGATTCCTTTGTTGAACAAGAAAAATTGTTAGAACTTTCTCCTTTCTATAAAGCCACATTCTGTCCCCTTAACGCTCTACTCTTGGAAACTTGTATTGATTTGAGCAAATCATATCATTCTTTACCATGTCAGCCTTTTGGAGAAAATACGACAGTATCAACTACCATCCCTGGTCACCCAGGCCATCTCTCATTGATATTGAATATGCAATTACTTCTGTTTCTCATAGGGCATGATTTCTGTATCTCTTTCATCCTGTTTATTCTGTTCTCTCATAGACAGACTCCTTTTTTCCAATGCCTTCTTTAAAAAGGGGTAACCAGAATGTAGCATTGTACTGCAGATATAGTTAGACCATTCCTGCTACATTTCAACTACCCCTCCTCTCTTGACCATTTTCTAAGACATTATTTCTCATACATTCCAAGATACTTTTCTCGCTTCAGGGACCTCTTGCAGGCTGCTGTATTATCCATGTCTGTCTTCTTCATTCTTTGAAGAACTAGTACCTTCTCAGTTTTTAGGCCTCATCTTCAACGTCATATCCTTTGGGAACTTCCCAATCATATTATCTAAGAGCCATCACACCAATACTCACGTTAACCTGTTGTTTTTATTTAAAACGTTGTGCATATTTTTTAAACATCTTTATTACAGTATAATTGCTTAACAATGGTGTGTTAGTTCCTGCTGTATAACAAAGTGAATCAGCCATACGTATATATACATATATCCCCATATCCCCTCCCTCTGGTGTCTCCCTCCCAGCCTCCCTATCCCACCCCTCTAGGTGGTCACAAGGCATGGAGCTGATTGCCCTGTGCTATGTGGCTGCTTCCCACTAGCTATCTGTTTTACGTTTGGTAGTGTATATATGTCACTGCCACTCTCTCACTTCATCCCAGCTTACTCTTCCCTCTCCCCGTGTCCTAAGGTCCATTCTCTACATCTGCGTCTTTACTCCTGTCCTGCCCCTAGGTTCTTCAGAACCATTTTTTTCTTTTTTTTTAGATTCCATATATATGTGTTAGCATATGGTATTTGTTTTTCTCTTGCTGAGTTACATCACTCTGTATGACAGACTTTGGTCCATCCACCTCACTACAAATAACTCAATTTCATTTCTTTTTATGGCTGAGTAATATTCCATGGTATATATGTGCCACATCTTGTTTATCAATTCATCTGTCAATGCACAATTAGGTTGCTTCCATGTCCTGGCTATTATAAATAGTGATGCAAAGAACATTGTGGTACATGACTGTTTTTGAATTATGGTTTTCTCAGGGTATATGCACAGTAGTGGGATTGCTGGGTCATATGGTAGTTCTATTTTTAGTTTTTAAAGGAACTTCCATACTGTTCTCCATAGTGGTTGTATCAATTTACATTCCCACCAACAGTGCAGGAGATTCCCTTTTCTCCACACCGCCTCCAGCATTTATTGTTTGTAGATATTTTGATTATGGCCATTCTGACCAGTGTGAGGTGATACCTCATTGTGGTTTTGATTTGCATTTCTCTAATGGTTAGTGATGTTGAGCATCCTTTCATGCCTTTGTTGGCAATGTGTATATGTCCTTTGGAGAAATGTCTATTTAGGTCTTCTGCACATTTTTGGACTGGGTTGTTTGTTCTTTTCATATTGATCTTCATGAGCTGCTTGTAAATTTTGGAGATTAATCCTTTGTCAGTTGCTTCATTTGCAAATATTTTCTCCCATTCTGTGGGTTGTCTTTTCGTCTTGTTTATGGTTTCCTTTGCTGTGCAAAAGCTTTGAAGTTTCATTAGGTCCCATTTGTTTATTTTTGTTTTTATTTCCATTTCTCTAGGAGGTGGATCAAAAAGGATCTTGCTGTGATTTATGTCTTAGAGTGTTCTGCCTATGTTTTCTTCTAAGATTTAGATAGTTTCTGGCCTTACATTTAGGTCTTTAATCCATTTTGAGCTTATTTTTGTGTATGGTGTTAAGGAGTGATCTAATCTCATACTTTTACATGTACCCGTCCAGTTTTCCCAGCACCACTTATTGAAGAGGCTGTCCTTTCTCCACTGTACATTCCTGCCTCCTTTATCAAAGATAAGGTGACCATATGTGCGTGGGTTTATCTCTGAGCTTTCTATCCTGTTCCATTGATCCGTCTTTCTGTTTTTGTGCCAGTACCATACTGTCTTGATTACTGTAGCTTTGTAGTATAGTCTGAAGTCAGGGAGCCTGATTCCTCCAGCTCCGTTTTTTGTTCTCAAGATTGCATTGACTATTCAGGGTCTTTTGTGTTTCCATACAAATTGTGAAATTTTTTGTTCTAGTTCTGTGAAAAATGCCATTGGTAGTTTGATAGGGATTGTGCTGAATCTGTAGATTGCTTTGGGTAGTATAGTCATTTTCACAGTATTGATTCTTCCAATCCAAGAGCATGGTATATCTCTCCATCAGTTTGTATCACCTTTAATTTCTTTCATCAGTATCTGATAGTTTTTTGCATACAGGTCTTTTGTCTCCTTAGGTAGGTTTATTCCTAGGTATTTTATTCTTTTTGTTGCAGTGGTAAATGGGAGTGTTTCCTTAATTTCTCTTTCAGATTTTTTATCATTAGTGTATAGGAATGCAAGAGATTTCTGTGCATTAATTTTGTATCCTGCTATTTTACCAAATTCATTGATTAGCTCTAGTAGTTTTCTGGTAGCATCTTTAGGATTCTCTATGTATAATATCATGTCATCTGCAAACAGTGACAGTTTTACTTCTTATCTGATTTGGATTTCTTTTAGTTATTTTTCTTCTCTGATTGCTGTGGCTAAAACTTCCAAAATTATCTTGAATAATAGTGGTGAGAGGGCAACCTTGTCTTGTTCCTGATCTTAGTGGAAATGGTTTCAGTTTTTCACCATTGAGAGCGATGTTGGTTGTGGGTTTGTCATATATTGCCTTTATTATGTTGAGGTAAGTTCCCTCTATGCCTACTTTCTGGAGGGTTTTTATCATAAATGGGTGTTGAATTTTGTCAAAAGCTTTTTCTGCATCTTTTGAGATGATCATATGTTTTTTCTCCTTTAGTTTGTTAATATGGTTTATCACATTGATTGAAGAATCCATGCATTCCTGGGATAAACCCCACTTGATCATGGTGTATGATCCTTTTAATGTGCTGTTGGATTCTGTTTGTTAGTATTTTGTTGAGGATTTTTGCATCTATGTTCATCAGTGATATTGGCCTGTAGTTTTCTTTATTTTGTGACATCTTTGTCTCGTTTTGGTAACAGGGGGATGGTGGCCTCTTCAAATGAGTTTGTGAGTGCCCCTCCCTCTGCTATATTTTGGAAGAGTTTGAGAAGAAAAGGTGTTAGCTCTTCTCTAAATATTTGATAGAATTCACCTGTGAAGCCATCCGGTCCTGGGCTTTTGTTGTTGGAAGATTTTTAATCACAGTTTCAATTTCAGTGCTTGTGATTGCTCTGTTTATATTTTCTATTTCTTCCTGGTTCAGTCTTGGAAGGTTGTGCTTTTCTAAGCATTTGTCCATTTCTTCCAGGTTGTCCATTTTATTGCCATACAGTTGCCTGTAGTAATCTCTCATAATCCTTTGTATTTCTGCAGTGTCAGTTGTTACTTCTCCTTTGTTTCTAATTCTATTGATTTGAGTCTTCTCCCTTTTTTTCTTGATGAGTCTGGGTGATGGTTTTTCAATTTTGTTTATCTTCTCAAAGAACCAGCTTTTAGTTTTATTGATCTTTGCTATTGTTTCCTTCATTTCTTTTTCATTTATTTCTGATCTGATCTTTATGCTTTCTTTCCTTCTGCTAACATAGGGGGTTTTTTGTTCTTCTTCTCTAATTGCTTTAGGTATAATGTTATATTCTTTATTTGAGATGTTTCTTCTTTCTTGAGGTAGGATTGTATTGCTATAAGCTTCCCTCTTAGAACTGCTTTTGCTGCATCCCATAGGTTTTGCGTTTTATTTTCTCATTGTCATTTGTTTCTAGGTATTTTTTGATTTCTTCAGTGATCTCTTGGTTATTTAGTAGTGTATTGTTTAGCCGCCATGTGTTTGTATTTTTTACAGATTTTTTTCCTGTAATTGATATATAGTCTTATAGTGTTGTGGTCAGAAAAGATACTTGATACAATTTCAGTTTTCTTAAATTTACCAAGGCTTGATTTGTGACCCAAGATATGATCTGTCCTGGAGAATGTTCCATGAGTCCTTGAGAAGTAAGTGTATTCTGTTGTTTTTGGGTGGAATGTCCTATAAGTATCAATTAAGTCCATCTTGTTTAATGTGTCATTTAAAGCCTGTGTTTCCTTATTTATTTTCATCTTGGATGATCTGTCCATTGGTGAAAGTGGGGTATTAAAGTCCCCTACTATGATTGTGTTACTGTCAGTTTCTCCTTTTATGGCTGTTAGCATTTGCCTTATGTATTGAGGTGCTCGTATGTTGGGTTTATAAATATTTACAATTACTATTTCTTTTTCTTGGATTGATCCCTTGATCATTATGTAGTGTCCTTCTTTGTCTCTTGTAATAGACTTTATTTTAAAGTCTATTTTGTCTGATATGAGAATTGCTACTCTAGCTTTCTTTTGTTTTCCATTTGTATGGAATATCTTTTTCCATCCCCTCACTTTCAGTCTGTATATGTCCCTAGGTCTGAAATGGGTCTCTTTTAGACAGCATATATACGGGTCTTGTTTTTGCATCCATTCAGCCAGTCTGTGTCTTTTGGTTGGAGCATTTAATCCATTTATATTTAAGGTAATTATCAATATGTATGTTCCTGTGACCATTTTCTTAATTGTTTTGGGTTTGTTTTCGTGGGTCTTTTCATTCTCTTGTGTTACCTGCCTAGAGAAGTTCCTTTAACATTTGTTGTAAAGCTGGTTTGGTGGTGCTGAATTCTCTTAGCTTTTGCTTGTCTGTAAAGGTTTTAATTTCTCCATCGAATCTGAATGAGATCCTTGCTGGGTAGAGTAATCTTGGTTTTAGGTTTTTCCCTTTCATCACTTTAAATATGTCCTGCCACTCCCTTCTGGCTTGCAGAGTTTCTGCTGAAAGATCAGCTGTTGACCTTATGGGGATTCCCCTGTATGTTATTTGTTGCTTTTCCCTTGCTGCTTTTAATATTTTTTCTTTGTATTTAATTTTTGATAGTTTGAGTAATAATGTGTCTTGGTGTGTTTCTCCTTGGATTTATCCTGTATGGGACTCTCTGGGCCTCCTGGACTTGATTGACTCTTTCCTTTCCCCTATTAGGGAAGTTTTCAACTATAATCTCTTCCAGTATTTTCTCAGTCCCTTTCTTTTTCTCTTCTTCTTCTGGGGCCCCTATAATTCGAATGTTGGTGCATTTAATGTTGTCCTAGAGGTCTCTAAAACTGTCCTCAATTCTTTTCATTCTTTATTCTGCTCTGCGATAGTTATTTCCACTATTTTATTTTCCAGGTCACTTATCCGTTCTTCTGACTCATTTATTCTGCTATTGATTCCTTCTAGAGAATTTTTAATTTCATTTATTGTGTTGTTCATCATTGTTCGTTTGCTCTTTAGTTCTTCTAGGTCCTTGTTAAATGTTTCTTGTATTTTCTCCATTCTATTTCCAAGACTTTGGGTCCTCTTTACTATCATTACTCTGAATTCTTTTTCAGGTAGACTGCCTATTTCCTCTTCATTTGTTTTGTCTGGTGGGTTTTTACCTTGCTCCTTTATCTGCTGCGTATTTCTGTCTTCTCATTTTGCTTAACTTACTGTGTTTGTGGTGTCCTTTTCGCAGGCTGTAGGTTTGTAGTTCCCATTGTTTTTGGTTTCTGCCCCCAGTGGGTAAGGTTGTTGTAGGATTCCTGGTGGAGGGGACTGGTGCCTTTGTTCTGGTGGAGGAAGCTGGATCTTGTCTTTCTGGTGGGCATGCCACATCCGGTGGTGTGTTTTGGGGTATCTGTGAACTTATTATGATTTTAGGCAGCCTCTCTGCTAATGGGTGGGGTTGTGTTCCTGTCTTGCTGGTTGTTTGGCATGGGGTGTCCAGCACTGTAGCTTGCTCGTTGTTTAGTGGAGTTTGGTCTTAACGTTGAGATGGAGATCTCTGGGAGAGCTCTCGCTGATTGATATTATGTGGGGCTGGGAGGTCTCTGGTGGTCCAGTGTCCTGAGCTCAGGTCTCCTACCTCAGAGGCTCAGGCCTGACACCTGGTCAGAGCACCAAGACCCTTACATGTAAATTGGTTAAATTCTCCAATCCAAAGGCACAGGATGGCTGGCCTTCCATGCTGCACTCGGTCCTCCAGCTGGGCCTCGTCCGTCGGGCCTGGTTGACATGGAGAGCCTGCTTTGGATCCAGGTCCAGCTGCATCCCCTAGCATCTAGAAGAAGCAGCTGATGCTCCTATCTTCCCTTATCCCTGCTGCAACTCATCACGATCCGGTAGCGCCTGAGGCTCTGCCCCTCATCCATTGTGCATATTTTTAATTGCACTTGTTTTTTGCAGTGCATGCCTCTCTCATTAGACTGAGAGCTCCAGGAGGCAGGATCTCTCGTTTGCTGCTGTATTCTCCCTACTGAGTACAATATTTAACACACAGTAGAAACTCAGTCATCATTTGATGAATAAATGAATGAGAGTACAGACTGTTTCTTGTTTTCTCTGAGTCTCAGTTCCCTCACTTATAAAATTGAAATAGTAATACATACTTCGCACAGTCATTTTGAGGAGGATTAAATGAGAAACGATCTTGAATACTGAAAGGCACAAAATAAGTGTGAGTAAAGTCTGAATTTCCATTCAGTGTAGTGTGAGAGATCTGGCTCTGAGCTATTTTCCTCATAGAAAGATCTGCCATAAAGGACTTTCCTTCCATCATAGCAGTAATACTTTCCACAGCTGTCTCATTTCACAAGCTCCAGGCTCCTGGGAAGCCTTGATTTCCTCCAGATCTTCCACATGGTACCCAGAGTAGCTGTCTCAGCTGTAAACAGCGGGTGGGTGCAGTTTTGCATTGTTTCTTTCCCACTCTTCCCAGAATGAGGTCTGCTGAATCTACTGTTCTCGGCATCCCCACCACCATTAGCCATGATCGTGAAGATGAAAGGACCATAATTAACGGTTGTATGCAAAACAAGTGTGGCGAGTTCATGCAAATATCCATCAGAAGCCACCCTTTGTTGGGCAGCGCTATTGTGCCTGTTCTATTTATGCAGAGGGAAGACTCCTTCCTATATCCTTTTCATCACGTGGGGGCACATTTAACCTGCATGATGCCTCCTCCAAATGGTGAGCTAAATAAGAGAAGTGGGAAGCAGAAGGGTGACCACTCTCTATGTTTCATTTCCTCTTCCAGCTCCTGAATTCACGTGCCTCTTAAGAACAGTTGGAAGGCAGATGCTCTTTTGAATGAGTCCTCGTGTTTGCTGCGTTAATCACATTATAATAGGTGGGACGATCTAGGTAGAGCTGGGTTAGGGAAAATTCTGTGTCTCTGAATGAATTGGAAGAAACCATATTTAGTTGTGTCCAAGCCCTGTGAAAATAATATTTGCACATGGATGGGTTTACTGAGGCATGGTTGGGTAGACAGAGCTGAAAGTCAGGCATCAGACAGACTTGGCTTTGAATTATGGCTGTTCCCATGTATGTGAACTTGAGCTGATTTCTTCCCATCTCAGGATACATAATGAGATTAATGATGTACCTCCCCCAGACTTGGGGAGAGCAAATGAGACAATGCGTATAAGGCATCCGTCACAGTTGTTGTAGTTCTAGTTCTCTTTTCCTTTTTGCTGCTTCCCTGAAGCTCCTCTCTTGAAGGAGGGGAGGGTTGAAGCGCCCTTTCCTGGTACGTTCCAGTTTGTCCTGTAGACTCCACGTAGAAGCACGTCACTTCCTAGGAGGACCTCAGGGGCCGTGTCTGTGTGGCACCTGCTGACTGCCTTAATTCACCCATGACTAAGTTGCTTTGTAACCCCACCCCAAGCTTTATTTTTCTTAGTTTAACTTTTCATATGTGGTTCCAAGCCTGACATCTGTTCCTGTTGAATCTTTTGATATAATTGATTTTGGCTTTGGAGAATGATCTTGCCCCTCCCAACCCCATTTCCTGATTCTGTTTTTACTTTAGTGACTGTTCACATGAAAAAAGCTCAGGTGGACCATGGAATGAGAAGATGCGGGAATCCCAAGCTCCAATGAGTTAGAGTTAAGACCACACAGGAGGTCACATGGCTTGGATCTGAGATATTCCAGAGGGAGTTTATAAGAAAACTCCTGTATTGGTTAGGATAAACTAATTTATGCTGTAGTAACAAGCAACCATGAAATCTCAGTGTATTCCAGAAAAAATATTTTCCACTCTTTCTACATGTGCAAAATGGGCCAGCAGAAGGGCTCTGCTTATCCTAGTTACTCAGGGACTTAAGTTGGAAAGTCCATCTTGACATGTGCTTCCATAATCACCAAGGCAGGGAAAGAAATGTGGCAAACAAGGCAATGGTTCTAAAAAGTTTCCACACAGAATGATACACAGCACTTTCCATTGGCCAAGACTAGTCATGCAGCCATGCCTAACTTCAAAAAGGAATGAGGGGGCTTCCCTGGTGGCGCAGTGGTTGAGAGTCCGCCTGCCGATGCAGGGGACACGGGTTCGTGCCCCGGTCTGGGAGGATCCCACGTGCCGCGGAGCGGCTGGGCCCGTGAGCCATGGCCGCTGAGCCTGCGCGTCCGGAGCCTGTGCTCTGCAGCGGGAGGGGCCACAGCAGTGAGAGGCCCGCGTACCGCAAAAAGAAAAAAAAAAAAAAAAAAAAAGGAATGAGGCAGTGCCTTCCAACTGTGTGCCCAGAGGGAGAACTGGGATATTTGAGAACATCCCTAAGGGCCACCACACTTCCCCATTATACCCTAAGCTTTTCCTTCAAACTTTCATAATACCCAGACTCACTCTTGAAGCACCGGTGCAGTTTCTATCACAGATCCTGAGAACTTTCTTTTATTGAGCACCTGCTGCATCCCACACACTAAGCAAGGTGTTTTCATGTATACTACCTTATGATTGGTCTCACAAAGTGACTCCTTTTAAATCAGTGCATGCGTGGACTGCCAGAAGCACCATGAAATCTCATAGCATCTCAGTTACTTCATACTGATGGAAGGATTTTAGTAGCAGCTTTGTCTTTACCTCCCTGGAGATGTGGTCAAGAAATGTCTAACATTCCCTGTGACACTGTTCCACTTTAAAAGACTGTAGTTCTTCAAAGTCTACCATGCAGTGTGGTTGAGAGGCATTGGAAAACCTTAGATCTCTCCTACCCATCAATAGCTGAGCCAAGGTAGCAGAAATCTGTGAATCAAAGGCCTCCATACATCCTTTTTCTGACTTGTTGCCATAGTCCTATGTTAGGAACATATTTCTGGGTTTTATTAGCTCTGCGAAAATGGAAAGGAAAACTGAGAAATGGACATTTAGAACCCAGGGTCATCATCACACCTTTCTGTAACCACTTTGGAAAACTCTGGCCCGCTAAGCGTCCCCTCCCAGTTCTTGTCTGTCCCCAGAGCCTGGGTGCCGTGCCCCATCTACCTGCCCAGGCCTCCTTCCCAGTCCTCAGTGGATTTTGTCTCCTGGGGATCACCCAGCCCCTTGGGTATGTCTACCTCCAGGGCTGCATTCTACCCTTCGAGCCTTATCACTTGCTCTTGAAAGCTCTGAATTTCTGCTGAATCCCTGTTAGGTCTCAAAATTCTCTTTCCAGGTAGAGAGAAATTCTCTGAGTGTCGCGTTGTACAAATACCAAGGTGAGCTCCCCCAGGTTGCTTTTTCACACACTTACAGTTCCTAAAGATTTTATCATCAATGGTATGAGAGCTGAGGGACCGAGAGCATTTTCCTTTCAATGAAAATATACTTTAAACTCATTTGGAGAAGGAAATGAAGGTTGCCCAGATGTTGACAGCTGATAATCTTGCCAGCCTGGGCCTTGAGGCGTCAATGCTGCAGACCCTCATCCCTAAAAAGTTCAGTTTCCATATAGCAGGGCTTCTGCCTTCATCAGGCCCCTTCCAAACTGAGGGTCTCCATGAAGCTCAGCCCAATTGGCTCCCAAATGGTGAAAAAGTGGGAAAACCTCTGAATTTGGAAACTGGATGCATGAGCTTAAGTCATTTTATAGCCACATGAACTGAATATTGACCCTAAACTTCAGTTTCCCCATCTGTCACATGGGGATGAGATATGCCCTCCCAGACTCACTGGGGTCTTTGTGAGGCGTAAACAATAGGTGTGATAACTCTGCACATTCCTAAGCACCTTTCAAAGGAAGGTGTTGCTAACATGAATATGTGTTTGAGTACAAATTCAGCGTAGGTGTGTATATGCATATATACATCCATACACATAAACATCTTAGCGTGTGTATGTACATGTACATATGAATATGCATGTATACATATTCAGTTAAAATAAAAAGTTTATTTAGCCCAAGAATCTTAGTGGTAGAAAGGTTGTCACTGTGCCAGAGTTATATTGGCTTGGCCAAAAATTTCATTCGGGCTTTTCCGCAAGGTGTTACGGAAAAACCCAAACGAACTTTTTGGCCAACCCAATAGTATTGGTGGTTAATGAAATAGAACATTACCTACACCTCTTGGGCTTCCTGGAAGCCAAGGCAAAAAGGGGCACGTGGCAGGTTCTCTTACTTGAGAGAAAGAAGTATACCTATTTTTCATCAAAGACACTAGAAGAGGTATGTATCATATATATATCCTTACATAAGGGGCCTTGAGGAGATACCAATCAATATCATGATATCATTTTTGCTCAAACACTCCATTATTTCCTTTTCCACCAATGTGGTCATACAGTAGTAAACTGGAATTTAATGGAGCCATTTATATGCAAGGATTCTGTTTCTTGTGCTGTACAATAACATTAATGCTATAAATTAATGCCATTAAATAAGATGAATGGATCTCAAAGTTTCTTTCCCCTCAGCATTTTTTATGACTGTGTTTCGTATGGGGTCTTTCCTGTTGCATAGATTGGCGCTAACTATCTGTGATCTTAGGCAAGGGATTTAGACTCTCTGAGTCCCATTCTCATTTGGAAAATTTCAATACCCATAGTATCAACTTTATAAAACGTTTGTTAATTGTTTAATGAGAAGATGCATTTAAAAATGCTTATCACGGTGGTTGGCGGTCAGTAAACACTCAGTGTCAGCTGTCATTATTAGAATATCATAGGTGATAAGTATGAAGCAGAATGTGGGAGTTCACTGAGGAAAGAAAAAGCGAAATCTATGGGTGCACAAACATTTTTAACCCATCGATCAAATTTGAATAGACTGTGGATGGGGTACAGGAAGAGGAAATTCAGGAAGGAGAAGCAAAATCAGTGAAATCCAGGGTGTGCAAAGATATCAGCTGACATGCGGGATGCCTCGAGGAGAGAGAGGGAGTGAGACTCCAAAGGAAGGTCAGGAATGTTGTGCTTATAGACAGACAAGTTCAGAAGTGAGGCAGTTCTTCTGCAGGCCCTTCCTGGAGGCTGAATTTTGGTCAACTTCCATCTTTTACATCATGGACTCCAACTTTGCAAACTCATAAACTCAATTTACCAGGATATAGAGTTGAGAGGAGATTCAAATAAAACAAACCTACAAGAGAATGGTGGAAATAGTAGGCAATTCTTTTTAAAAATAATTCCTTCCCTCCTAAAGCATCCCTAAGTGTTTCCTATCTCAGAAGTCTGGGTTGCCCAAGATACCTCACCTTCTATATCCAGTTGCCACCGAGTCCTACTGATTCTACACTCTGAAATTCTCTCCAATCCATGTGCTTTTCTTATCTCCAGCGCCACTATCCTCATTCTGAATACCATCATCTCTTGCCTAAGAAACCTCAACAGCCACCCCCTGCACCAAGCTGGTCTTCTCACATCCACTCTTACTTGCCTCAAACCCATTCTCCACCCACAGCGAGCATACTATATGTATCTTCATTTAACAGATGAGTAAGCCAAAACTCAGAGAGGCTACTGAAGCACATTCCAGAAGCAAGAGACTGACCTGGGTTTGAACCTGTACATGTAAAAATGCTGTTAGTTGGTCCTGTGCAATTAATGTCATGCTTCGTGCTGAGTCATAACCCCACAAAGTGGAATCTGGCTAGACTGAGACCAGCAGAAGCCCTAAAAGACCCCCCAATCCCCCCACATCCACATTTTTCTCTTACGCCCACCAAACGTGGCCAGCTTCAACCCCCTGCTCAATCTTGAAACACCTGCTGGCCCTGTCGTTAACATCAACAAATAATGAGGAGCTGTACTAATAACAATTATCATAATAAATTGGCCTTTGATTACATCTGTC
The DNA here is from genome assembly GCF_039906515.1 of Pseudorca crassidens. Taxonomy (NCBI): domain Eukaryota; kingdom Metazoa; phylum Chordata; class Mammalia; order Artiodactyla; family Delphinidae; genus Pseudorca; species Pseudorca crassidens. Next base: position 71,702,821 of record NC_090310.1, on the reverse strand, counting down.
ACCTGAGAATTTCAAAGACTTTACAAACATCAGTTAGTAATTATAGCTAAAAGGATCACTCACCTCAGATAAGAGCTGTGCAGGGAGGCAGGGAGGACAGCTCTGGCTTAGGTTGGTTTAGACCTGAGAGTCACCAGTCCCTGGGGGCAGGTCTAAGCCTCTCTCCATGAGGCTCAGAGGAACCACAGTTCTGACATCCCAATTAGGGGACAGTTTGTACAACTGCTCCATCAAAGTCCTGGTGCGGAGGAATGGGAAGCATGAAATGTAGTTTTGGACGGGAGCTTATAGATTGTGCAGTTCCTTTCTTTGTGCAGAATAAGAAACTGAAGTCCGGAGTAGAAAAGTGATTTGCCCATGGTCAAAGCCATGTCTTGAATCTAGTCTCCTGTACCTTGTCCGTATTTGTTTACTCTGCAAAATTATGACCATGCTCTCCTCTGTAAGGAGATATGGATTGATTGATTGATTGACTGATTGATGATGGTGATGATGGTGATAAAAATCCAACAATCATTTATTAAGGGCTTGCTCTGAGTCAGTGAGGGGATACACAAGTAAATGAGATACAGTTCCTGCCCTCAGGGAACCCACAATGCAATGGAAAAGACAGTCACGAAAGCAAATGTGTACAATAAACTATATCAATAGTCACATTGGCAGAATACCCAGTCTACAGCTGGAAGCCTGGAGGTGGAAAGGATCAGGAAGCATCTCATATAAAAAGTAACATTTGAGCTGAATATTGAAAGGTAAGTAGGCATTTCCCACACAGACAGTAGGGCAGCGGACAGGGTGTGTCCTGCAAAGGGAGCACCTGGGCAGAAGCCCAAAGGTTGGGAATTCTGTGATATGTTTGGGGAGATTTGGTGTGATTGGTTCTGGGTTTATAGAGGGAAGGCCTGAGAGAGACAGAGAGCAGATAATGGCCGGCCTCACATGCCATGCTAAAAAACTTGGGATTTATTCTGTTGAAGATGGAAAATGATCTTGTCAATAATCCCAACATCTGTTTATTACAATAATAAAGCCATGCATGTATACTTTTTGCATCTTTCAGGTATTTGTGCATTCGAAATTTTGTGCAACCCAATGAGATGTGCAGAGGACGTTGCTACATTCTATAAATGAGGACCCTGTGACTCAGAAAGATTAAGGAATTTACCTAAGGAATTTATCCAAGGTCCACTCAACCAATGAGAAATGAAACTAGAATTTGAATGTCTAACTTCATTTTTTATGGCGTATATAATATGTGCTAGGCATTGTACCATCAATGAAAAAGATGGGCAAGTCTCTTGCTTTCATGGTCTTTACATCTGGTGGGGAGCATGGAAAGTGACAATTAGTAAACATACAAATAAATAATTTTATCTTGTGATGGGTGAGAAAAGAATGATATGATAGAGGGCAACTAGAGAGTGTGGCAACTGAGTGGAACCATCAGGGAAGGCAACTTTGAGGAGGTGACAGGTAATAGAACTCGAATGTTGAAGATGTGAAGGTCTCAAGGCATTCCAGGGAGAGGGAACAGCAAATGCAAAGGTCCTGAGGATGAAATAAATTCAGCAGATTCAGGAATTATAAACCGGATCAACAGGAAGGGGGAAGGTGGTAAGAAGCTAGTCAGAAGCGATACCAGTGTTGGTTAATGCAGGGTGATGAAGATAAGGGGATTTTACCCTTAATCCACTAGGAAACCATAGGAGAGTTTTAAACAGGGAGTAGTGGGATTTGACTTAGGTAATTACAAGGTGATCTGGGTCACAAGGGGAAGCATTAATTATCAGAGTCAAGAAAGGCTGCGGATAAAATGGACAAGAAGCTACAGCAGCCATCCAGGCAAGGGATGGCATCCAGGCAAGCCATCCAGGCAAGGCAGTTTAGACCAAGGTGGTGAGAGCTGAGGCCAAAATAACATGATGAATTCAGAATATGGAAAAATATTTATTCTCTCCCTTTAAAATCATGTTAATATGGAAAATTTCAAACATATACAAAAATAAACAGGATAATAGACTCATTTTATATGCCCCTCACTCAGCTTCAACAATGATCAACCCATGGCCAATCGTTTTTTCCCTCTCTATCCCAACTAACTCTCTCCGCTCCTCCAAATATTTTAAACTTATTTCAGTGTCATTTCAATCTTACAGAAAAGCGTCAAGAATAGTATGAAGAGCTTTCACAAACTCTCCACCCCAATTCCCTAATTACTCACAGTGTTGCTTTACCATTCCATTCTCTCTCTGTCTCCCCTTCTCCTCTGCCCCATCTGTCTATTTGTCTGTTGGTCCATCTATCAATTGATCTATCATATCTCTATACCTAAATGCTTCAATGTACATTTCCAATACAATACAATACAATACAATTACCAGGAAATTAATGTTGATGTGATACTGTTAGCCCCAATTTTCCCAATTGTCTCCATTATGTCCTTTACATAAAAATTCTTTTTAATCTGATTCACAATCACAGGTTGCATTTAGTTGTCATATCTTTAGAGTCCTTGTATCTCAGTCTTTCATTGGTTTTCCTGAGCTAGACTCTTGAAAATTACAGGCCAGTTATTTTGTAGAAGGTCCCTAACATTGGGTTTGCCTGAGGTTTGCTCACCATTAGATTCATGATGAATCTGATGCTTCTTTGGCAGGAATACCACAGAAATGACGTTGAGTTTTCAGTGCATCATATCAGGAGACGCGTAATATCCATGTATTCCATTACTGGGATGTTAACTTGAGTCACTTAAAGTGTTGTTCATCTAGGTTTTCTCCATCATAAAGTTACTGTTTCTCTTTAATGTATATATATAAGGATATAATTCTAGGCTACGTAAACATCCTGTTAGCCATCAAAATTTCATCCCTTAGTTTCAGCATTTGATGATTCTTGTCTACCTCAATTATTGGTAAGATGTTCACTAAATGATGATTATCTAATTCCATCATTCTTTCTACCTGCATTAGTTGACATCTTTTGTGAGGATGAGCTCTGCTTTGTCTCATTCTTAACTAATTAATTTATTTCTAGTAGTAAAGACTCATAGATTCTTATTTTATTCAGTAGGTTATAAGCGATTGCCATCATTATTTTTAATGCTCAAATTATCCCAGTCTTAGCTAGTGGGAGCCCCATGCAAATTGGTTCCAATGTCCTTCATTTTTTATTCTCTTTAAGAAAAATTTTGCCGACTTTTAATTATGCAAAAACCATACAGATATCTTTTGATTATTGCTTTTATATGTATAAATTTTTCAAAGTAGAAGGATGGAATATACTTTATTTAGCAGGTTTAGCTTGATCTATCAATTCAAACATTTAAATAAATAGTATGTGGCTTCCATGTTTCCCTCTGCCTAAGCCCTGCAAGCATAAGGAGTGTGCCTTCAGGGAAGTGTGCCTATGTCCTTCCGACATGTCTCCATCAGTTCATGAAAACTTACTTTCTTTCTGGCACAATATCTTGTGCTTTCTCTGCCCCAACCCTGTTATGGGGAATGGTACTTAGAAACCAACATCTGGGAACTAGCGGGTGTCATTGCTAATGGATATCATTGCTTTTAGGCTCTGTGAGTGGACATAAACACAAGATATGCATATACCTGTATATTTTCATCTATCTATCTATCTCTGTATTAAAAACCAAAAATTCATAATGATACCCCAATTCCAGTTCAACATCAGAAGACTCATTCTAGTCTTTATCCTCCCCCTCATATTTTAACTTGTTTCTCTGACAATGAGAAACTTGCCTTTTATTATTCTCAATACATGTACTTATTTGTTCAACCCTAGGCTACCCAGAGAGCATTTTCAGAATTATTAACCTATACCACTTTGTAAAACAAATCCATTAACTAAGGTTCAACATATGCTTATAGTTCTTTCTGTCTTTAATCTGAGGCTGTATAAAATATTTTGTTCAAAATAGTTCTTTTTGATTGAATTCTTTTTTATTTCCCTAAGGAATGGTTATATATTTATTGGAAATACAGTTAGGTTTATTTGTTTCTCCTTGTTTCTAATTTTAGGTTCACTTGCCCCATCATTATTGATGTTTTTGTATATATAAAATATTATAACATAGTTCCAAAAGCCTAACCTGTACAAAAAAGTGCATACAAAAATATACACACCATTTATTTGACCCCATTTCCACCATCCCTTATGGGAAATTACTGTCATTAGTTTCTTATAATTGTTTTGCAAAATTAAAAGGTTCATGTATATTTTATTTCCCCTTCTACTTATAGAAAAGATAATACACTATTGATACCTGGAAATCACTTTATATTAGTTCATAAAGGTCTTCCTCAATCTTTTTTACAGTTGCATAGTATTTCACTATGTAGATGTATCTTAATTTATTCAGTCACTGTTACGTGTGGACAGATAGATTGTTTCCAATATTTTTGAACTGCAAACATTGCTGCAATAAAGTATTGTGTACATATATATTTTTTCATATTGTTGGAGGTGTGTCTTCAGGGTACATTCCTAGAAGAGGGATTGTTGGATCAAAAGGTGGACAAATATGTAGTTTTGGTAGCTGTTTCTAAGTTTCCTTCCTTAAAGGTTGAATCAGTTTTCATTCCCTCCAGCAATGTTTCAAATTATCTGTTTCTCCACAGCCTCACCAATAGTTTATGTAGTCTAACTTTAATTTTTGTCAAAGTTATACACACGGAGTTGTATCTCAATATAGTTTTAATTCCCTTTCTCTTATAAAAAATGAAGTTGACATCATTTCATATATTTAGGAGACATTTTTATATAATTTTGGAACTACATGTGTATGTCTTTTGCCCATTTTTCTATCAGGATTTTTACCTCTTTCCCCTCAGTTTTTAAGAACTATTTATATATCAGGGATATTAACTCTCTGTGTTATATGTTGCAATTTTCTAGTCTTTGCTTATAATGTTTTTGCCACACCAAAAAAAGAATGTAGTCAAATGCATCAGTTTTTTAAAAATTACATCCAGACTTTGAGTCATAGTGAAAAAGCCTTTTCTTACACCAAGGTTATAAAGGAATTCACCCATGTTTGCTTCTAGAACTTGTATAGTTTAAATATTTTTTACATTTAAATTTCTGATATTTGGTGTTTGTTTTGGGCATGGTGTAAAGTATGTATCTAATTTTATCTTTTTTCCCAAATGTCTATTTAGTTGTCCTAGCAACATTTAAAAAGTCCAGCTTTGCCCCAATAATTTAAGATGCCACATTTCTCATATTTTAAATTTTCATATGTTCTTGTGTCTTTTTTCTGGAAAATCCAGAAATTCTCTTCCACTCACTTGTTTGACTATTTATGTGCTAGTACCTCACAGTTTTAATTATAAAGGCTCTATGCCTTGATATCTGATAGGGCAAGACCCCCACCTGGATTTTCTCTTCCAGTGATTTCTAGTTCTTCTTGTGTGTTCATTTTTTCGTATAAGCTGTAGTGTTAACTTGTCCGGCTCCATAAAAAGCCTATTGGTAATTTTACTGGGATTGCCTTAAATTTATACATTAATTAGGGTGAACTGACATCTTTAAGATGTTGAATTATTTTAGCTGAGAACAGAAGATGTCTTTCTGTTTGTTCAAGTCTGCTTTTGTGTCTTTCAGGAGTGTTGTAAGGTTTTCTTCATATAGATTTTGCAGTTCTTGCTAAGTTTAATACCAAGTATTTAATCTTTGTTGCCATTGTGAATGGGATTTGCTGCCATATCTGCTGACTGAGGTTGGTTGTGTTTGTGGTTACTATTCATTTTGTATGTTAATTTTATATCCTGCTACCTTTTATCATTGAGTCTCTAAGGATTTTCAGATATACTGTTATATCATCTCCAAACATACTCTAAAGTTTATTTTCCAATTTGTATGCCTCTAATTGATGTCTTTTATCCAATTGCACTGGCTAAAACTTCCAGTATGATATGAAGGAGTGAGTAGTGGAAATAGGGGACATTCTACTCTTGTTCTTGGTATTAGTGAGAATGCCTTTACTAGAGTCCCATTAAGTAAGATGATGGTGTTAGAACTTGGATATATATTTTTATCATATTATGAAAATATTAATCAATTGCTAGTTTCTTGGGGTTTTTTTCTTTTAATCAGGAATGGGTATTAAATTTTGTCAAATGCTTTTTCTGCATGAATAGAGATAGTATGACTTTTCCTTTGATCCATTAATATGGTATACTATATGAATGGACTTCTTAACATCCAACCAACCTTGCATTTCTAGAATACATTCCACTTGATCATGGCATTTTATTTTTCTCAATGCAGTGTTGGCTTCTGTTCACCAACATGTTATGTAATAGTTTTACACATTCAAAAGTAAAATTGGGGGCTTCCCTGGTGGCGCAGTGGTTGAGAGTCCGCCTGCCGATGCAGGGGACACAGGTTCGTGCCCTGGTCCAGGAAGATCCCACATGCCGCAGAGCGGCTAGGCCCGTGAGCCATGGCCGCTGAGCCTGCGCGTCCGGAGCCTGTGCTCCGCAACGGGAGAGGCCACAACAGTGAGAGGCCCGCATACCGCAAAAAAAAAAAAAAAAGGAAAATTGGTCTATAATTTCTCCCCTTCTCCCCTCCTTTTCTTTTTCTGGTATTCTCTTCCCCAAGTTTAGGTGTCAATGTTTTGCTGGTTTCATTTAAAAATGAGAATGTTTTTCTTCATTTTCCATGCTGTAGAACAGTTTATGTCAGTACTATCTTGTCTTTAAAAGTCTGACTGAAATTCCCTATGGAAACATTTCAGCATGGTGTTTTTCTTATGGGGTATTCTTTAATATCTTCCTCTATTTATTCTGTGAAATTAGATCTGTTGGTTTTGTTTTTATTTGTAATAAAATCTATTTTATAAGCTATATTTTCCTAGGAAATAATCATTTCCATTTAGCTTTTCAAAATTATTTTCAGAGTAGTAGTAGTCTAATTTTAAGAAGTTTCTTCTTTTTCAATAGTTATTTCCCTGTTGTCATTTCTTCTTTTGTACAATGGTGCTTCCTCTCTTTTTTCTTTTTTCTAGTAGTTTTCTCTTCTCTATTTCAATAATTTCTGCTTTTGCCTTTATTATTCCCTACTATGGTCCTATTTTTGCTCATTTTTTTGTTTCGTTTCTAGATGTCTGTGCTGGAAATTTAGTTAATTTTTTTCATTCTTTCATTTTACCGATGTACTTTAATCTAGTCACTGCTTTACATGATTTTTTAGATTCCAATATGTAGATTTTCACTATTTTGCTTAAAAATATTTAAATTTTTGTTTACAACTTCCCTTTCACCTAGAAGTTGCCCAAAAGAAACTATTTTGTAAATTTCTAGGTGGAAGGACCTACTTGGTTTTTTTATATTCTTAAAAAATTCTCATCTTATTATATTGTAACCATAGAATGTTTCTTATAATATTTCTAATCTATTCAATATAGCAATGCTTTCTTAATTGCTAACATGTGGTAAGTTTTTCTGAATGCTTCATAAGAAGAAGGTTTTTCTCTATAATCAGGCTGTAGGGTTTGACACAGATCCACAAGATCTGCCTAATTATTTTAGCTCTTCTGTATCCTTGCCTATTTTTTTGCCACTCGATCTGTCTTATACTGACAGTAGTCTTCTATTATTCTTGTATCTCCTATAGTTTCTACTTCATAAAGGTGATCATTGTGGCTTTTGGTGCATAGATATTCATGCCTGTTATATTTCTTGTTAATTGTGGGTTTAGCATTAAAAAGTGTTCTTTGTTATATTTTATGCTTTTTAAATTGCATTTTACTCTGTCTGATATCAGGATCACTCATACGGCTTTCTTTCTTTTTTTTTGCTCCCATTCCTTTATTGTTGCCTTTCAGAATTACTTTGTTTTAGGTTTGACCTTTATATATAGCAGATAGTTGGGTCTCACTTTATGAGACATTTTGAAATATTTTTCATGTAATTATGAGTTTAAACCCATTCACGTGTGTTGATGTGACTGATATGTTTGGTCTCAACTCTGTCATATGTTCTTTATATCATAATTTACTGTATTAGTTTTGTAATACTTACCAATATGTTTTCCTTACCCTTTTACTTTAAAGTTTCTTTTGATATTTAGAAAGGTTTGTATTTTTGTTCTAGTAGTTATCTTTGTTCTTATACTTTTCAATACGTTCTATCCTCTCTTTTCTTATTTAACCTCTTCCTGGCAGCATGTTTTCTAGCATTTTTGAGGTATAATTAACAAATACAAATTGTATATATTTAAGGTATACCATGTGATGGGGTTTTTGGTTGATTTGTTTGTTTTGGGTTCTTTGTGAAGTACAGTTGATTTATAATATTATATTAGTTTCAGGTGTACAGCACAGTGATTGAGTATTTTTGAAGATTATACACCATTATAACTTATTACAAGATAATGGCTGTAATTCCCTCTACTGTACAATATATCCTTGTTGCTTATCTACTTTATACATAATAGTTTGTATCTGGTAATCCCATACCCCTAATTTGTACCTTCCCCCTTCCTTCCACTGTGAAGTGGTCACCATAATGAAGCTAATTAACACATTCCTCACCTCTCACAGTTACCATTGTGTGTGGTAAGAACACTTAAGATCTACTCTTTTAGCAAATTTCAAGTTTGAAAAACAGTGATATACAAATCTCCAGAACTTACTCATCCTATGTAACTCTTGGATCAACATCTCCCCATTTCCTCTACACTTTAGCTGCTGCATCCACTACTCTCTGATTTTATAAGTTCGACTTTATCAGATTCCACATGTAAGTGAAATCATGCATTACTTGTCCTTCTGTGTCTGGCTTATTTCACTTACCCTAATGTCCTCCAGGTTCATCCATGTTGTTGCAAATGACAGGTTCTCCTTCTGTTTAGGATAATAGTCCATCTTCTATATCTGCCACATTTTCTTCTCCCTGGTCCTAGCTGCCTCCAGACCATTCAGCCATGCTGATTCCCTCTGTTTTCTGGTTGGGACAAAAAAGAAATGGGCCTCTTGAGCAGCATCCTACATAGCTGGGGAGGTGGGTCACTCATGATGTTCTCCTTTCCCCCATGGGGTCTCTCTTGGCACTGAGCTGTGCCACTTTGGGGGACAGATGACACATGTAAAGTGAAACTGTTCTTTTTACCCTCCTCAGTGCTTCTGTTATCAGAGTTTTTGCTCCAGTGGGGTGCTGGGACCTCTCTTCTGGACTTTCAAGTTCCCACAAAGGCACTCTCATCCATGGGTGTCAAAATTATGTTTCTGGGGAATGATGAGTGTGAAAATTTATTCTGCCATCTTGCAGACATCATTGCTTTGTCAGTTTTTGACGGTATCCACTGACTTTCATCTGTACAACAATCAGAGTGAACTTACTCTGCTCTCCTCTTTCCCTATTTCTTCTCTTTCTCATTTTTACTTGCATTATTTTTACAAGAAAATGAAACATTTATATATTCTGCTTTCAACCATGTCCCTACCTTGTTTTAGTTTTAGATTTACAATTAAATATATTAAACGCTTCCCATCAATCCTTTTGCCAAAATTTCTTCAGTCATCTCTTTGTTGAATGAAGTTTATCCTCTGGCATATTTCTCAAGAAAGACTCATGAGTACAGGAATCTCTGAGTGATTGAATGTTGCAAGTTATTTTTCTATAGCTTTGATAATTGAAAGATACTTGGCTAGCTGTAAAATCCTTGGTTCGTAATTTCTTTCTTTGAGTTCTTGAAAATGCTGCTCCATATTTCTCAGCCTTGTATGTTGCTTTGGAGACACCTCATGGCAGCCTAATTCTCTTGCTCTTGTAAATTGTTTGATTCTTTTTGCCAGGAGTCCTTGAGACTTTTTTTTTTTTTTTAAAGTTAAACAGCTTTGCTAGGATCTTGAAATTGATCTTTCAGGTCTTTGAGTCCTTTCAATATGTAGGCTCAGGTCATCTCTTCATACCAGACATTTTCCTCAGATTATTGTTATAAATCTTTGCTTATTTAATTACTTAATCTGTCTTCTCAGGGATTTCAAGTAGAAATATTTTGGATCTTCTTTGTCTTCTCTTTAAGCCACTTTTTCACTGACTCTTGTTACATTTTTCTCTATCTCATTTTCATTCCCTTGGCTGTCTTTCTCTTTCTTCGATGCCCCTTATTAAAAATTTCCTTTGGGGACTTCCCTGGTGGCGCAGTGGTTAAGAAGCCACCTGCCAATTCAGGGGACGCGGGTTCAAGCCCTAGTCCAGGAAGATCCCACATGCCATGGAGCAACAAAGCCCGTGTGCCACAACTGCTGAGCCTGCACTCTAGAGCCCGCGAGCCACAACTACTGAGCCTGTGTGCCACAACTACTGAAGCCTGCATGCCTAGATCCTGTGCTCCACAACAAAAGAAGCCACTGCAATGAGAAGCCCACACACCCCAATGAAGAGTAGCCCCTGCTCACCACAACTAGAGAAAGCCCACATGCAGCAACGAAGACCCAACAAAGCCAAAAAAAATTTTTTTAATTAAAAAAAATTTCCTTTGGACACCTTGTAATTTAATAATTTAATCTTCATTTCTGATCACATTTGGTTTTGTTTTCTTTTTTGTTTGTTTGTTTTTTGTTTTTGCCTCTGAGTTCAATCAGCTCTTTTTTCCTAGTTCTTTTATGTTTCAGTTATTAATCTTTGCATTTCTAATTCAAAGTTGTTCGAGGAAGTTTAATTCAGTTTGGAGTATTATTGTGTTACAGATTCTTTTCTGGTTTGTAGTTTTTTTGGAGGGGATTTATATTTCTATCAGTTGGGATGTTTTGATTTTTATTTTCTGTTCTCTTCGTATAGCAGCTTTATTTGGCTTCTTCCATTTATTCATTTTGTAGATATGAGGTTCAGAAACACACTATTCTGATAAGGTAGTGAAGTATGTTTGTTTTAATGTATGACTGAATTTTTTGTATCATGGGGGATGGGTGCTTATATGCTCTCTGACTTGTCACTGTTGCTCTTCTCTTTTAATGTACAGAATCTTAAAATTCCCCCTTTTGCCTCTTTCCCTTTTATTATCCAATCTCCCAAGGACACTTCTCCCTTCTTTTTACCCTATTTTCCCCCATAAGTGATACCTATGGAAGATCACCACCTTGAATTATGTGTGCTTTCAGGTTTTCACATAGTCATTTCTTTATTCTAGCAGGATTCTCTTTCAGAATTTTCACAGATAGGAACTTGGTCTTTCTGAAGATTGTTTTATAAAATCTTACAGCCTCTACTACCTTACCTTTTTCCTCTTTCATGTTGTTTTTCCGTACAGCCCTGGCTGTCCACAAAGGCTTGTGTTGAGATCCTTAGAAATAGTTCATTCAACTGCAGTGCTTGTTCTTCTACTAACAGGGACTATGAAGTTTTGAGGGTTCTATATATATATTTTAAATTTATTTATTTTATTTATTCTTTTTTTTTTTTTTTTGGTTTGCATTGGGTCTTCATTGCAGCATGCGGGCTTTCTCTAGTTGGGGTGAGCAGGGGCTACTCTTCGTTGTGGGGCACGGGCTTCTCACTGTGGTGGCTTCTCTTGTTGTGGAGCACAGGCTCTAGGTGTGCAGGCTTCAGTAGTTGTGGCACACTGGCTCAGTAGTTGTGGCTCGCAAGCTCTAGAGCACAGTCTCAGTAGTTGTGGTGCACGGGCTTTGTTGCTCCACGGCATGTGGGATCTTCCCAGACCCGGGCTGGAACCCGTGTCCCCTGCATTGGCAGGTGGCTTCTTAACCACTGCGCCACCAGGGAAGCCCCTCTATGTATTTTAATGATGTTGAGGTTGTGAGTTTTGTATAGCTTTATTTTTTTCTTGTTTTCCTGTGTTGTTTTTTTGAAGGATATGTGGGGAGATTTGATTTTAGATGGTTATCATTTTCTTCAACTACTAAGAGCCAGCAGGAATTGACTGTGGATTGGTTGTGGGAAATTATGGAACCAGAAGAATTCAAGGATTACTCCTAGGTTTTTTACTTAGTCAACCGAGTAGATAATGGTAACATTTCCTGAAATGAGGAAAACTGGTGTGTGTATAAGGCCTGGAGTACAAGTGAAGAGAGTAACAGAGTTATCTTCTGGAGGTTTGTAGATTTGTTATGAGTATATGGATATATGAGCCTGGATCTCTGGAATACCATTGTTAGAAATAGAAATTTGAGCATTACAAGGGTTCAGTACTTAAAGCCTTGTAACTAAATGTAATCTCTTAGTGAGAATCTTGGGATACAGATGAAAGAGGATATAAAATGAGACCACTCCAGTGTTTGGAGGTCAAGCAGATGATACATGTCTAGCCAAATAAAATAAAATTTAAATTTAAAAAAGAGGATTAGGAACAGACAGTGAGGTAGGAGAAAAACCTAGAGAGTAGAGTGACCTAAAGGGCAAGAGGAGAAAAAGAGAAAGTGTCAGTTGCAACTAATATTGATGAGAAATTAAGGAAGATGGGGTTGGATCAGTGACCTTTAGAGTTGACCATCTGAAAGTCTTTGTCGACCTGATGAGAGCAATCTGATTGAGGTGAGTTCCAGAGAGCTGGTGAGGTAAGACAATCACGTCTGCACCTAGAGAGAGAACACAAAATATTTCCAGAGCTTGAGTTTCATCGGGAGTTTTCTGAATGGGCTTGCATGTTATTGGGAGTTTCGTCCCTTAGCGTCGGGCTCAGGGCCCTGGCTATTGCCTGAAGCAGAGCCTAGTGCCTTCCAGGAAGATCTGATAGGGTTGGTGACGAACATGTATCCCGTTAGAAGAGTACGCCACCAGGAGCCAGCTCTCCTGCGTCCTGCAACTTTGCTTTGCCTTTTGTTGGTGACTGAAGATCTGCAGATTACAGCATGCCTGCTTATTAGGGAGTTCTATCTCAGAGGGTCCTCTGGCCCTTTCATGCCTTAAAAGGCATTCCTCACTCATTTTTTTTCCCAGAGGATGAGCCTGCCAGGTGACCTAGTTGTAATGGTTCTGGGCTGCTCAGTTTCCAGAGCCTCTCTGCTTCCCTTTTCCATCCCTGGCTTTCCGATGGCTCAGGGTCCTGTTCCAAGTCAAAATAGAATTCCTTCATACAAATTGCTTGGCCTGTTTTTCAGAATATGGCTGTGCTCCACACCACGGTGCCTGTAAACAAGCCAAGCAGGGCATCTTACCTCAGTGGCAAAAACATATTTGCCAACAGGCACCTCAGCAAAGAAGGCCATTTACTTCAAGGTTACTTTGTGTGGCTTATTATCTGTGTAACCTTAGGAAATTTTATGTAATCTTGTTTCATTAGAGAAAAAAAGAGAGCACTGTGATATTCATCGCATAGCCTTGCTACAGGAATGAAAAATAAAATAGGTACCTTAAGAAAAGAGAAACTTCCTCTTTTTTTTTTTTTTTTTTCTTAGTGATGCTTTCAGGGACTGACATGCTAAGTGGATGAGCCACACCGAGGCCAAACAACAGCTTAGGGATCAGGGCAATGGAAGAGCAACACAGGAAACTGGGCTGCAAAGAGAATAGACTGAGGACCCAGTGGGTTACCATTAATACCAGAAGCATGGGGCAGGGGGAGGTGGTGGGAGGACTCTGGGATCAAGCAGAGACAATACACGCTTTGCAAAGGTTTGGGGCGGAACAGGATCTCTGTAGCCAGGCTCTCCCTCCTGGTCCAAGCCACTACCATCATCTCTAACACCACACTCTCCCCACCTACTAGTTTCTCTTGCACCGAAAGTCTATTCTCTATACCACAGCCTCTACATTTTGGAAAATGAAAGTCTGAACATTTTATTCTTCCTACTCATAACTATAAGCAACCTTAGAATACCCCGCCTACTCTACCAAAGTGGCCTTCTCCATCCCTTTCTCTGTCATTTGATTGGTGGGAAAATTGAGCCACAGAGAGGGGCAATGAGTTGCTCAGTATCGCACAGCACTGGCAGATCCTTGAGTAGAAGCAGGTCTCAACAGAAGCACAACAGTTAGGGCATTATATTCTATCCCAAAATGATATATTCTTGTGTGCAGATTTGCAAGTCTAGAGTGGGAAATGGAATGTGAGTGAGGTTAAAATAATGGGGACATGAAATTGTATTGTACTGTGGAGATGGATCTGAAAATATACCAAATGCTTTTCCTTTTCCCAAAGGCTTACATAATCTTGGCACAAGGAAAGTACTAATTTCCTTTTTACGGAACCAGTTAGGAACTTTGAGTTAATGCCCACAGGCCAGACTTCCCAAATGATCAAATGCAGAATTTCAAGCATGTTCCTGACTTGCTTGCTAACAATTCAGTCACCCAGAAGGCCAAGAGAGTGACTCAGGACTTTGTTATTCTGTACTTGATTCTAACCAACAAAGACAAATTGGTTATGGAATTAAAGATGTCAGGAATTTGGGAGAAAGCAGATTATGTCAGTGTCGTGTTGGTGAGAGCCAAGGATAGTTAAACATAATCAGATGTGTGCTCTAGATGATAGAAAATAGTTTAATAGATTCGGGTGGAGGAGGTGGTATTGGGAAATGGCTCACGTTCAGGCACGCAACTGTGGAAGGGAAGATGATTCTAAGGAGAATTAGAAAGTTCTACGAACAACTCAATGAGGAAGAAGGGCAGTAGAATAAACCGCTGTGGCTACCCAATATTCCCTTTAATGTGACACATTTTAAAGTGAACTTTCCCTCACAAGACACATTAGCCTTCACCTTTGTGGAGAGAAAGTGACCCAGAAGGAGCGTGATGGGCATTAGTTCAAAGCACTCGAATTCTTATCGTATGAGGAATTGCTGAAGAAGAAGAAGGTTAATGAACCTGAGAACTGTCTTTCAATATCAAGACGTCTTTCCTACACAAGCAAAGGCAGACTTTCTGTCGTCTGCAGAACAGAATCAAGACCATTGGGGAGTCATACTTGGGTTTAATAGGAGCGACAATTCCTAGCATTTGGAGGTGTGCATGGATAAAATAGACTCTGCTGTAGACATTATCGTTGCTTCTCTCTTGGTGCCTGGACGACTCCACTTCCTACCTCACTAAGTCAGGCATGGCCCTGGGAGTGGCTCTAGCTGATGAAACCTGAGTCAAAGTAAAAGTGTTATTTCTGATAGTTGCCAGTGCTTAACTCTTCACCATGCTTTTCTCCTGCCTCAGTGAACACTGAAGCACTCCAAGCCTTGGTCTTGGAGTGACTACAATGATTAGAGTATCCCCTAACCACCACCATGACCTCGCCCTCAGACCCAGCCATACGCCTACATTGGACATGTAGCTTGAGTGGAAAATAAACCTTTGCTGTTCTTAGCCCCTGAATTTCATGGGTTTTATTACTTCTGCGTAATCCTGACTAGCTCAGTGTCTTCAGGATGCGGTGGTTCCTTACGTGTGAGCGTTAGCAAGATAGGCATTGGATTCCTGAGCCTCACACACTTGCATTCTTTGCTTTTTTTTTTTTTACGTCTTTATGGGAGTGTAATTGCTTTACAATGGTGTGTTAGTTTCTGCTTTATAACAAAGTGAATCAGCTATACATACACATGTGGCCCCATGTCTCCTCCCCCTTGCGTCTCCCTCCCTCCCACCCTCCCTATCCCACCCCTCTAGGTGGTCACAAAGCACCGAGCTGATCTCCCTGTGCTATGCCGCTGCTTCCCACTAGCTATCTATTTTACGTTTCGTAGTGTATATATGTCCATGCCACTCTCTCACTTTGTCCCATCTTACCCTTCCCCCTCCCCATATCCTCAAGTCCATTCTCTAGTAGGTCTGTGTCTTTATTCCCGTCTTGCCCCTGGGTTCTTCATGACCTTTTTTTTTTTTCTTAGATTCCATATATATGTGTTAGCATACGGTATTTGTTTTGCAGTTCTATTTACAATAGCCAGGACATGGAAGCAACCTAAGTGTCCATCAACAGATGAATGGATAAAGAATATGTGGCACATATATACAATGGAATATTACTCAGCCATAAAAAGAAAGGAAACTGAGTAATTTGTAGTGAGGTGGATGGACCTAGAGTCTGTCATACAGAGTGAAGTAAGTCAGAAAGAGAAAAGCATTCTTTGCTTTTTATTTTCCTTTGCTATACAATATTCAGACTCTTACTGGGGGTATAACTTAGTCAACTGGAATGTTCAACTGGTTCCACGACCTCCTAGGATATGGTCCCAATAACGCAGGCTAAAATGATTCTCTTGCTAAGCACACTCTTCTTTATCTCAACTGCATGCCCAGCAACATCATAAATTTATGGAACCTGTTCACTTGGGGAGTAGCCAACAGCAACAAGATAGCTCACCAAGCAAAGATTCTATTGCCACGCAGACACACCCACACAACATTATCTATGAAAACTGTAAGATGTCTACCAGAGATCTCTCGGCCAAAGTAACTTTTTTTTTTTTTTTTTTTTTTTTTGCGGTACGCGGGCCTCTCACTGTTGTGGCCTCTCCCGTTGCGGAGCACAGGCTCCGGACGCGCAGGCCCAGCGGCCATGGCTCACGGGCCCAGCCTCTCCGAGGCATGTGGGATCTTCCCGGACCGGGGCACGAACCTGTGTCCCCTGCATCGGCAGGCAGACTCTCAACCACTGCGCCACCAGGGAAGCCCCAAAGTAACTTTTTGAACATGAATTTTGCAGTTTGTTTCTTATATGTTCATATTGACTGGGCTATTCCTAAGCGTCTGTCTCAGTGTTTGCATATAGGTGCGTTGTATACTTTTAACTGAGCTCCGCAAGGATGCCCTTGATACCATCTACTAACCCATGCAACAGAGTGAAGCACACACATGCCACCGTGTGTGGGTCACTTAGTGTTATGGTTAAAGTTGTTCTGTGCTGGGCAGTATTTATGCATTGGTTCTGTCTGGGGAAGAAGCTTATAAGGTGATGGGAGCCAGGAAGTGAAAGTAACGAAGTACGTACCTAGCATGAAAAGAAATGACATAGAATTAAAAGGTGATTCCAATGGTGGAAAAAATGGAAGGAACACATTTTAAATTATAATTTAAAATACATATGCATGCCTATATATGCAAATATGTATATGTATATTTTATATGGATTAAAACACCAAACCCACGACAAATTAACTGAAGTCTCACTTTTGTTTTTCACAGGAGACCAAAATCAACTGTGTTCGTCTGGCTACGAAAGGTATGTCGGCATGCCCTGTCTGTCTTCAGCCATTTAAGTACTTCTCCCTGTAGCCACACAGGGAAATTTTAGGCAACAATGGCTAAAAATAACAAGAAAGAATTGTTATTTTCATTGGAGTCATTTGCATCTAGCTATTAATATATACTTATGGTATATATTAATAACACAGTGCCTAAAGCATAGGAAGAGCTCAAAACATATTTGTTTAGTCAGTGGATGGCTGGATGGCTGGACCAACTGGTACATTAATCAGTGGAGTGGTAAATATAAATTTACTCAAATAGCCTTCTGCTATAGATTTTCATTGTATTTGGGTCTGTGTTTGGGTATTTTTTTTTGCATGTCAATTAGACCTATCTTCTGGTTTTGTGCTTTATTCAACTGGCGCGTGACTTTCAAAAATGAGGTGATTAGTGTTAGTGCCTTCGGTAATGAGAAAACAAACACTGCATCGTTATGTAGTTGGCATTTTCAACACTAATCCCGAAAACTAAGGCAGCATTGTTCAGGCTCATCACTTTTTGTTTCCCTAATTGTAATTGAATTGCCTGACTCTTTCCGTTGGTACATGTTTCTGTTTATTACTCTTTAAAAACAAAATCAATGAATGGTTTGTATATCATTTAACCTATGACAAGGTTGAATGGTTAGAAATCAGGTTTATCTTTCTGTTATAGAATTGATCCTTTAAACAGCTATCCTCCCTGTATAAACACACCAAAATTAGGCAATTGCACTCTGTTCCCTGCATTTATGGACAGCATATACAGGTTCCTAGATTGCTTCCACAGCGATGATAAGTGTAAATATAAGTAAACATATAGTCATAGATATAAACTGTAGACAAAGACAGTGACTCAAGTACGTATACACATATGTGAGGATATACACGCAGGCACACACATACAGAGGAAAATGCACACATGTCGGAGGGGAAGAGACAAGGGACGGGGCGGGGGGGAGAGAGAAGAATATTTTATGGTTATTTGGCAAAATATGCAGTGAGACCTATCACTTTTATAACTTTGAAGAAAATCACATCAATTTGTAGGCAGAAAAGGGAAGATGCAGGAGGAAGAAGACAGGAGCACTAAGGGCTCCCTGTGATAAGAACTCACTCTGGTTTCACATCCGTCATGAGAGGTCGACATGTCCCTAACGTGTTCTCTCTCGAGAACCCAGGCTACCAGACAGAAAGAGATAAAATACTCCTTGTGAGGCAAGGAGAATTGATGGCCTGCAAACAAAAGTGACACAAATTATGGGCCTTGGCAGACTTCTCCACTGAAGAAAACAGATAATCTAGAAAGAAGAACCTCCTCAGATGGCTAGCACTAAAGCTCTGGTCTCAAGCTGGACAGCTGGGTGTCTGCAGCATCCCCCAGGAGCGGGCAGGAAACACACAGAAACCTTCCCCGTGACGGTGCTCCACGGCTCCCACTAGCTCTTGACCCCTAGACGAGGGAGGAATTGATGCCATTGATCTCCCCTGCAGGATGTGTGGGATCCTAAGGACACCCTCTGGGACGTAAGCCCTCCTAAAGGGGAGTTTGTTGGATCGTATTTTCTGAACCGGGAATTCGGAACATATGATCGGACAGGCAAAGGTATACGTGGGGACTTCGAGAGAGAATATTTTAAAGTATATGTTGCTGGCAATGTCAGGACTTACTGTCCTGCTAGACATAGAGCCCACCATGCCACACTTCTCCGAAGTTGCATTGCTGATCTGCAGAATTACAGTGGCCTTTAAAGAACTGGAAGAGAAGAGCTCTCTACCTCTTCTTAGCATAAGGGTTTCTCTTCTTGTCTGATGTTTAGGTTACAATCTTGCTTTAGTGGAGTGTGTTGTGTACACACGCCAGGTGTGGCGTGGGAAAGGATAGAAACGCATTAATGAGTATGAATGCGCCGCTGGCCATGCCCAGGCAGGGCTCAGAGGAGTCGGGAGTAAGTGGTGGATTCCAAGCTTCCACACCCTTGTTTTCCAGTGAGGGCCGTCACTCCAGCCAGGAGAAGCAGGCTCTAGCAGCACTTGGCAGTGGGGCAGAGGGCTGGATAATGCCGAATGCCCGTCAGCCACAGGTCAGGGAAAGCTGTGTTTGGCATCCAGGGTCAACTAATTCACGCACTGCCCATGAGGACTTGATATCAAGGATCTAAGTCCAGGAATATTTGACCCATCCCTTTCCTGATGGTGTGAATCAAATTTCCCTTTTTATGGGTTTGCCGAAAATACTGTTTTTATTAAGAGAGAAAATACGATGGTGGGAATCCTGCAGGCAGTGGGGGTATGTGAAGTCCCAGCGGTAGATTCCATGGGCCATCTGTCTCCCTCCGGGCTCCTCTACCTCTCCGTCATCGTGGCACCTCCTGCACGGGTCTGCCAGCAGCCGGCCAGCCCCTGGAGTATGGTCACACGGGCAGGCTTGAGGCCAGTGCTGTGACGATGAAGCAACTTGCTGATGTCCTGTCCCTGACCCTGGTGACTCCAGACAGCATCTGTGGTCAGCTGTGTGGGTCCCGGGGAACTGGAGGGCTGCCACTCAGAATGGAACAGGCTGGAGCTGTTCAAGGTCGTTCTGACCTGACCGGATGCCCAGGGCATCTTCTATTAAATACAGTCCTTGGTTCTGGCATGCAGCTCTAACCCTTGTCTGTCTGTAAGGTCGCTGTTAGTCACCCAAGCTCTAATTAAGTGCTGCCCAGTTTTGAGGTTTGCAAAGCAAGGGACCTGGGTTAGTTTTCGGCGACTGCAGAGTCCCACAGACTAAGTGGCTTAAACAACAGAATGTATTGTCTTACATTTCTGGAGGCTAGAAGTCCAAGATCAAGGTGTCAGCAGGGTTGGCTCCTTTGAGGGCTGTGAGGGAGAGTCTGTTACACTCCTTTCCTCCAGCTTCTGGTGCTTTTCTGGCCATCTTTGGCATTCCCTAGCTTGTAGAACTATCACCCCGATCTCTGCCTTCTTCACATCTTCCTCTGTGTGTGTCTGTCCAAATTCTCCCTTTTTATAAGGACACTGATCGTATTGGATTGGGGGCCCACCTTACTCCAGTATGACCTCATCCTAACTTAACTAATTACCTCTACAAGGACCCTATTAGCAAATAAGGTCACAGTCTAAGGTTAGGACATTAACAAGAATTTGGGGGGAACACAGTTCAATCCATAACCGGCCCCATGCAGTTAGGGGCAGTGTCCAGTGGTTCCCATTGAAACCTCTGACTCTTTACCATTCACAGCATGATCCCGATAGCTTTTAGGGATGTGCAAGGAGCCAGAACGGGCCCTGCCAGAGGGGGCCCCGGAGGTGGGCTGAGGTCCAGATGTGGTTCCTGTTCCTTTCGGAAGCTGAGCGAGGCTGCCTCATGCAGAGGAGCTGCGTGTTCTGTGGAAGGAGCCTAGGGCAGGGGGTACACACAGTGGGCCACCCGTACACACCAGATGCTGGGTCCGTGGCAGCAAGACCCTTCCCAGACCCCACATGATGGTGGAGCATCAGGTGCTGCGCAGGGCCAGGCCTGCTGGGACGGGCACCAGCACCGCTGTTTGAGAGGAGTTCTGATGAGCAACTGCTCAGGCCTAACCACTAATTTCCCAGTCACATTGTGCCATGGCAGGAAGGTCCTGGCACACAGTTGACCCTCGAAAAATGCCTGCTGAAGTAGGAAATGCATTTGAAGTCAGCATTTCACTGCAGCAAGGCTCGGAGACTCTGGGGGTCTCACTCCATCTTCTCAAACCTCAGCAGCACCGTATCTAAAGTGATCCCCATCTACCCATTCACACAACGATTTTTGAACGTACCTCCTGCCAGTGGTTTGCTGATAAACCTGCTCTTTGTAAAAGAAAAGCCCTTATTTGTTGTCTTTGTCCATTTCCAGGGTGTAAAGATACCCACAAATCCAATATCAAGTTACCAGTGGTTTAACAACTGGCTTACAAGAAAGTCCTGAATGTTTAGCAACATTTCTTCTGTAGCGAGCAGATGCAAGCCAGCTCCAGCACACCGAGACCTCGACCCACTAGTTTGTTATGAGGATCAAATGATATCATAAACATAAACGTGGTTTTATTTACTGCAAATTGTCCTGGAAATTTTAAAAAATCATGATCGATGACCATTATTTCTCCCGTGTGGTCAGCTCACTCACTGAGCACGTGTGAGCCAGGTACCTTGTAAGGAACTAGGGACTTTGTGATGAACCAGCAGGCGTGCTTCTGGTCCTCAGGAAGCTCACAGTCTAGGGCAGAAACAGACGTTAAGTGAAGGATGGCAACAGACAGTGGTGGAGTTACGATTGTGATCAGTGCCTCTAAAGAGAAGTGAGAGGTACTGAGTGAGGTCTGATGGCAGCAGAGGTAAAGCCCTAGGCACTAATGAGTGTGTGTTCCTGGGACACCCCCTGGGGCTCCCTCCCCTGGGATGGGTGCAGCGTGAGAGACTTCGTGCCCCCTCGTCCCATCACCACCCTTTCTCAACGAACACTGGGAATTGAGTCGAAGGGTGGCATTTGAGAAGCCAGCGGACTCAGGACCTCACGCTGTGAGAGGAGCTACACCCTTGGCCCAGACTCCACGGGACGAGCCAAGTCCCCCGTGTTTAGAGAGCATCTGGCCGGTGGATTCACACACCACCAGGGGGCAGTATTTATTTATAGAGCCGGGGCAGAACCTCCTGCTGAAGGCGCTGCTAAAGGACTGTGGGGTGGAAGTTTGCTATTAGCTAGTGGAAGGGTTAGTTCTGGGATTAGGACAGGCTCCTCTCAGAATGCTGGAAGGCAGTCTTTTTCATTGATATGGAGGGGCGAGGGCATGGTGTACCATCCCAGGTGCACATCTTCTGTACCTTGTTCCCCAGCCAGGGGTTGGCTGTTAACGCTGACTGGAGATTCAGAGGAATCAGAACATGAGTTCAGCTGTAGTGGGGAAGAGAAATTTGTCAGTGAGCAGATAAAGAAGAATGGTAGCATTTAAGACAGATTCCCGAGAAGCAGAGCCCGAGGCAGGGATTTGGGTGCGTGGGATGTACTGAGGGAGAGCTCTTGGAAGAAACCTGTAAGTGCAAGAGGGAAAAGGCTGAGTAAGAATCTCTTCTCAGATAAAGTTAAGTCTAGGCAAGATCCCGGGGTAGAGTGTAAAGTTCTCCAAAGTTGTTCAGCTTTGAGGCAAGAAACCAGGACTCCTCCCCCATACCCATCAGCCCTTGGAATTTTCCCTTCCCTTCCCCTTCTCCTTCCCCTCAGGAGATGTCTCACGTAGCTCCAGAGGAAGTGGCACCTCTGAGCCTTGCACAAGTCTCTGGACAGAGTCACAGGGGTGAGTCCTTAGCCCCCCACACACGCAGGAGCTGGAGGATGTCACACCAATCTGTAAAGGAGATCTGGGTGTGGCACCAACAGCGTGGACCACAGGGCTCTTATTATATGGAACATGTAACATCTTCAGGTTGAGGATGGCAAAAAGCTAGTGGAATTGCCTCAAGTTCAAGATCTAAAAGAACATTTCAGAAGCCCTTTGCTTGGCAGACTTTAGCTCCGGGAGTCTGCTCAGAGCTATATAGAGAAAACTACAGCCAATGGGTAAATAGACATTAAGTTTTGGTTTGGAAACAGAGAACTCTGATTCAGACTTTGAAGGGAGGGCAGTGAGGGAGAAAAAAAGATCCATTCAAAAGTTAGGTTTTGTTCTTGTAGTTAAAACAGCAACTGTGAGAAAGGGCAAGTAAGAGGGAGGTGGACTTAGACCCATTCAATACTGTTCACTCTATATTTGGAAGACGGGGGACGGGCTCGTTGTAGGAACCAGGTTGAAGAGACGAGCAGAACATGCCTGGGAAAACGGAGCTTGTGAAAACTTGGGGTGGGAGACCTAAACTTCCAAGGTGCTGAAATTTAAGTGAGAGACAACTCTTCCCAGGCGAGCGGATCATCCTGCCTGTGGAGGATGCCCAGGGTTGCAGTGGCTGAAAGAGGTACCCAGTATCTCAATTCATACCCTTCTGGCTGGGCCAGAGCAGGCCATGGGGGAAATGGAACTGAACACAGAGGCTCAGTTCTGGAACCAGATTGGTCCGTTCCCCTTCCAGAAGCTGTGTGCAGTTCCATCCAAGCCCTCCTGCCTACGCATTCTCCTACCTAATTCTTCCCCACCTCCTTCCATGTACTCGTTCACTTTGCTGCTTCCTCCCGCCCACAGGCCCTGCCTCCACCAGACTTGACTGCATGATCTGGCCCTTTCCTACCCTCCAGCTTCATCCAGGCTTCTATCCTCTTATTCACTGCACTCCAGCACACTGCTCTTTCAAGGTCCTTCCAGCCTCAGGACTGTTGCCGAAATATCGGCTTCCCTGTGCACCGATGCCAAACGGAAATACGGAGGCAGAGATTTTGGAGGAAGAGGGAGATGGCTTTATTGTTCTGCCAGGCAGAAGGGAAGACACAGCAGGCTAGCGCCTCAAGAACTGTGTGTGTCCTCCCACCCCCAAACGGAGAAGATTTTATATGTGGGACTCGCAGTCCAGGGTATATGATAAGGATCAAAGTAGTGAAGGTCTTGCATTCTTCTTCCTGCATTATTTCAAAACAGTCACAGCTGGCATCAGGCAGCCAGGTAATTGAGTCAGCTTGTCTCTGGGTTATCGGCTTGCAACCTTTTTTCTGAAATGCAAATGCTACAAAGGGTGATTTGCTACAAGGGAGCGCAGGATGTAATTCACATAGTGTTAAAGAGTAATAGGTTAGCTTTGCGATGTACAAATCTAGTTACAGACACTACAGATTAGTAACAGTTAAAAACTAGGAGTGATTAACTCTTTCAGGCCATGTTATGTTTCTTCTCTAGCCTGTTCACTGTTCCCTTTACTTTCCTTGTTCTCAGGAGAGGGAAAACTTTATTTCTGTTTTTGCTGCAGTAAGACCTTTCCTCATCCTGCCCCCTCTGCCTGAAATTATCTAGCTTAACAGATGTACATCTTTCAGATTGCAGCTTCAATCCCTCCTCCTCAGAAAGACCATCCTAACCTCCAGTCTAATGTGTATCCCCAACGTTTTCCACTCTCATTATACCCTGTACTTTTTTTCATAGCATTCATCATGACTTACAAATATATATATTTTTGTTGGCTTACATATTGATTGTCTGTCTCCCAGCGAGATTCTAAGTGAAGTAAGTGAAAGGATCGTGCCTATTTTGAGCCATGTTGTGTCAGATCCTAACGAACATTAGTGCTCAGTAATATATGTTGAATGAACAAATAGATAAATGAATGGACTGATCACTCAATTAATCAATCAATTAATGTATGGATCAATGGCTAAATGGCTGGCTGGATGGATGGATGGATGAGGTCTTCCATGACCTCATTTTTTCAAATACAAGCTACTTGTCAAAATGCTCTCTTGAGGACTTCCCTTGTGGTGCAGTGGTTAAGAATCCGCCTGCCAATGCAGGGGACACGGGTTCGAGCCCTTGTCTGGGAAGATCCCACGTGCTACGGAGCAACTAAGCCCGTGCACCACAACTACTGAAGCCTGCACGCTCTAGGGCCCGCGTGTGGCAACTACTGAGCCCACGTGTTGCAACTACTGAAGCCCATGTGCCTGTGCTCTGCAACAAGAGAAGCCACTGCAGTGAGAAGCCTGCGCACCGCAACAAAGACCCAACGCGGCCAAAAGAAATAAATAAAATTAAAAAAATTTTTTTTTAATGTCCTCTTGGAAGGTAGGAATAAAAGTGGTAGAGGCAGGGATTAGCTACATGATCTACAATCCCCACTAACAAAAAGACCAGCCAGGCTCCACTTAATTGCCTGTTGTGACAGGGACCTCACTACTCCCCCAGGGAGGTCATCCCACCATTGGACACTTCAGTTGAAGGAAACCTCAACATCAGGGGTCCAAATTGGCTCCCTATTAGTTCTGCCATTCAGTCTTTGGGGCCACATAAATCTGCCTTTTCTCCTTCCAGAAAATAAAATTTGCCTCCTCGGACTTGTTCCCCCCACCCCAGTTGGGGGCAATCAGGTCCTTGCTTGTCCACTGTCTTCCCATTGGAACCTCTCTGGCCGCCCGCAGGCAGCCTCACTCCCATCTTTGGTGCCAGCCGGCAAGGGAACACAGCTGGCTCTGCAGACTCCCGCTGGGTGTGCCCAAGTGGCAGTTGGAAAAATCAGCTTTGATTTGATTTGCAAACTGAGCCCAGTCATTGAGACAAAATAAATCCGGAAACCCATAAAGCCATTTGCAGAATTGCTTTGCAGAAGAAAGTCAGTTTTAATCTAGTAAACAGTCTCTAAGGATCCCATTAAAACAACCCCCTCAGAGTAGGTGCTGAAAGCTGAACTCCAGAATAATGAAGCATGAGATAAGGGGCCAGTGTCACCCATAGTCCCGTGCTGCCTGGTGGTATTGATGGACCAAAACCACTGTCTTGGGTAACAAGAGGGTGGGTAATAGTCTTTTGTAAATGTGGCTTCTTTTTTTTTTTTTTTAATTAATTTATTTATTTGTATGTTTATTTTTGGCTGTGTCGGGTCTTCGTTTCTGCACGAGGGCTTTCTCTAGTTGCGGCAAGCAGGAGCCACTCTTCATTGCAGTGCACGGGCCTCTCACTATCGTGGCCTCTCTTGTTGCGGAGCACAGGCTCCAGCTGCGCAGGCTCAGTAGTTGTGGCTCACGGGCTCAGCCGCTCCTCAGCGTGTGGGATCCTCCCAGACCAGGGCTCGAACCCATGTCCCCTGCATCGGCAGGCAGACTCCCAACCACTGCGCTGCCAGGGAAACCCTGTGGCTTCTTTTTATAATGGCTAAGCCTGAGGTAGATTTCATCCAGCGTTTTCTCTCCTCTCTTCCTAATGGATTCTCACCCCTGCAGGGACAATAAATAACCATTCTCCAGTGAGATGCCCTCATTTCACAGATGCTAAGACTGGGGCCCAGAAGGGGAGTGATGTGTCCCTATGTGTCCCTGGCTTTTTTAGTTACAAGAATAACCTGCCGCAGGTTATGTGAGAAGCCAAGCAAGATGTAGGAGTCGTCTGCTATCAGATAGGAGATGCCCGCTGCCCGCCCTCCCTGCTTCCACTGATCTACTTCTATATGGAAAGTTCTGTCTTGTATAAAGCTTCCTCGAGAGATTACCTGGAATAATGGGAAATCAGAGACACCTGGTTTCAAATCCCACATCCAAAATTTAGCTGTTTAACCTTGAACAAGTCACGACCTCTAGGAGTCCATCCCATCCCTTTTCGGCCTACGATCATTAGTTCTTTCCCCTGATAATTTGGGATAATGCACATAAAAGGTCAAGAACATCATAGATGATACAGCTTGCACGTCCTTTCTTCCTTCTTCTGGGTCTTGTCTTATATGAGACCTGGAGACCCAGGTCTACTAAGCACGCATCTTCTCTCTGCTCTTCCCCAAGGAAGCCAAAGCCTGGACCGTAGTCGCTTCTCGTGCAGTTGTACAAACCAGGCGTTTATCAAATGGACTCAGGCTAGATTCGAAGTGCAGAAACTGAGAGGGGACAGGAATGACACTGGCCTTGGCTCTCAGCATTTATCCTCTTCATCTACAGGCCATTGTGTTTAGATGAGCTCCTACACAGCAATAATATATTTGCATTGCTTGAGTATAAGGTTTTGCTCATGCACTTGCTAACCTTTGACTGTGGCACTTCTCCCCTTCTCATCATCTGCCCAGCAATTTCAGGAGGGATCCAGAATCACAGGGTGCTCAAATCTAGCTATGGCAGCTGGAAGTAGGGGCTATAATGAAGGATCACTTGTGAGAGGCTAGGCTATAGTGAGTGAGTCTGTTGGAAAACTCTTGGTTATTGTTCAGTCCTTAGAAGTCCTACCAGACTTTCAGAGGAGAAAGCCCAGGTGTGTGTTTTGACGTTAGGGCAGGGAAGTGGTACTCCTCTCTAGCCAAGCCCCATGAGATGAATTTTCCATGCTTGGGGTTCTCAGAATTACTTTAGTGTAACAAGGTCTCTTTGTCCCTTGGGCCTCTTTGCTCTCACCCAGCATCTTCTAGACCCTAAAATGCCAATGGAATAATGTGGATTTCCTTGAAGGTTATGTGATAAGATGGAATAAGAGGATTATATCATGAGTATACTGTAAAAGAACCTAAAGAAGACCTTTAAATATCCCAACCCTTTAACATTTTTCTTGCTACAACAGCTGGAACATCTGTCTAGTCTTCTCTGTCCTCGCCCTACTCCCTACTCTCTAGATTTGCCCTGGCCACCACCCTGTGACACACAGACGTGCACACCTTCTCCACACCCCACTCAGGAAGACAAAGCTGGTACAACAGAGTCCAGAAAACAAAAGCCAAGACCAATACTTGTCCTTCAAGCATATCCCTGGGGAGTCCTATTTCATCCCTCTAAACTAGAAATGAGGAGTATCTACTTAAAACCTGAGACACCCAAGTTGACTTTAGCTCAGATCTGATATCCCAAAGTCATTGCATCTTATGAAGGGAATAGTAGGCCTTTTAAAATCAGGAGTCAAGGAAAGGGAGAAAACGTGGGTAGGCGGGAGCCAAGGGATAGAAATACAAAGCATAAAGCTCCACTGGAGCTTTCTCTGATGGGGTCTCAATGTAGTGTCGGGAGTGTTAGCAACAATTAACCACCTACTGTGTGCAAGTCATAGGGCTGTGTGTTCACATGAGTCTCCAGTGCAATGATAGCAGTAAAGCCTGGCATTTATTATGCACTAAATAAATAGTGGTCACCATTATTACCCTTACTTAAGAAATGAAGCAGTGTAAGCTCAGATGGGTTAAATAAAGAGCTTAAGGTCTCTCAGAATTGTCACTCCGATCTAACTCCAAAGCTCATGGCATTTCCATGGCGCCATTTTGAATCTTGTCAGTACCACAGACTGGGTGAGATTCTATGAGCCGCTGTCAGGGTCCTCTGTCTCCTATTTGTTAACCCCTTCCCATCCCTCTCTTCCAGTAACAGCTGATAATAGAACCTTTAGGGTGTGATGATGGGTCTTTGGCCTGTCTTCAGCAGTATCCAAGCTAAGTCCTGGGATCTGGAGCAAAAGGTGGGGTCCCTCAAGGAGCCCTCAGCTTTACTTCCACAATGTACCGAAGCTCATAAATGAAGAAATTAATTTGTCTTCAAGGTTATCTGATCCAGGGCCATCTTTAGCCTATCAGCATCTCTTTGCATTCAACCTTCATTGCTTTAGAAGGGAAGAAAACCAGAAAGCAAGTCTGAGGCACTCAGTATTCAGACCTCCTTCTTCTTTGCGTGGTCCCAATGTTTTTGTTATGGCTGTCATAGATACATATGAGCAAGCTCTGGAAGCTGTGAAGAGAGAAGGATCATGAATCCTCCAGTAGAAAAGCCACATTGTAGGCAGACCGGATGCCAGAGGAGAAAGCAAGGGACTTCATCTTTTGTTCTGCTGGATTAGTCAGGATAAGCTAGGCTTTGCTGCAACAACAAATTAATACCTAAATCTCAGTAGTTCAGTGCCACAAAGGCTTCTTTGTTGTTATGCCATCTAGAATATAAATGGCCTCAAAGGACCCCATAGCAGGGGAGAAGTAAGTATGGAAGTAGTAACCTGGATCTTAAATACTTCACTTGGAAATAACTCATGTGACTTCCACTTACATGACATGACCTTGATGAGACTAGAATTCTTCCATATGCCTTAAGGAGAGATGGGCCAGGCAACAGTAAACACCAGTTGTCTCTAGCACTAAATATATGAGTCCTTTTCCTATTTCTACTTCCTTTGTGTCCTGCTGAGACCCATTATCCATCACTTAACTTCTACTACTCCACCCACTGGGAAGACTTCTCCCCATCCCAGCACCTGTCCAGATACACCTCTGTTCCCACCCCTCATAGCTAAGCATTCCTGCTAAACAGTTGTAGCCATAAATTGTAGCGTGGGGAGGCTCCTCTGGGCCTCCCAACCAAACTAAGGCTTTAACTCTTTTTCATTTAATCCTCGAAAGAACTTCATGAGATACTTACTGTCATCCCCATTTTATAAGTAGAGAAATTGAAACTCCAAAATGTGTGTAATTTTCCAAGTGACACGGCTAGTAAATGAAAAATACTAAACTAGAATTTCATTTATCCATTTAGTTTTGAGTGCAACTTAATATTGATATGTGGTCCCTCGTCTCCTAGAGGTTAAGAAGTTTGTCTTTGGATTTGGACAGTCTTTGACTCCAGGCTAGAAAATGTACTTAACTGCTCTGTGTCTCAGTTTCCCCACCTATGAAACAATGACAATAACACCACTTACTTCACGGGGCTAATTAAGAAGTTAATGAGCACATCAAGTGCTTAGTGCTATGCCTGGCTAATAATAAGCACTCAACAAATAGTAAGTAGTGAGGGAGCCAACCAAGAGTAATTATATCAATATGCTATGATGAGGGCTATGGTGAAGGTAAATTCAGGACGCTGTGGAAGCAGAGAGAAGAGACACATAAGTCAAGGTAGGGTGTACCTTCTCAGGTATGTGGTCACTGAGACAAAGTTTTGAAAGAAGAGTGACAATTATATTGAACAAGGCTGGAGAGTAAGACAGGGAGGTCTTCTGAGCTGAGGAATGTACACGTGCAGATCACTGGAGGCAAGAGAGGTGGCCACTGAACTTGAATGGGACGGGGTTCCTTTGAACCATGGCTAGAATGCCAGTGTGACCACAGGAGGCTGGGAGGGATCAGAGGTGAGGCTGGAGTGGTAAGCAAGTCCAGGACACTGAGGACACTGCATTAGCCCCGTGGCGTCTAGAGGACCAATGATTGTCCTGAGACAGTGCGAGCCCTTGGAGGTGCTCGGCAGGCTGCCTTTGTCGCGAAGGCTACCCTAATTACAGCTTAGAAACTGGACCAGAGAACGGAGACTGAGGCAAGGATATGGCTGGAGCAGGGAAGAACAGGTAGGAGGCTGCTGAAAGAGGCCAGATGGGGATTTGAGTCACCTCTTCTCTCAGCCTTCTATTTCTTTTTCTGACATGCCAGGCCAGCAGTCTCTGTCTTGCCTGCCTCAAAAGGTTGGGGGCACATTTACTAAAAACATGCGCTTAGAACAGGGGTCGGCAAACTTTTCTGTGAAGGGCCAGATAGTGACTTTCAGTTTTTCAGGCCATATGGTCTCTGTCACTACTTCTCCACTTTGTCATCGTAGCACAAAAGCAGCCGTAGATAATGCATGTAAAACGAGTGTGGCTGTGTTCCAATACAAATTTATTTATGGACACCGAAATTTGAATTTTATTTAATTTTCATGTGTCACAAAATATTACTCTTCTTTTTATTTTTTTTCCCAGCCATTAAAAAGTGTAAAAACCATCTTCACCAGTGGGCACACAGAAAACAGTGGGTGGCCAGATTTGGCCTACCAGCTATAGTAGTTTCCTATAAAACTAGAACGTGATTTGAAAGGGGTGAAGTTGGACTTGGAATGTGGTTTGAAAATGTTGAAGTTCCCCATACCTTTGAGGGAGGAGTATTATGATTACCGTTGACTGGTGGTTACAGTTTGACGTATTTCACAGCTGTTGGTAAAGCTTGCCATTTGTGTGAATTTTTGAAATTATGTATTTCCTGTTTCTCAGTTGGTCTGGGACGTCCTACCCCTCTCTCCATTTTGTATAAGGACTTTATACAATTTTGTTGATGAATCACTAGAGAAACACGCAGCCTTTGACGGGGCCTAGGACACCTTCCTGCTTTTTGATTCAGTTTCGAGAGGCAAGTAGTGGGTTCAAAAGGACAGAACATTGAAGTCGTACAAACCGGGATCTGAATACTGCCTCTGCCAGTTCAGAGTTCTGTGGCCTTGAGCAAGTTATATCAATTTTCTGATTCATCCTTCCTTCATTCATTTATTCAACAGATATACCCTGAGTACCTACTGTGCAGCTCCACCACAATGCCACAGCAGGACATTTGTAAATGACAGTGACTGATTTCAAGGAGACTCAGAATTGCGGGGGTGGCAGCCACTTAAAATACAGTGAGGTTATTGCTTGGGGAAGGGAAGACCAGGGTGTTCGGGGAAGACAGAAGAAGGGCACTGACCCATATATGGTGGGTCTCCCAGAGCGAAGGACTTCTGAACCGACACCTGGAGGATGAACAGTCGTCATCCAGGTGAAGAGGCAGGAAGGGGGTATTTCCACACCAAGTTACCAGCCTAGGTAAGGCCTGCCGACAAGAAGGTGGGCCGGGGGGCGCTGCTGATGAGGGAAAGGAGTTTATTGTGCTCGGGACAGAGCACAGAGTGCGGTGGTGGGAGTGGAGAGAGGCTGGAGGGGCGGGCAGGGAACTCATCACTGACGGTCTGTGAACTGGGTTAAGGAGGTTGAAGTTGACCTGGAGCACAACAGGGTCACTGATGCGTTTCGACTGAAGGATGGAGAACGGACTGAAGGGGACAGGACTGGAGGCGGGAGGACCAGCAGGGGCTGCTTCAATAACCCAAGCGAAACAGGAGGATGTCTTGAACGGAGTGGAGATGAAATTGGAGAGAAGGGGGCAGCTTCAGTACCTTTTCTGGAGTAGAATTAAGAAGGCATGCCAAGTGATCAGAAGTGGGAGATCAGTAAAAAGGAGAGGTAAAGGACGACTCCCAGGCTTGTAGACGGCATGGCTACGTGGATGGTGACACCATTTACAAAGAAAGGGAAGACGGGGAGAAGATGTCTGGGTGGAAAGGCTATGGGTTCGTTTATAATAATACTGACCTTTCTGGGTTGTTCTAAGTCTTAGAAACATTGTATGTGAAGTACCTGGCAGAGTCCCTGGCATGTGGTGGGTGCTTGATAAATGGTGACTCTTATTATTTCATTAAAAAAAATCTATTTCAGGCCCTGTTTTGTTAGATCATGATGTTCTTTTGCTGTTTAGCTTGAGCTCTTCAGAGCCGCGAGAATTGCAGCTTTGTTCACCGTACTGCACGTGTTCATGTGTGTTTCTTTCTCTCCTTCTCTTCTGCATGCTGCCTGGGGACTGGCTTCCTTGTGGTCAGCACCAATGGGCAGCGCCCAGGTGACCCCGGGGACTCCACTCTGCCTTCTCACCACAGGTGATCACCAGAGCCCTGGGCGGGGGGGAGGGGAGTGAGAGCAGCCTGTGCTCAGTGGTCCCTGGAGGCCAGGTGCACCCGAGAGGAACTGGCAGTCTCTCCAACCCACCCACATATCCACCCACGCAGCCATCCCTCCACCCCCCCATCTCTCCCTCCCTCCCTCCCTCCCTCCCTCCCTCTATCCATCCATCCATCTATTCATCCATTCACCCATTCTACTAACGCATACACAGTACCTACTATGTGCCAGGCACTGCTCTAAGCGTTGAGGTATATAGTGATGAGCAAAAGAAAACCTATTCCTGTACCTTTGGGGGAGGGGAAAGAGCCATTCATCCAAAAAAAAGAAAAAAACTACACAAATAAATGGACAGCTGCAACTCTGAGTCAGGCTACAAAGAAGAGATGTGTGGTGTTCAAAATAAACCAACAAACATACCTGGAGCCCAGGGAATGATTCCCAGGGGAAGTGACAGCTGAGCTGTGGTCTGAGGTTGGGGGAAAATTGACCTACCTTATCTGTGCTTAGATCTGGCTATGACCCCCACACCGTCTGCCGTTTGTCTTGGACAGGTCACTTCAGTATGATGATTCCCACCTCTCCTATCTGTTAAGTAAGAGTAATAATGCTTCCCTCTTAGGGAGCACCGTTTTCTTACAGACTTTGCACCTGCAGAGTCTTCTGCAGCCGTATCCTGAGATGAAACAAGATAATGAATATGAAAAAGGGTGCTATGGGAACACCCAGTCTAAATAAATAGTGTAGGTATTTATTTGAAGCAAATACCAGCCCCTTCCCTGTAGCACACTGTATTTCAATCTCATTTCATATAAACTTCCGCTGCTCTTCAAAGATTGGGATGCAGAACCCATCAGACGCTGATGCCCATCATGGAGCCCCAGAGACAGAAGAGACCCTGCTGACATAGGGATCTCTACTGCGGGGGTCCTTCCTGGTCAGTGGAGGTTTCTTAGAGATTTCAGATCTTTAACTGGCACCTCTCTCAAAGTTCTTGCTCAGACAGCGGTCTCCTCTCTGCTAGTCCCTGACTGGTCAGTGTGTCATGGTGGGAAAGGGGATACATCATGCAAGGATGACATGAGTCCAGCCGTCCAGGACCTCATGGTCCACTTCTGTTCACCCCCTTTCCCAAACTCGGAAACTTCACTGCTCAGTGAAGCACTGCTTCACTG
Source organism: Pseudorca crassidens (assembly GCF_039906515.1). NCBI lineage: Eukaryota > Metazoa > Chordata > Mammalia > Artiodactyla > Delphinidae > Pseudorca > Pseudorca crassidens. The sequence goes on along the minus strand of NC_090310.1, from coordinate 71,669,399 downwards.
CTTCACTGTCTTAGCCTGGGTTTCCCAGACACAGAGCCTGAGATGGGGATTCTTGTGCAAATTATTCACTGATGAGTATTCTCAGAAGAAAGAAAGTGAGGGAGATGGGATAGGGCCGGGGAAGAAGCCAAGGGAGGATGTGGAGACTGTGTCAGCTGAGCCCACGGGGGCTCTGGAGTGTGCACTCTTATCACTGGGGCGTCCCCACTTTGAGGCAGGGGCTCCAGCATTTGTGCCGCTGTGTCAGTTTAGCCGTTGCCCGTGTCCTGGCGAGGCAACTTCACTTTGCCTTATGGCAGTTCTGCAGGGAAGGAGGTGGCTGTGAGCTCTTAGCAGCCAGCACCCCCCGCTCCACCAGCTGGAGATTAGCGCACCAGCCCAGGAAAGGAGATCTGAGCAGAGCCTTCACAGCATTCACGACAGCCAAGTTCTGTCCCCGCCTTTGTGCCTGCCATCAAGCCCCATAGCCCAGCATGTCACCATCAACACCCTAGGAATGTCATCACAGCCACTCCCTAGTTATATGACCTCAAGTAAGTTGCACAGCCTTTGTTTCACCTGCAAAATGAATCGTCACACCTACTGCAGAGTCATACTCAAGATTACATTAGGTGACCCTAGAGAGTACCCTGCTCTCCAGGCCTTCATCAAATGTCAGGCTCCTACCCCATCCCATCAAAGGCCCCCAGCCTCACTCTCACCCCAAAGGAGGTGGCAGTTGCAGACGGATGCACGGTGACAGTGAGAAGAGAGTGGTTCCTACCACATGCCCACACCCAGTGTACCAAGGAAACAGTGCTTCTCTGGAGGGTGCAAGCAGCTCCCTTCCTGCTGGGCCAGTGTTTTCCGGGCTCTCTTCAAGTCCGCAGTCCTGTAATGTCTTCTTTAAACAGAGTCAATCCCATATCAGGCACATTTGTTTTACCTCTTGCCTTCTGAGGCATCTGAACGCTCCCTCTCTGACAGGTTTATTTCATTGTGTTGCATTTATTTCCACGCCTTTCTCAGCCTCGTTTGATGGGTGAGGTGCCCGCGAGTATTTCGAGCAGGCTGTCCCTTTCCAAGGGCGTTTTTGTTAATGCTCATCCCCTGGTAGCAATAACGGCTGATGTGAATAATAACCACCCGGGTCTGAGTAATGGAGACATTAGACCGTGAATACAAGCAGCCTCTTCGCATCAGCACCAACTCAGAGGACTGTGGAAGCCGGTTGTGGAGCAAGGGGGGCAGGCTGGCTTTTAGAGTGAGTGGATGAGTGCGAGTCTCAGCTCAGTCACTTCTTGCGAGTCATTGCTCTAGTGTGGGCTTCCTTCTCTCCATCAGGAGAAGCAAGGTTACCAACACCCCTGGCCATCATTAATGGTGAGAACTGTGTGTGATAACTCCGACTAATTCTTCAGGTCTTCCTGACTTTTCCTTCAAGGAATCCATGCTCTAGGGTAGGGTTTCTCAACCTCAGCACTAGTGACATTTGGGGACAGATAAGTCTTAGTTGTGGGAGGCTGTCCTGTGCACTGTAGGATGTTTAGCAAATCCCTAAACCCATTAGATGCCAGGAGCACTTGATTCCCCAACTAGGACAGCAAGTACATCTGCTGACACAGCCAGATATCCCCTGAGGGGCAAAAGCACCCCCTGCTGAAAACCTCCAGAGTTGCACTGTGTTCAGTAGATATAGCATCTTAGACATGTATGTATTTTGAAATTTCTTAGAGTCACATTAAAGTTAAAAAGTAACAGGTGAAATTCATTTTAATAAATTTTATTTAACCCAATGTCTACAAAATATTATCATTTTAACATGTAAGCAATATTTTAAAATTACTAATGAAAGATACGTTGCATTTTTTTTTTAGCACTAAGTCTTTGAAATCTGGTGTCAATTTTATACTTACAGCACTTTGCAATTCAGATGCTACATTTTAAACAGTTAATAATGAAGTATTATCCTAAAAAGATAAACATTGTGTTTAACAAAATATACTTTACAGTGTTCCCATGTTACAATTTAAATTATTGGAGATAAATTTTAAAATTCAGTTCCTCCTTCACACTAGACGCACTTCAAGTGCTCAGTAACCACGTGTGGCTTAGTGGCTATCATCTTAGCGCAGATGTAGAGCTAATTAGGAATTTAGGATTAGCAGATACAAACTACTGTATATAAAACAGATAAACAACAAGGTCCTACTATATAGCATAGGGAACTATATTCAGTATCTTGTAATGACCTATAATGGAAAAGGATCTGAAAAAAGAATATATATATTGATATAAAACTGAATCACTTTGCTCTACACCAGAAACTAATACAACATTGTAAATCAACTATACTTCAATTTTTAAAAATTAAAAAAAAACCCAACAAAACGGCTTGACCATCTGTGAGCCTAGTTGGTAGACAGAAGCGTAGATACACAGAGTGCAGAGGGTCAATAAATGTTCAGGTCTTTTTATTCCATTTAGACACACCCCCAGGCGACATTCAGCAATATCTGGAAATGTATTTGGTTGTCACAGCTGGGTATGAGGCGTTACTGGCATGTAGTGGGCAGAGGCCAGGGACGCTTCCATCGAAAAAAACAAGGTAAAACCTCTTATGGTCAGGGTTGGGTGTTTTTCTGTAGTGGGATGACTTGCGACTGCAGTGAACAGATGACTAGTTATTTAACATTTCAGCTGAAGGACCAGGTGGACCCCAGACCCACCATCACTGAAACAGTGCTTTTCTAGCCCCTGCAGTAGCCTGGCCAGGCCTCCAGGGGGCACTCTGGGAGACTGAGCCGAGTAGGAGACTGGCAGCACCCAATCTGGAGGCTAGAATGGATGCACCGAAAGTCAGCCAGGTAGCCCTGCTCCGTCCGGTCTGAACCCGCAGGCTGGCCCATCGTCACTGCCTTGCCCATGCTGAGTGCCCGTTGTCCATTCTCCCTGGGGAGGAGGGCCTTGGGACAAGCCCTCACGTGGAGCCCAAACTCTGTTCCTTAAAACTGGGGAACTTTGGCAAATCACTGAGCCTTTCTGAGCCTTGGTTTCCTTTCTATGATGTAGTAAGGATGAGTCCCTGCCCTGCCTGGCTCAGTCATGACCAGGGTCAGCAGACAAAGTGGATGCATTTCCAGCAGGGCTCCTGTTTTGAGAGGGTGCCAGGTACAACTCCACTCTACCATTCCCTCCTTTGCACTTCATGTTAAAACTCTCTGTTGTTATTTTCCTGGCAAGTCTTTAAATCAGGACCTTGCCACAGTGACAGGATTCAGGCCATAATATGCTCTCTGGGACTGCTCTGCAGCTAACTGCCTCTAAAGCAACTTTCCCAGGGATGTCTTGTAAATCTTGGATCCAGGTAGAAAGAGTTTGAGCCTTTGGGGCAAGGCTGTGTGTGGCTGAGAGCAGATGGGGAAGCACGGCAGCCTTAGGGAAGGCCCAGCAGGATGCCTGGTGCCCCTGGCAGGCTTGGACATCCTGGGGAGTGAGCGACCCTCCCAGGGAGGTTCTGCCCTCTGGCAGGGGTTGATGGATGGTGTGAGAAGAGGAGCTAGAGGCAGGAGGACCAGATGAAGCTCTCTGGAAAAGACTTAAACCTGTACATGCACCATGATGGGGCTGTGCTTGGCGGAGAGAGGTGGAAGACAGGCAGTGGGAGTGCAGCCTGCTGGCTGGAGAGAGGTGGCAGCTCTGGGGGACAGTGGCACCAGGAGTGTTCAACATGATGATGAAAAGAACAACAAAATAGTAAATATGTGTTACATCCTTCTTACGTCCCGTGGAATGTGCTGAGGGTTTCATATTATTAATGTACTGAAACTTCTCAACAACTCTACCATGTAGGGTACCATTAGCATTCTCATTTTATAGATAAGGAAACTGTGTCTTATAGATAAGAAATCTGAGGCTCTGGTGACTGAAAATCACACAACTCGGAAATGATGAAACGGGATTTGAACCTAGGTCTCTGGAAAGTCTGTAATCTTACCCGCTATGCTCTATACCCATGGCCAGTATTAGTGAGCACCCATTACATGCCTGGGACCGAGAACTACCATGATCCAGGGCTGTGCCTCAAAAACTATATCACATACTAGCTGTGGGACTTTGAGCCTCAGAGAGATTACACAGTTTGCCCCATTTCCTTGTCTGCAAAATGGGGACACTAATAATTGCTAGTTGTTGAGAGGAATACATGAGAAATAAACTTTAAGTGCTTAGACTTGTGCTGTCATTATTATCCTAAACCCATTTTACAGGTGAGGAAACTGAGGTCCAGAGAGGAGGGAAGCAGAGAATCTGGCGACATTGGTGATATTCAGGCAGGTGGCTGGGCCAGAACTGTGGCCCAGCCTGAGAAACACAGAGGATGGGGGTGAGAGGTAAGAACCCACCAGAGCCCCAGGTCTGAGGCACCTAAAGTGCCCAGCAGGATTCACAAACCAGGGCTCATTAGGGAATCGGGACATACAGGGTGGGAGGCTGGACACAGCAGCGCAGCAACCCCAGCTGCAGAGATGGCCCAAAGCAAGAGCAGGATGGAGAGTGAGGCAGCACGATGCTGAAGTCCTTAGACCTGGGCATCCTCCAGTTCCCCTTGACGGAGGCTTCAGTTGGTCCCAGAGCACAGTCCGGGGCTGCACCTGCAGAGTAGGGGTGGAATACCTGAAGAACAGCTGGGGGTCAGGGAGGCAGGTGGTAATCAGGAGCCAGGTGGTCACCGCAGAACCTCCTCAGCTTTTCCGTTTGGCTGCCCAAGTGGCTGCAGGCAGACTCTATGAAGCAGGGAAGGAGTCGAGTACTCAGTCAAGTGCACCAGAGTGTCACCTTTGTCAGTAGTCTTACAGCAGATGTTCACAGCCTGACAGACACCGGGGTCTTGGAACACCATTCTGACTGCCAGCTTCTGCTACCACTCTCCCAATGGACTCAAAAGACAATGCAGAAGAGGAAGGCATCTTGCTGGGGTGCCCTATCCCCTGTGGAGTGTTCTGTAGCATGTGAATGTCTGTGTTTCCTATAAAGCAAGCATCCAAGCAAGGTGCATGTAAGAGACTGAGGCCCTCGCGACACCTTTTTCTCTCTTGGGATATTTTCCTTAGACCAAGGAGAAATCCGTCTCCAGTCTGCTATCCAAACTGCCATGAAATTCAGATTCAGGGGCTTCCCTGGTGGCGCAGTGGTTGAGAGTCCACCTGCCAATGCAGGGGACACGGGTTTGTGCCCCGGTCCGGGGGGATCCCGCATGCCGCGGAGCGGCTGGGCCCGTGAGCCATGGCCGCTGAGCCTGCGCGTCCGGAGCCTGTGCTCCGCAACGGGAGAGGCCACAACAGTGAGAGGCCCGCGTACCGGAAAAAAAAAAAAAAAAAAAAAAAATTCAGATTCAGAAACCCAGCGTCATCCTTGACCTCTCTCTCCCTGTCTTTAATATTCAGTTAGTCATCAGGTCTGTCCGATATTTGCCTCCGAAATCTCTTCTGCATCTTTCCCTTCTTGCTCACTGCTGCGACTCATGTTTGAGATTCATAAAGTCTTCATCAGATTAGTGTAACAGCTTCCAAAGTGGTCTCCCTATCATCACGCTGGTCCTTTCCGATGTACGCTCTACAGAAGACAAGCGATCACCCCAAAATAAGAGTCTGATCCTGATTAAGATGCTCCCAAGATTCCCTTTGTGCTCGGGGACAATTAGCCTGATTCGAAAGCCTTCGCTCTCTAGTCGCTGACCCTTCCCCATCTCCCCACCTCTATTTCCTCCTTGGTGCCCAGCGCCACACTCACACTGGTTATGTACATAGGACCTGCCTTATCACACTCTGCTCCCTTTGCTGGATGACCTCCCTGCATGGTCTGCCTTACTCACCCCCTGGAATCAAATTCAGACAGCCTGATCTCTGCAAAGCCTTCCCAGATCCCCACTGTCTCAGGCTGCACCTAAAGAAGATGGTCAACTGGCCAGGCCAGTGGGCACCGAGGACACCCCCTCAGCCCTGAGTGGGGTTCCTCTCCAACAGGGCACACATTCTCATTACAAGCGCTTGTCTTGGAACTGTCTGGTTTCTGTCACCTCTTTCCCTCTGCCCAGCACATGTATAGTGGTCATTTACCTGGCCCCATGCACGAATGGACTAATAAATGAGCAGGTAGAGTATGTGCCAGGCACGGCGCACCGCCCCACCCTACCTTCGGCCTCCACCCTGTGATGCGTCAAGTCCCCCATCTACCATTTTGTTAGGTTTATTGTGAGTCACTGAGCACTGGCTTTCAGTCCGGTATTTGAACTCCATGCAGCCCCATCTGCCCAGCTTCCTAGAGACTGATTCTCTGGAGCCTTTGAATGGGATTCCCCAAAATCCATTGGTCCAGCCCTGCTGAGCCCAGTACCCAGCCTGGACCCGCATGGTGCTGACCCAGGAGAGGTCAGGCTGGGGACAGGAATCACGCGCATCCCAGAGAGACCTGTCCCCAGACTCTGTGTCCGTGTGAGTGAGAACCGACCGGGCAAACATTCCGGACCTCAGCTTTTTCCCTCTATCATCTGCTAATAGCAGAGCTGCTTTTCTATCCATCCTTTGGGGAGGCGGGTAGATCAGCTTTTAGTACAGAACACGGTGATTCGGTGTTTCTGCTTTCAAAAGCCAAGGGGCAAAGGCTGGAAGAAAGAAAACATGTTCATGGTGGATTTTGCTGGAATCTCAACAATCGATGCGGCTCCCACTGCTGGTTTTATTACCCTCACTCAGCTGCGTTGCACTAATCTGAATTCTGTGCTGCGTGTTCTCTCTGATCCTGCCCATCCTTTCACTAATCCCTGCTATAGATTTCTCTCTCTCCCTCCCACAAGACTTCTCTCCTTTCCAGGCACCTTGATACTTGCTATAAGCTGCATATTCCAGAGGTATGATCTGGGCAGAGCTGCCCTGGCTGGTCAAATCTTCTCTTCCCCTCCCCATTCCTGCCCCTTTGTGGCAGGTACCATGTTCACCCCTTAGGGGATCAATTTGGCCGAAATCAGTTGGAATGAATTGGATTATGTTTCTGAGTAAGAGCCTTAGGGACACCTTGGCCCCTGGTACATCCCGCTGTGCTGTTCAGACAAATAAAGCCAGGACCTACTGTCCTTCCAGAAGCCTCCTGTTCCACTCAGCCCATGACCAAGCAGGAGTTTCCCATCCCTCTTACTGTGTGCTCTCCGTTTGACACCATTCCTGTTTGAATTTACTTAGTGAAATGCTAAGACCTCCCTCCCATTTGCAGCCCCTTCCCAGGCTGTTTGAATCATGACTCAGCATAATCTGGGGTTATGGGTTGAATTGTGTCCCTCACAAAAGATGTGTTGAAGGAGAACTAACCCCCAGTTCCTGTGAAGGTGATTTTATCTAGAAAGAAGGTCTTTGCAGATATAATTAGTTAAGATGAAGTCATGAAGGTGGCCCCAAATCCAATATGACTGGTGTCCTTACAAGAAAAGGAAAACATCAGGTGAAGACAGAGACACACAAGGAGAACCTGTGTGACGACAGAGGTGGAGACTGGAGTGATGCATCTACAGGCCAAGCAGTGCCGAGGGTTGCCAGCAGCTAGGAGAGGCGAGGAAAGCTTCTACCCAGCCTCAGAGGGAGCACGGCCCTGCTGACACATTGATGTCAAACCTCCAGCCTCTAAATTTCTGCTGTTTAAGCCACCCAGGTTTTGGTAATTTATTACAACCCTAGGAAACCAATACACTTGGAAGTGCGCTTGGAAATCCTGAGCATCACGCAGCAGGCGGGGGTCCACCTTCCAGAGCCGTGCCTCTACAGCAAACAGACCTCAAGGCGGCCAAGACCGAGGGCCAACATCCCAGAGAATCCCTCTGGCCCCCCTGCCCCCGCTGTGGGGTCTCCGAGTTGGCTGGACTCTGCAGTTGTCTCTCAGCGGGGCTCCCCTGTGTGGCCCTGACCCTCCCCTCTGTGATCTGCCTCCTGCATTTCAATAGCTTTAGCATCTGCTGCTGGTCACGCCCCGCCCTTGGCCTCTGCCTCACCAACCAGGCTGTTTCCAATTGTCCTGGCATCATTTGACCTGTAGGCCATCCCTGGTAGGCTTTTGTGCTGCCTCCACACTGACTGCTCCTGTGAAGGCTTCCCTTGTTCTACAGCTGCCCAGGACTGCTCTGAACTCCGCAGGAAGAATTAACAATCCATTCAGTGTGACCATTTGCTCTCTCACAGCAGCTGCCAGAGAAGGTCTAAAGGGACTATCACTTTGCCGCTGGGCCTCCGAAAGACTGTGTGTTCTCTCTCACATCTGCTCTTTAGACTAAATCCTTAATCCCCAGCGCAGGCCTTGGGTGCCCCTCACTCCCGCAGCTAAGCAACTTTGAGCCCCCTGGGCTCCAGGCTCAACACACAAGTTCTGCAAGCAGGGAGCCGGCACTGTCGGCTCTGAGCTGACTCGGCCTCTCCATCCTCATCCATGGGGCAGGCTTCTTCTGGACCACAGGGAGCCGGGGCGGGGAAGGGAGGGAGGAGACCACTGGGTGGTCCACAGTGTGTCCCACACCACTGATGCCATACGGAAATCAAGCTTGTAGTCTAGTTTTGCCTAAGCAGAGTCATACACTCCCTTCGCTGTACAGACCTCACACGGAGCTTCGATGTTCAGCTTGCACACTTGTCTCCGCCACTATATAGTGAGTTCTCAGACAGCAGGGTGGTCTCCTAATCACCTTGCATGCCCAGCACCTGGCTGTACCCACATCATCATTATAATCCCAGCACCACTCACATCAGGCAATAGCTAGGACTTTTTCCCTGTGGCCAAGGGTTGAATGGGTGCTAATGAGGCCAAGGGAATGCGTGTAGTCCATTTGGAGGTCACGTAGCTTTGCCCACGTCCATGGTTGTGGGCGAAGTTTTATTTCTGGCCAAGTCCAAGCATAGCTCTAAGCATACGTTGACCCCTCACCATGGGTGCGGACTGACCAACAGATGCGCTGAAACCTCAGCCACAGGCTGGCTCCTGATCACCCCTTCAGATGTCACTCCAACCCCAGCCACATCCCAGGCTTTTTTTTTTTTTTTTACATCTTTATTGGAGTATAATTGCTTTACAATGGTGTGTTAGTTTCTGCTTTATAGCAAAGTGAATCAGTTATACATATACATATCTTCCCATATCTCTTCCCTCTTGCGTCTCCCCCCATCCCACCCTCCCTATCCCACCCCTCTAGGTGGTCACAAAGCACCGAGTTGATCTCCCTGTGCTATGCGGCTGCTTCCCACTAGCTATCTACCTTACATTTGGTAGTGTATATATGTCCATGCCTCTCTCTTGCTTTGTCACAGCTTACCGTTCCCCCTCCCCATATCCTCAAGTCCATTCTCTAGTAGGTCTGCCTCTTTATTCCTGTCTTACCCCTAGGTTCTTCATGACATTTTTTTCCCTTAAATTCCATATATATGTGTTAGCATACGGTATTTGTCTTTCTCTTTCTGACTTACTTCACTCTGTATGACAGACTCTAGGTCTATCCATCTCATTACAAATAACTCAGTTTCGTTTCTTTTTATGGCTGAGTAATATTCCATTGTATGTATGTGCCACATCTTCTTTATCCATTCATCCGATGATGGACACTTAGGTTGTTTCCATCTCCGGGCTATTGTAAATAGAGCTGCAATGAACATTTTGGTACATGACTCTTTTTGAATTTTGGTTTTCTCAGGGTATATGCCCAGTAGTGGGATTGCTGGGTCATATGGTAGTTCTATTTGTAGTTTTTTTAAGGAACCTCCATACTGTTCTCCACAGTGGCTGTATCAATTTACATTCCCACCAGCAGTGCAAGAGGGTTTCCTTTTCTCCACACCCTCTCCAGCATTATTGTTTCTAGATTTTTTGCTGATGGCCATTCTGACTGGTGTGAGATGATATCTCATTGTAGTTTTGATTTGCATTTCTCTAATGATTAATGATGTTGAGCATTCTTTCATGTGTTTGTTGGCAGTCTGTATATCTTCTTTGGAGAAATGTCTATTTAGGTCCTCTGCCCATTTTTGGATTGAGTTATTTGGTTTTTTGTTATTCAGCTGCATGAGCTGCTTATAAATTTTGGAGATTAATCCTTTGTCAGTTGCTTCATTTGCAAGTATTTTCTCCCATTCTGAGGGTTGTCTTTTTTCTTCTTTATGGTTTCCTTTGCTGTGCAAAAGCTTTTAAGTTTCATTAGGTCCCATTTGTTTATTTTTGTTTTTATTTCCATTTTCTCTAGGAGGTGGGTCAAAAAGGATCTTGCTGTGATTTATGTCACAGAGTGTTCTGCCTATGTTTTCCTCTAAGAGTTTGATACTTTCTGGCCTTACATTTAGGTCTTTAATCCATTTTGAGCTTATTTTTGTGTATGGTGTTAGGGAGTGATCTGATCTCATACTTTTACATGTACCTGTCCAGTTTTCCCAGCACCACTTATTGAAGAGGCTGTCTTTTCTCCACTGTACATTCCTGCCTCCTTTATCAAAGATAAGGTGATCATATGTGCGTGGGTTTACCTCTGGGCTTTCTATCCTGTTCCATTGATCTATCTTTCTGTTTTTGTGCCAGTACTGTCTTGATTACTGTAGCTTTGTAGTATAGTGTGAAGTCAGTGGGCCTGATTCCTCCAGCTCCGTTTTTCTTTCTCAAGATTGCTTTGGCTGTTTAGGCTCTTTTGTCTTTCCATACAGATTCTGAAATTTTTTGTTCTAGTTCTGTGAAAATGCCAGTGGTAGTTTGATAATAGGGATTGCATTGAATCTGTAGATTGCTTTGGGTAGTAGAGTCATTTTCACAATGTTGATTCTTCCAATCCAAGAACATGGTATATCTCTCCATCTATTTGTATCATGTTTAATTTCTTTCATCAGTGTCTTATAATTTTCTGCATACAGGTCTTTTGTCTCCTGAGGTAGGTTTATTCCTAGATATTTTATTCTTTTTGTTGCAGTGGTAAATGGGAGTGTTTTCTTGATTTCACTTTCATATTTTTCATTTTTAGTATATAGGAATGCCAGAGATTTCTGTGCATTAATTTTGTATCCTGCTACTTTACCATTGATTAGCTCTAATAGTTTTCTGGTAGCATCTTTAGGATTCTCTATGTATAGTATCATGTCATCTGCAAACAGTGATAACTTTACTTCTTCTTTTCCGATTTGGATTCCTTTTATTTCCTTTTCTTCTCTGATTGCTGTGGCTAAAACTTCCAAAATTATGTTGAATAAGAGTGGTGACAGTGGGCAACCTTGTCTTGTTCCTGATCTTAGTGGAAATGCTTTCAGTTTTTCAACATTGAGGACGATGTTGCCTGTGGGTTTGTCATATATGGCCTTTATTATGTTGAGGAAAGTTCCCTCTATGCCTACATTCTACAGGGTTTTTATCATAAATGGGTGTTGAATTTTGTCAAAAGCTTGTTCTGCATCTATTGAGATGATCATATGGTTTTTCTCCTTCAATTTGTTAATATGGCATATCACGTTGATTGATTTGCGTATATTGAAAAATCCTTCCATTCCTGGAATAAACCCCCCTTGATCATGGTGTATGATCCGTTTAATGTGCTATTGGATTCTGTTTGCTAGTATTTTGTTGAGGATTTTTGTATCTATGTTCATCAGTGATATTGGCCTGTAGTTTTCTTTGTTTGTGACATCCTTGTCTGGTTTTGGTATCAGGGTGATGGTGGCCTCGTAGAATGAGTTTGGGAGTGTTCCTCCCTCTGCTATATTTTGGAAGAGTTTGAGAAGGATAGGTGTTAGCTCTTCTCTAAATGTTTGATAGAATTCGCCTGTGAAGCCATTTGGTCCTGGGCTTTTGTTTGTTGGAAGATTTTTAATCACAGTTTCAACTTCAGTGCTTGTGATTGGTCTGTTCATATTTTCTATTTCTTCCTGAATCAGTCTTGGCAGGTTGTGCTTTTCTAAGAATTTGTCCATTTCTTCCAGGTTGTCCATTATTGGCATAGAGTTGCTTTTAGTAATCTCTCATGATCTTTTGTATTTCTGCAGTGTCAGTTGTTATTTCTCCTTTTTCATTTCTATTTCTATTGATTTGAGTCTTCTCCTTTTTTTCTTGACGAGTCTGGCTAATGGTTTATCAATTTTGTTTATCTTCTCAAAGAACCAGCTTTTAGTTTTATTGATCTATGCTATCATTTCCTTCATTTCTTTTTCATTTATTTCTGATCTGATCCTTATGATTTCTTTCCTTCTGCTAACTTTGGGGGTTTTTTTTTGTTCTTCTTTCTCTAATTGCTTTAGGTGCAAGGTTAGGTTGTTTATTCGAGATGTTTCCTGTTTCTTAAGGTAGGATTGTATTGCTATAAACTTCCCTGTTAGAACTGCTTTTGCTGCATCTCGTAGATTTTGGGTCATTGTGTCTCCATTGTCATTTGTTTCTAGATATTTTATTTCCTCTTTGATTTCTTCAGTGATCACTTTGTTATTAAGTAGTGTATTGTTTAGCCTCCATGTGTTTGTATTTTTTACAGATCTTTTCCTGTAATTGATATCTAATCTCATAGCATTATGGCCAGAAAAGATACTTGATACAATTTCAATTTTCTTAAATTTACCAAGGCTTGATTTGTAACCCAAGATATGATCTATCCTGGAGAATGTTCCATGAGCATTCGAGAAAAATGTGTATTCTGTTGTTTTTGGATGGAATGTCCTATAAATATCAATGAAGTCCATCTTGTTTAATGTATAATTTAAAGCTTGTGTTTCCTTATTTATTTTCATTTTGGATGATCTGTCCATTGGTGAAAGTGGGGTGTTAAAGTCCCCTACTATGAATGTGTTACTGTGGATTTTCCCTTTTATGGCTGTTAGTATTTGCCTTATGTATTGAGGTGCTCCTATGTTGGGTGCATAAATATTTACAATTGTTATATCTTCTTCTTGGATCGATCCCTTGATCATTATGTAGTGGCCTTGTTTGTCTCTTCTAATAGTCTTTATTTTTAAGTCTATTTTGTGTGATATGAGAATTGCTACTCCAGCTTTCTTTTGGTTTCTATTTGCATGGAATATCTTTTTCCATCCCCTCACTTTCAGTCTGTATGTGTCTCTAGGTCTGAAGTGGGTCTCTTGTAGGCAGCAAATATATGGGTCTTGTTTTTGTATCCATTCAGCCAATCTCTGTCTTTTGGTGGGAGCATTTAGTCCATTTACATTTAAGGTAATTATCAACATGTATGTTCCTATTCCCATTTTCTTAATTGTTTTGGGTTTATTATTGTAGATGTTTTCCTTCTCTTGTGTTTCCTGCCTAGAGAAGTTCCTTTAGCATTTGTTGTAAAGCTGGTTTGGTGGTGCTGAATTCTCTTAGCTTTTGCTTGTCTGTAAAGGTTTTAATTTCTCCATCAAATCTGAATGAGATCCTTTCTGGGTAGAGTAATCTTGGTTGCAGGTTTTTCTCCTTCATCACTTTAAATATGTCCTGCCAGTCCCTTCTGGCTTGCAGAGTTTCTGCTGAAAGATCAGCTGTTAACCTTATGGGGATTCCCTTGTGTGTTATTTGTTGTTTTTCCCTTGCTGCTTTTAATATGTTTTCTTTGTATTTAATTTTTGACAGTTTGATTAATATGTGTCTTGGCATTTTTCTCCTTGGATTTATCCTGTATGGGACTCTCTGTGCTTCCTGGACTTGATTAACTATTTCCTTTCCCATATTAGGGAAGTTTTCAACTATAATCTCTTCAAATATTTTCTCAGTCCCTTTCTTTTTCTCTTCTTCTTCTGGAACCCCTATAATTTGAATGTTGGTGCGTTTGATGTTGTCCCAGAGGTCTCTGAGACTGTCCTCAGTTCTTTTCATTCTTTTTTCTTTATTCTGCTCTGCAGTAGTTATTTCCACTATTTTATCTCCCAGGTCACTTATCCGTTCTTCTGCCTCAGTTATTCTGCTATTGATCCCTTCTAGAGTATTTTTCATTTCATTTATTGTGTTGTTCATCGTTGCTTGTTTCATCTTTACTTCTTCTAGGTCCTTGTTAAATATTTCTTGCATTTTGTCTATTCTATTTCCAGGATTTTGGATCATCTTTACTATCATTATTCTGAATTGTTTTTCAGGTAGACTGCCTATTTCCTCTTCATTTGTTAGGTCTGGTGGGTTTTTATCTTGCTCCTTCATCTGCTGTGTGTTTTTCTGTCTTCTCATTTTGCTTATCTTACTGTGTTCGGGGTCTCCTTTTTGCAGGCTGCAGGTTCGTAGTTCCCGTTGTTTTTGGTGTCTGTCCCCAATGGCTAACGTTGGTTCAGTGGGTTGTGTAGGCTTCCTGGTGGAGGGGACTAGTGCCTGTATTCTGGTAGATGCGGCTGGATCTTGTCTTTCTGGTGGGCAGGTCCACGTCGGTGGTGTGTTTTGGAGTGTCTGTGGACTTATTATGATTTTAGGCAGCCTCTCTGCTAATGGGTGGGGTTTTGTTCCTGTCTTGCTAGTTGTTTGGCATAGGATGTCCAGCACTGTAGGTTGCTGGTCGTTGAGTGAAGCTGGGTGCTGGTGTTGAGATGGAGATCTCTGGGAGATTTTCGCCATATGATATTACGTGGAGCTGGGAGGTCTCTTGTGGACCAGTGTCCTGAACTTGGCTCTCCCTCCTCAGAGGCACAGCACTGACTCCTGGCTGCTGCACCAAGAGCCTTTCATCCACACGGCTCAGAATAAAAGGGAGAAAAAGTAGAAAGAAAGAATTAGTAGAAGTAGAAAGAAAGAAAGAAAGAAAGAATGAAAGAAAGGAGGGAGGGAGGGAGGAAGGAAGGAAGGAGGGAAGGAAGGAAAAAAGAAAGGAGATAAAGTAAAATAAAATAAAGTAAGATAAAATATAATAGTTATTAAAATAAAAAAAATAATTAAGAGAAAAAGAAAGAAAAAAATGTAAAAGGAAACAACAACAAAAAAACCGCACGGATAGAACCCTAGGACAAATGGTGGAAGGAAAGCTATACAGACAAAATCTCACACAGAAGCATACACATACACACTCACAAAAAGAGGAAAAAGGAAAGAAAACATAAATCTTGCTCTCAAAGTCCACCTCCTCAATTTGGGATGATTCCTTGTCTAAAGGAGGGAAGGAAGGAAAGAAAGAAAGAAGCAGTAAAATAAAGTTATTTAAATAAAAAAATAATTATTAAGAAAAAAAATTTTTTTAATGGATGGATAGAACCTTCGGACAAATGGTGGAAGCAAAGCTATACAGACAAAATCTCAAACAGAAGCATACACATACACACTCACAAAAAGAGGAAAAGGGGAAAAAAATCATAAATCTTGTTCTCAAAGTCCACGTCGTTAATTGGGGATGATTCGTTGTCTATTCAGGTATTCCACAGGTGCAGGGTACATCAAGTTGATTGTGGAGCTTTAATCCGCTGCTCCTGAGGCTGCTGGGAGGGATTTCCCTTTCTCTTCTTTGTTCTCACAGCTCCCAGGGGCTCAGCTTTGGATTTGGCCCCGCCTCTGCGTGTAGGTCTCCTGAGGGCGTCTGTTCTTCGCTCAGACAGGACGGGGTTAAAGGAACAGCTGTTTTGGGGTCTGTGGCTCACTCAGGCGCGGGGGAGGGAGGGGCACGGAGTGCGGGGCGGGCCTGCGGCGGCAGAGGCCGGCGTGACGTTGCACCAGCGTGAGGCGCCGGCGGCGTGACGTTGCACCAGCGTGAGGCGCGCCGTGCTTCTCCCGGGGAAGTTGTCCCTGGATCCCGTGACCCTGGCAGTGGCAGGCTGCATAGGTTCCCCGGAAGCGGGGTGTGGATAGTGAGCTGTGCTTGCAGACGGGCTTCTTGGTGGCGGCAGCAGCAGCCTTAGCGTCTCCTAACCGTCTCTGGGGTCCGCGCTGTTATCCGCGGCTCGCGCCCGTCTCTGGAGCTCCTTTAAGCAGCGCTCTTAATCCCCTCTCCTCGCGCACCAGGAAACAAAGAGGGAAGAAAAAGTCTCTTGCCTCTTCGGCAGCTCCAGACTTTTCCCCGGACTCCCTCCCGGCTAGCCGTGGCGCACTAACCCCTTCAAGCTGTGTTCACGCCGCCAACCCCAGTCCTCTCCCTGCGCTCCGACCGAAGCCCGAGCCTCAGCTCGCAGCCCCGCCCGCCCCGGCGGGTGAGCAGACAAGTCTCCCGGGCTGGTGAGTGCCGGTCGGCCCTGATCCTCTGTGCGGGAATCTCTCCGCTTTGCCCTCCGCACCCCTGTGGCTGCGCTCTCCTCCGCAGCTCTGAAGCTTCCTCCCCTCCGCCACCCGCAGTCTCCGCCCGCGAAGGGGCTTCCTAGTGTGTGGAAACCTTTCCTCCTTCACGGCTCCCTTCCATTGGTGCAGGTCCCGTCCCTGTTCTTTTGTCTCTGTTTATTCTTTTTTCTTTTGCCCTACCCAGGTACGGGGGGGGGGTTCTTACCTTTTGGGAGGTCTGAGGTCTTCTGCCAGCGTTCAGTAGGTGTTCTGTAGGAGTTGTTCCACGTGTAGATGTATTTCTGGTGTATCTGTGAGGAGGAAGGTGATCTCCACTTCTTACTCTTCTGGCATCTTCCCAGAAGCCTCCCACATCCCAGTCTTTAACCCTAATTGTGTCCTGACACCTAAGCCAGTTTACGAAGTGCACCCACCTCTGGCTTCTTAGAAGTGTCACCCCCAACACTAGGCAGAGCTTACGGTCCTAGTCTGACCACAAGCTAGGGTCCAACACTCATGCTCCAGGCCTCCCCTGGGCACAAGAGGGAGCAGCTGAGACCAAGTAGAAAGGGCTTCTCAGCCCACCGATAGTGAAGGCCTTTAAAGGGCATGTCTTCCAAGGGATGTGTCAATAATGACAACAGCTGGCATCAGCCGGGCATGACTGCTCTTAAATAAGTCTATTATGCGAAATTACAAATGCATGAAAAATCCTTAGAATAAAGGAGTTTACTTGCACCCAGAAGAAATGCACCGCTAGGATCTTATATGGCCACTTTCCTACCATCTATAACATGACTGAATTAGAATTTGACCTACACAGAGCATTTGCTGTGTAAAACAAGGTCCACCTGGAAACACAGATCCAGGAGACGCATGGAACCAAGCAGAATCAGAATTTGAGGATCAGGTTATTTGAGTGGCCGGAGTGCTTTCAAACAATCAATTAAAGCTATTCCCATCCACAGGGTGCTAACCTCCATTGAAGACTGAGAAAAAGGGGCAACTCTGTCAGCAGTATTTAGCAGTTTTAGTTGTATAGGTCGTGATTAAGTCAATTCCAACCTCTTAGGACTGGCTGGGTAATGTTGCGGGAGTCTGGGATATTAGAAATCTGTATCTACTTTATACTTAACTCAGTACTTGTTAAATGGTCTTCCCCAGCAAGGGTAGAGCTATCTTTGAAGAACCTGAGTCTCTGTAGTGTTTTCTAGCTACTTGACATTGATTTTAAGTTAAATCTTGGCTGAAAGCAATTACTGTCATATGATGAATTGAGGCAATTTATTTATTACTTGAGAAACATCCTAGGTGATGTCACTTGGAAGAATGATGGAATTATCCTTCTCAAGTAATCCATTATCAACCAGATCTAGTGAGGGAGGCACTGTTCTGAGGTGTCGGGGAGGTAGTCAACAATTTTTAAAAATTAGTCATCGTGAGATCAAAGAAAGAATATTGGAAATAAAGCAGAAAACAGTCCCCTAACCTTGAGCTTGTTTGTCTCCCTGTGGGATTATATGGAATGCTTTGATTGCTAAATATCAAGAAAGATATTACAGAGAAAGCCCAGAGATTAATAATAAAACTAAACTCAATGTGTGAAGGGCTTGGAGGTGGTGGTTGAGGTACAAGGAAAGTGAAAAGGATGAGGGAACTTAAGTTAAAAAGGTCAAGTTTAAATATCATTTGAGCAAAGTCTGTATAATTTGGCCCATATAACAAGATTCACATGACATGTTCATCAATCCCTTAGATATTAGAATGTGATATATTGGTGGGAGGGCATGAGGGGTGATAATCTTCAAGAGAAGCAGGTATGAAATAAAACTGCATGATAACAGCAGGTGGCAAACTCAGCAGGGACAGCAGTAAATACAAAGACGCCTTAGTCTGGCTGATCAAGATAAGATTCTAGATCCCGTAAGGATGCCCTAAAGAACCAGTCTGATTCTTTCTTCCAGATTTTTTAGGAAAGACAACCAGATTTCTTTGTTGAACAATCCCTTCCCCTATTTATTGAAGAAGTGGCAGAATAGTATAGTGGTTTAAAGAGAATAAAGTCTGTACCAGACTGCCAGGGTTCAAACCCCATCTCTGCCACTTGCTTCTGTTGTAGTCTCTCTGAGCCTCAGTCTCCCCATCTCTGAAATGGGTATAATTATAGAACCTGCTTTGTAGGGCTGTAGTGATGATTAAACGGGATAGCATATGGGAAGGGCTTAACATGGCAGCCTGGCTTGTAGTAAAATCTCCAAATGTGTTTAAACTCTGTTATTAATAATACGGCTGTTTCACATGCGGTCAGGTATCCTGACTCTGCTGTTGCCATCTTCTGGATACAGTTTAACACCTGGCTGTCCTGAAAGCCAGTCACAATTTCTGCAGCTTGGGCTTGACTTTGTTGCAGTGAAGACACAGTACTGGACATTCCTCCTGATGTACAAGTCCAGACACCTCTCAAAAGTGGCTGTGAGGTGCACCTAGCATCATTTGTTCATAGGAAGCTCATGCTGGCCCTTGGCCCATTTGGCCTCACATCCATCCCTTGCTTTCCCTCTGCTGTGCAGGTAACCCCCGTAGGCTGTGTTTCCTGGGCCCCATGTCAGCTGGTGTCTGGGTGTGGCCAATAGGAGACAGGAATTGTAGCATGAGAGGAAGGAGAAGCCTTCTCTCTCTTGGCCTCAGGCCCCTTCTTTGGCAGTGACTGTGTCCCCTCTGTGGCTCCAGTTCTCCCATAGGTCTACTGGAGTTCCAGCTTCTGTTGGGTGGCCCCGACCTCTAGGCTCTGTTGAACCTTTGTCTCTCTAGTCTGGGCTGGGTAACGGCTCCTGAGGTTGCTACCCACTGGGTTGCCTCACCATCCTCTCCTGACCCCTGGGTACCAATTCTCTAGTAAATTTGCTCCATTTTAAATGTTTGGAACAGTTTCCCTTTTTCTGGTTGGATGCTGACTGACGTGGAGCCTGGGCTGCTAGTAATGAGTCCCTGTAGTAAATGGTGAGGAAAAAAATCTAGTTTAATCATCCAGTCTATATTTTTTCCTGTATCAACATCACACTTCCTTGTGTGAAATATATGGAATTTACATTTTTCCATTAAGAAAAAAAAGGTCAACAACAGCATTTGTTTCTCCCAGGCTTCTCGCACCCCTCCTGTTCGCTACAGTTTCAGTCTTCAAAGACTGCCAAAGTAGTTCATGATCACAATTACAAATGCTCTCAGTGCCTTGGGATGCAATTTGTAAAGTCTGGAGGCTTGAATCTAATGAAGTATCCAGATGCTTTCCTACCAACTTCTTTCCTATCTTGGACTTCAATTCCATCTTAAAAATAGCCTACCACTCTGAGAATTCACTTCCAGGGAAAGCAAGAAGGGATATGGTGCATACCTGACTTTAGAGGAGCCAGAGACTTGCCCAGCTTCCTCATCTTCTCCCTGGTGCCTCCTCATGGCAAAACTCCCCAATACTCAGAGATACCTGCAATGTTCAAAACCTTCACTGGCATAGAGGTAGCAGCTCAGAGTCAGGATTTCGGAGGTTTTCTCTACTGGGTGCCAGACGCATGTAAAGCCAAAGTAAAGACGGAAAAACTC
Source organism: Pseudorca crassidens (assembly GCF_039906515.1). Taxonomy (NCBI): domain Eukaryota; kingdom Metazoa; phylum Chordata; class Mammalia; order Artiodactyla; family Delphinidae; genus Pseudorca; species Pseudorca crassidens. The sequence continues at coordinate 71,649,629 of NC_090310.1, read as the reverse complement.
TTCAACAAAAGAAGTCATTAAATAGATGGGCATAAACGACCAGCACGGTAGATGTGGGGATAAATGCCCTTGGATAGCTAAGAGGCAACTGTGTGTTTGAAAGACTGTAGCTTTTAGGAATTGTGTCCCCGAGAGCCAGCTTCCTTTCTTTGTCATCAGCAATGATCACCAGCATGGGTTATGCGGCCGCTGGGATTTGCTTGGTTTTAACAGTTACAATTAGATGTTCTTTATCTGCAACTTCTATTTTTGCGCCATTATCTTTACAGGGGAAATTCTCTGAAGTAAAGCTATAGAATTAGGGTTGTAGCCAGTGAGAGTACTTTGAGAAAGAATTATTAATGCCTTGTTGTCAAATTATGTTATTTGCCATTAAGTCATCCAGACAGAAGCCTGATACCGGCCTTGCCTATAGGAGGAAAGACAAGTGCATCACTCGGGGGTCTCTGCCTGCCTTCGTCCTAAGGTTTGGATGAACCTGGGCAGCAGGTTGCCAGGAGGCAGCACCCACGGTGCACCCACATTTGACAGACACATGAAACCCTGCTACCACCTGGAACCAGTTCCAAGGTCGTGCCATCATTATGCCACATACGTAAGCAGATTCTCAGAGTTTATTAAGCGTTTTTACCTCCGTTTTTACATTTGATCCCTAGGAAAGCCCTGTGTACTTGTCATTTACTCCCTATTTTACAAATGAGGATATCAAGTCACATTGTGGTTAACAGCTTTGATCAAGGTCACACAACTAGTTAGGGGTGGAGTCTGGGTGCAAGCTCATATATTTCTAATTTGAAACCCATTGCTTTTGACCAATCTCATAAAACCATAGCATCTCATCATCAAAAGGGTGTAAAAGGGCACGTAGTCCCTTCTGCTTGCTGGGGAGCACAGTGAGTGCCCAGACAGTGCATTTCATCGTTGTCGACACATTCTCCTGCCTTTGTGGGTAACTTGGGGGTTTGGGGGGTAGAGCCCCACTGGAGTTCCATGGATCTAAGGATGACAGGGAGAATTTCTCTCACTCAGAGCATGGGTATCACTGTAATAAAGGGATGCTGGGTTGAGGTGGAAGGTAGGATCAATAAGCCGAGAAGAAAGGTCAGCATCTCATGAAAGTGAGGCATTGAGGGCTTGGCTAAGCATCCAGGAAGCCCAGGAGGTGAGAACCGGTGGAGACAGAGTGAGCAGTCTGAAACAGGACTTGGGAACCACGAGTGCTTTCGTGCTCCTCGCGACATCATAACACTGTGTCCAAAAGGGCTGGGCTTTAGCCTCATCTGGGTGGCATTTCCACATTAAAACCTTTCCTTGTGTTGGCCCCTGATCTACTCTTGTCACTCCTACCGGTTTGTATTAGCTCTGCTCTTTAAAATTAAAGGGACCAAATCTATTCCGTCTTCCACAATGGCCTTTCAACATTTTTAAGGCAAGAATTCAGTCTCATATGAATCTTCCCCTTCTCTAGGCCAAAAAAGTCCCGATTCTGACTGTCACTCCTCCAAAGTCAATGATGTCTGGACTTTCACGTGCACCAGAATCACCTAGAGACCTTGTAAAATGCAGGAGCTGATTCAGCAGATCTGGTGTGGAGACCGAGAGTCTGCATTTGTAATAAGTTCCCAGATGATGTTGATGCTTCTGGCCATTGGACCACACTTTGAGTGGCAAGCCTCTTGGCCTGTCTTCACCCTGAAGGTCCTCTCAGGGGTTGGAGTCCACACATGAACAAGCCTCACGAGAGTGGTCTGACTAGTGCACAGAAGAACAGAGCAGCATGGTCCTTATTGGGTCTCAGGAGTCCCTGGGGAATATAAACCGGGATGGTTGTTTGGTACCATAGGAGGAGACTGGGGGTTGAGGGGGGAACACAGTACCTGGGCCCCATATATTGAGGAAGAGAGGCAGGCTTCAAAAGACTAAGAGCCCTGCCTTGGATGCCAGGTTTCCATATGCAACAGTCGATAGGTAGCACGTTGAAAGCCAGATGTGCACTCTGGGCTGGAGCTAGGAGGCGACTAGATTCTAAGCCACCATAGCTTTCGTGCAAAGAGTCAAGGGCAGGGGGCAGCAGCAGCTGCTTTGTGAGAACTGTCCCAACCTTTGGGAGTACTCAGAGCATGGAAGGCACAGCTGGCTGGGGTATAAGGCTGGGCATGCAACCTCGTCTTGGAAACAGCAGTCTCCTGTCATTGCAGACTGAGTTCACAAGATTATTTTTGATGACTGCATCGCACAGGGGACTCAGGTAGAGCCTTGAAGCTACTCCAAATGGATAAATGTACCACCTGGTGCCTACTCGCTAGTTCTGATTTACTTGGACTGTTCTTAGGTTGGCTCCCAGTGGAGGGCAGAGGTGAAGAGGATGCATGCAAATCCCGCCCTTTCTCTCCATTCTCAGACTTCTAGTTCCTGCTTAGTAGACAGACGTCACCCAGGGCCAGAGACAGAGCTTTTTAGGGACCGGGGACTGATACTATGTTTAAAACTCTCATGAAAAGGGTGGGTTTAGGGCAAAAGTAATGCAGTTACCATATTACTAATGGGCTTCCAGACCCCTTGGATTTCCAGTCAGATGGCCAACTCTCTAGGTGGACCCAGGGCTGGCATTTCCTTAACAGTAGCGCCATCAAGGACAGTTCATTGTAATGATAAGGGGGTGAGCCTTGCACACAGAATCCCAGCTCACCAGTTATATGGCTTTGGACAGGTCACTTCACCCATTTGTAAAGTTTCCTAATCTAAATAAAAGGGAAAATAAAAGTAGCATCTTCTGTGTCAAGTTTTGTGAGGATTAAATGACTTCATATATGAAAAGGGCTTATTAGCACATTTTTTGGCGCTCAGTAACGCATTGATACGTTTAGGCTGAATTTTAAAAAGTAGTAGTAATTGAGCTTCTGTTTGATGAGGTGCTCAGTACCTGCCTGAAAGAGCTGGTTGCATTGCTAGGAGGCCCCATCATTAGCGAACCCTGATGTGCTTCCCTGTAAGTCCTGTTGCAGGTTCTCATCTGCACTTACGACATGAGCCCCGTGGACAAGCTCCTGACTGCAGCAGGAGAAGGACTAGCCCATCTGTCTCTGCCCCTCTCTTCTTCCTCTCCAACGTAGGAGCCACACGTCAGTGCTATCTGGCCTTTGGTCACAGAGCCAGTTCAACACCTGTGTCACCTTTGAACACTGTCAGCACACTTCCGTTAGGAACAGAGGCACACATCTCTCGTGGCTAAAGCCAACGCCCTTAAAAGGATGCTGAAGTACAGGTAGAATTTACCACGTCCCAGGGCAATCCCTATATCTGGAATCTAGTTGGACCAACCAAGCATGGCTCCTCCTAATAACCTCACTGTACAGGGTCTGGGATTTCAGCTGGGATGCCTGTTTGCTGAACTCATGGAATTTCTCTAAACTGCTGGACTGTGGCCTTTCAGATGGCCTCTCTGAATGTCTAGGATGTTCCTCTGTGACCCTCCGGTGTGTTCCACTGTTGGTTCATGGTGATCACTGAAGGGTCTTCTGTTTAGGAACATCTTGCAATTTACCTGGGAAAGGTTTTCTGATACTCATCCAAGATCTCCACTTTCCTTTGGGTAGGGAGCTTGGTTCTATCCTAGGAGTAGCATTTCACACAGCTGATTACTCCTTCCCTTGAAACACTGTCTTCCCCTGGCTCTGGGACACTACACTCTCCCGGGTATTTTCTTCCGTGTCTGGCCACTCCTTCTCTGTCTCCTGTGCAGGCTTATCTTCCTCTTCACACTCACTAAATACTACAGACCCTCAAGTCTCTATCTAGGTCTGCTTTTTCATCCACTCTTTTTTTTTTTTAATTTTTTTAAACATCTTTATTACAGTATAATTGCTTTACAATGGTGTGTTAGTTTCTGCTTTATAACAAAGTGAATCAGGTATACATATGTCCCCATATCTCTTCCCTCTTGCATCTCCCTCCCTCCCACACTCCCTATCCCACCCCTCTAGGTGGTCACAAAGCACCGAACTTATCTCCCTGTGCTGTGCGGCTACTTCCCACTAGCTATCTATTTTACGTTTGGTAGTATATGTAAGTCCATGCCATTCTCTCACTTTGTCCCAGCTTACCCTTCCCCCTCCCCATAGCCTCAAGTCCATTCTCTAGTAGGTCTGCCTCTTTATTCCCGTCTTGCCCCTAGGTTCTTTGTGACCTTTTTTTTTTTTTTTTTTAGATTCCATATACATGTGTTAGCATACGGTATTTGTTTTTCTCTTTCTCACTTACTTCACTCTGTATGACAGTCTCTAGGTCCATCCACCTCAATACAAATAACTCAGTTTCATTCCTTTTATCACTGAGTAATATTCCATTGTATATATGTCCCACATCTTCTTTATCCATTCATCTGTTGATGGACACTTCGGTTGCTTCCATGTCCTGGCTATTGTAAATAGAGCTGCAATGAACATTTTGGTACATGACTCTTTTTGAATTATGGTTTTCTGAGGGTAAATGCCCAGTAGTGGGATTGCTGGGTTGTACGGTAGTTCTACTTTTAGATTTTTAAGGAATGTCCATACTGTTCTCCACAGTGGCTGTATCAATTTACATTCCCACCAACAGTGCAAAAGGGTTCCCTTTCCTCCACACCCTCTCCAGCATTTATTGTTTCTAGATTTTTTTTTTTTTTTTTTTTTTTTTTTTTGCAGTACACAGGCCTCTCACTGCTGTGGCCCCTCCGATTGTGGAGCACAGGCTCCAGATACGCAGGCTCAGCGGCCATGGCTCACGGGCCCAGCCGCTCCGCGGCATGCAGGACGCTCCCAGACCGGGGCACAAACCCATGTCCCCTGCATCGGCAGGCGGACTCTCAACCACTGCGCCACCAGGGAAGCCCTGTTTCTAGATTTTGTGATGATGGCCATTCTGACTGGTGTGAGATGATATCTCATTGTAGTTTTGATTTGCCTTTCTCTAATGATTAATGATGTTGAGCATTCTTTCATGTGTCTGTTGGCAATCTGTATATCTTCTTTGGAGAAATGTCTGTTTAGGTCTTCTGCACATTTTTGGATTGGGTTGTTTGTTTTTTTAATATTGAGCTGCATGAGCTGCCTGAAAATTTTGGAGATTAATCCTTTGTAAGTTGCTTCATTTACAAATATTTTCTCCCATTCTGAGGGTTGTCTTTTCGTCGTTTTTATGGTTTCGTTTGCTGTGTAATAGCTTTTAAGTTTCATTACGTCCCATTTGTTTATTTTTGTTTTTATTTCCATTTTCTCTAGGAGGTGGGTCAAAAAGGATCTTGCTGTGATTTATGTCATAGAGTGTTCTGCCTATGTTTTCCTCTAAGAGTTTGATGGTGTCTGGCCTTACATTTAGGTCTTTAATCCATTTTGAGCTTATTTTTGTGTATGGTGTTAGGGAGTGTTGTAATTTCATTCTTTTCCATGTAGCTGTCCAGTTTTCCCAGCACCACTTATTGAAGAGGCTGTCTTTACTCCACTGTATGATCTTGCCTCCTTTATCAAAGATAAGGTGATCATATGTGCGTGGGTTTACCTCTGGGCTTTCTATCCTGTTCCATTGATCTATCTTTCTGTTTTTGTGCCAGTACTGTCTTGATTACTGTAGCTTTGTAGTATAGTGTGAAGTCAGTGGGCCTGATTCCTCCAGCTCCGTTTTTCTTTCTCAAGATTGCTTTGGCTGTTTAGGCTCTTTTGTCTTTCCATACAGATTCTGAAATTTTTTGTTCTAGTTCTGTGAAAATGCCAGTGGTAGTTTGATAGGGATTGCATTGAATCTGTAGATTGCCTTGGGTAGTAGAGTCATTTTCACAATGTTGATTCTTCCAATCCAAGAACATGGTATATCTCTCCATCTATTTGTATCATCTTTAATTTCTTTCATCAGTGTCTTATAATTTTCTGCATTCAGGTCTTTTGTCTCCTTAGGTAGGTTTATTCCTAGTTATTTTATTCTTTTTGTTGCAATGGTAAATGGGAGTGTTTTCTTAATTTCACTTTCAGATTTTTCATCATTAGTGTATAGGAATGCAAGAGATTTCTGTGCATTAATTTTGTATCCTGCTACTTTACCAAAGTCATTGATTAGCTCTAGTAGTTTTCTGGTAGCATCTTTAGGGTTCTCTATGTATAGTATCATGTCATCTGCAAACAGTGATAACTTTACTTCTTCTTTTCCAATTTGAATTCCTTTTATTTCCTTTTCTTCTCTGATTGCTAGTGGCTAAAACCTCCAAAAGTATGTTCAATAAGAGTGGTAGAGTGGGCAACCTTGTCTTGTTCCTGATCTTAGTGGAAATGGTTTCAGTTTTTCACCATTGAGGCCAATGTTGGCTGTGGGTTTGTCCAATATGGCCTTTATTATGTTGAGGAAAGCTCCCTCTATGCCTACTTTCTAGAGGATTTTTATCATAAATGGGTGTTGAATTTTGTCAAAAGCTTGTTCTGCATCTATTGAGATGATCATATGGTTTTTCTCCTTCAATTTGTTAATATGGTGTATCATGTTGATTGATTTGTGTATATTGAAGAAGCCTTGCATTCCGAGATAAACCCCACTTGATCATAGTGTATGATCCTTTTAATGTGCTGTTAGATTGTTTGCTAGTATTTTGTTGAGGATTTTTGCATCTATGTTCATCAGTGATATTGGCCTGTAGTTTTCTTTCTTTGTGACATCTTTGTCTGGTTTTGGTATCAGAGTGATGGTGGCCTCGTAGAATGAGTTTCGGAGTGTTCCTCCCTCTGCTATATGTTGGAAGAGTTTGAGAAGGATAGGTGTTAGCTCTTCTCTAAATGTTTGATAGAATTCACCTGTGAAGCCGACAGGTCCTGGGCTTTTGTTTGTTGGAAGATTTGTAATCACAGTTTCAATTTCAGTGCTTGTGGTTGCTCTGTTCATATTTTCTATGTCTTCCTAGCTCTGTCTCGGAAGGTTGTGCATTTCTAAGAATTTGTCCATTTCTTCAAGGTTGTCCATTTTATTGGCATAGAGTTGCTTGTAGTAATATCTCATGATCCTTTGTAGTTCTGCAGTGTCAGTTGTTACTTCTCCTTTTTCATTTCTATTTCTATTGATTTGAGTCTTCTCCCTTTTTTTCTTGATAAGTCTGGCTAATGGGTTATCAATTTTATCTTCTCAAAGAACCAGCTTTTAGTTTTATTGATCTTTGCTATCGTTTCCTTCATTTCTTTTTCATTTATTTCTGATCTGATCTTTATGATTTCTTTCCTTCTGCTAACTTTGGTGTTTCTTTGTCCTTCTTTCTCTAATTGCTTTAGGTGTAAGGTTAGGTTCTTTATTTGAGATGTTTCCTGTTTCTTAAGGTAGGATTGTATTGCTATAAACTTCCCTCTTAGAACTGCTTTTGCTGCGTTCCATAGGTTTTGGGTCGTCGTGTTTTCATTGACATTTGTTTCTAGGTATGTTTTGATTTCCTCTTTGATTTCTTCAGTGATCTCTTGGTTAAGTAGTGTGTTGTTTAGCCTCCATGTGTTTGTATTTTTTACAGATCTTTTCCTGTAATTGATATCTAGTCTCATAGCATTGTGGTCGGAAACGATACTTGATATGATTTCAATTTTTTTTAATTTACCAAGGCTTGATTTGTGACCCAAGATATGATCTACCCTGGAAAATGTCCCATGAGCACTTGAGAAGGATGTGTATTCCGTTGTTTTTGGATGGAACGTCCTATAAATATCAATGAAGTCCATCTTGTTTAATGTAGCATTTAAAGCTTGTGTCTCCTTATTTATTTTCATTTTGGATGATCTGTCTGTTGGTGAAAGTGGGATGTTTAAGTCCCCTACTATGATTGTGTTACTGTCAATTTCCCCTTTTTTGGCTGTTAGTATTTGCCTTATGTATTGAGGTGCTCCTATGTTGGGTGCATAAATATTTACAATTGTTACATCTTCTTCTTGGATCGATCCCGTGATCATTATGTAGTGTCCTTCTTTGTCTCTTGTAATACTCTTTTTTTTTAAGTCTATTTTGTCTGATATGAGAATTGCTACTCCAGCTTTGTTTTGATTTCCATTTGCATGGAATATCTTTTTCCATCCCCTCACTTTCAGTCTGTATGTGTCCCTAGGTCTGAAGTGGGTCTCTCGTAGACAGTATATATATGGGTCTTCTTTTTGTATCCATTCAGCCAATCTATGTCTTTTGGTTGGAGCATTTAATCCATTTACATTTAAGGTAATTATCGATATGTATGTTCCTATTACCATTTTCTTAATTGTTTTGGGTTTATTATTGTAGGTGTTTTCCTTCTCTTGTGTTTCCTGCCTAGAGAAGTTCCTTTAGCATTTGTTGTAAAGCTGGTTTGGTGGTGCTGAATTCTCTTAGCTTTTGCTTGTCTGTAAAGGTTTTAATTTCTCCCATCAAGTATAAATGAGATCCTTGCTGGGTAGAGTAATCTTGGTTGTAGGTTTTTCTCCTTCATCACTTTAAATATGTCCTGCCACTCCCTTCTGGCTGAAAGATCAGCTGTTAACCTTATGGGGATTCCGTTGTGTTATTTGTTGTTTTTCCCTTACTGCTTTTAATATTTGTTCTTTGTATTTAATTTTTGATACTTTAATTAACATGTGTCTTGGTGTGTTTCTCCTTGGATTTATCCTGTATGGGACTCCCTGTGCTTCCTGGACTTGATTAACTATTTCCTTTCCTGTATTAAGGAAGTTTTCAACTATAATCTATTCAAATATTTTCTCAGTCACTTTCTTTTTCTCTTCTTCTTCTGGGACCCCTATAATTTGAAGGTTGGTGCGTTTAATGTTGTCCCAGAGGTCTCTTAGACAGTCCTTGATCCTTTTCATTCTCTTTTCTTTATTCTGCTCTGCAGTAGTTATTTCCACTATTTTATCTTCCAGGTCACTTATCCGTTCTTCTGCCTCAGTTATTCTGCTATTGATCCCTTCTAGAGAATTTTTAATTTCATTTATTTTGTTTTTCATCACTGTTTGCTCTTTAGTTCTTCTAGGTCCTTGTTAAACGTTTCTTGTATTTTCTCTATTCTATTTCCAAGATTTCAGATCATCTTTACTATCATTACTCTGAATTCTTTTTTAGGTAGACTGCCTATTTCCTCTTCATTTGTTTGGTCTGGTGGGTTTTTGCCTTGCTCCTTCATCTGCTGTGTTTTTTTCTGTCTTCTCATTTTGATTAACTTAACTGTGTTTGGGGTCTCCTTTTCGCAGCCTGCAGGTTCGTTGTTCCTGTTGGTTTTGGTGTCTGTCCCCAGTGGCTAAGTTTGGTTCAGTGGGTTGTGTAGGCTTCTTGGTGGAGTGGACTAGTGCCTATGTTCTGGTGGATGAGGCTGGATCTTTTCTTTCTGGTGGGAAGGTCCACGTCTGGTGGTGTTTTTTTGGGTGTTTGTGGACTTAAGATTTTAGGCAGCCTCTCTGCTAATGGGTGGGGTTTGGTTCCTGTCTTGCTAGTTGTTTGGCATAGGGTGTCCAGCACTGTAGGTTGCTGGTCGTTGAGTGAAGCTGGGTGTTGGTGTTGAGATGGAGATCTCTGGGAGATTTTCGCCATTTGATATTACGTGGAGCTGGGAGGTCTCTTGTGGACCAGTGTCCTGAACTTGCTTTCCCACCTCAGTGGCACAGCCCTGATGCCTGGCTGGAGCACCAAGAGCCAGTCCTCCACACGGCTCAGAATAAAAGGGAGGAAAAAAAGAAAGAAGATAAAATTAAATTAAATTAAAATAAAGTAAAATAAAATGTTATTAAAATAAAAAATAATAATTAAGAAAAAAATTTTTAAGTAATAAAAAAACGGACAGACAGAACCCTAGGACAAATAGTAAAAGCAAAACTATATAGACAAAATCACACACAGGAGCATACACATACACACTCACAAAAAACAGAAAAAGGGAAAGAAATTTATATATCGTTGCTCCCAAAGTCCACCTACTCAATTTGGGATGATTCCTTGTCTATTCAGGTATTCCACAGATGCAGGTACATCAAGTTGATTGTGGAGCTTTAATCCGCTGCCCCTGAGGCAGCTGGGAGGGATTTCCCTTTCTCTTCTTTGTTCGCACAGCTGCCGGGGCTCAGCTTTGGATTTGGCCCCGCCTCTGCGCCTAGGTCGCAGGAGGGCATCTGTTCTTAGCTCAGACAGGACGGGGTTAAAGGAGCCGCTGATTCGGGGGCAGCAGCAGAGGCCGGCGTGACGTTGCACCAGCCTGAGGCGCGCCGTGCTTCTCCCGGGGAAGTTGTCCCTGGATCCCGGGACCCTGGCAGTGGCGGGCTGCACAGGCTCCCCGGAAGCGGGGTGTGGATAGTGACCTGTGCTTGCAGACGGGCTTCTTGGTGGCGGCAGCAGCAGCCTTAGCGTCTCCTGCCCGTCTCTGGGGTCCGCGCTTTTAGCCGCGGCTCGCGCCCGTCTCTGGAGCTCCTTTAAGCGGCACTCTTAATCCCCTCTCCTCGCGCACCAGGAAACAAAGAGGTAAGAAAAAGTCTCTTGCTTCTTCGGCAGCTCCAGACTTTTCCCCGGACTCCCTCCCGGCTAGCCGTGGCGCACTAACCCCCTTCAGGCTGTGTTCACGCCGCCAACCCCAGTCCTCTCCCTGTGCTCGGACCGAAGCCGAGCCTCAGCTCCCATCCCTGCCCGCCCCGGCGGGTGAGCAGACAAGCCTCTCGGGCTGGTGAGTGCCGGTCGGCCCTGATCCTCTGTGCGGGAATCTCTCCGCTTTGCCCTCCGCACCCCTGGGGCTGTGCTCTCCTCCGCGGCCCTGGAGCTTTCCCCCTCCGCCACCCGCAGTCTCTGCCTGCGAAGGGGCTTCTAGTGTGTGGAAACCGTTCCTCCTTCACAACTCCCTCCCACTGGTGCAGGTCTTGCCCCTGTTCTTTTGTCTCTGTTTATTCTTTCTTCTTTTTTCCTACCCAGGTACGTGGGGGGTTTCTTGCCTTTTGGGAGGTCTGAGGTTTTCTGCCAGCGTTCAGTAGGTGTTCTGTAGGAGTTGTTCCACGTGTAGATGTATTTCTGGTGTATCTGTGGGGAGGAAGGTGATCTCCGCGTCTTACTCTTCCGCCATCTTGAAGGTCCTCCTTTTCCACTCTTCGTTCTTTGTCTGGGTGACTTCATCAGCCCCCATGCTTCAGATACCATCTATGTGCATGTGAGTCACACAGTTTTACTTCCAGCTTAGGCCGCCTTTAAGAGCTTCAGACCTGCATTTTTAACTGCCTACTTTTCTAGAGTATCTTACAAGCTCTAATTGCCCCAAACACATATTTTCCTTCTAACTCTATTCCTTTTTAATTGTTTCTTGAACCTTTAAGTATCACCGTTATCCACCTTGTTACGGTCACCCTCAAGAATTCAGTTCTCTTTCCCTTATGCCCTGTATCCCGTCCATCAACCAGTTTTATTTATATCTATTTCAGGTAATTATCTCTTTTATTGCATCTTTCCATCTTCACGGCCATCACCTGAGTTCAATCAACTATTATCTCCCATCTGGATGACTATAATAGTTTCAAAATGCATCTCTCCAATCCACTCTGGCTTCTCAAAGAAACTGGAACAGTCCGTTGGAAATACAAATCTGACCATATCGTACCTCTATGAACAGCACTTAAACGACTCCCTGTGTTTCTTGGGGTATAAAACAAAAGCTCACACTGTGGCCTATAATGTCCTGCATGGACTGGCCCCTGCTGCCCTCGCCAGCTGCTCTCACCATGCTCTCCCTGCCTTCTCGCCCTCATCACGCCACAGTTCTTTCATATCTTGAATGCAGGCTCCTTGCCTCCATCAGACGGCTTTAGCCAGTGCTGTTGCCCATGCCGCCACTGTGTGCCTTTCTCGTGGTGCTCTATTTGCCTAGTTATAACCTGTCCTCCCTTGGAGCCCACCCCATGGGCCACTTCCTCCCGGAAGTGATTCATTTCCCAATTATGTGTCATGTGCCTTTCTATTGACAGAGTTGAAAGCTTCCTCTTATTGATTCTTTATTAATTCTGCTCCCTCAACCCCACTCACAGCTCATTGTAGGCTCTTCGAGGGCAGGGACTGTGCCTGTTTTGCTCACCATTGTGTTACTAAATGCCCAGCATACAGTGGGTACTTGTGATTATTCACGGAAGGAATGCAGTGTGACTCTCATTAGAACAAGCTAAGAACAGCGTTCCCAGGGTAACAGGATCCTCTCCGTGGCTTTGCCTTTGTGCCCCCAGTCTCTAGAACAGGATCTCCTAGCAGGCGTTAAGTAAAGTTCAGCCATTACTACATCAGTGAGTGAATGCTCCAGAGCCAGCACTTCCTCCAAAGCCAAGTAAAAAAGACTCTGACACTATTCAGGAAATTATGGTCTGAGGTGCTCAGCCTCCTTTATGCTTAGTCATGTTCTGTGTCTGGGGGACTAGACATATCTCAGAAATCTTGTCTCCAAACGTGAAAACGGGGGCTACTCGGGACTTGCCTGCACTCTGGAATGTGAGACCCGCCTTCCTATGAGGTTGGCCAACTCCGCCAGGAATTCTTTGGCTGTAAACAGGCAGAGCCTGCTCAGACCATCCTGCGATTTGATGAGCTGGGTTTGTCTCTAGCTGGTGAGGGAACCTGAATAAAATCCCTTATTTGTAAGTCCTTCCAGGAGAAGGATCTCTGACCCTGTTGATAGCATAGTTGGGCACACAGAACAGGGATGCCTAGTAGCAAATTAATGAGTGCTTGAATGAATAAATGAAGCAAACGACGGTGGTCCACTAGCCTTTCTGCCGTTCAACCATCATCTGTAAACCAGCAATGGGGAGGAGGGAGGCCTGTGCTAGACACTGGCTTTAGAGAGACGACTAGGACGCCCTCTCTGCTCTTGAAGACTTGCCGTTCCCACTAGGGAGACTTGGCTAAGTGAACCCAGTTTTTCTAAGTTACAAGAGAGTCTGGGGAAAGTGCTGTGGTAAAGGAAACACTTGACGCTCTTAATCAGGAAGAGGGGATGTGCCGGAGGACTGGTCTGAAACATCCCTGAGTTTGGAGAATCAAAATCATAGCTTATGGGCATTAGCATCCCTTCAACTCAGCTGGGTTCTGTGAACACATGGCTGAAGAAAAGGAGAAACTCAGTCTGGTTTCATGAGAACAAATGTGTGTGGGCAGAGATGTCATCCCTTCAGCTAAACATTAAACCACCACAGATGTTAAGGGGACACCAATTAAGAGCCAGATCCTGTGCTAACATGAGGAAACAAAGATAAAGGATGCTTCCTCTTGCCCCCGAGGAGCTTGCAGACCACTGGCGGAGACAGATGGGGAAACAAATCACTAATAACATCAGCACATTGAGATCTGTACCAAGTGGTACAGAGTGTTATCAGAATTTGGAGAAGAGAGAGAGGAATGCTCCTGGGGCAACCAGGGAAGGTGGTGTCACTGGTCATGGATGAGCTGATTCTGATGTGGTAGAAAAGTAGGGATGGGTCAGGGAAAGGATGCTTTGGATTTAAGCTGCCTCACATGAACATGGGATCATTGGGAAGAATTCACGGAGATGCTGGTCCAGGACCACACTCTAGAAGGCTCACACAGGTTCCTGGGATGAGAAGTTGCCTCTGTCCCTGGTGCACTGCATGAAGAGGCCGGGCTTAGGCATTCTTTGGCTCCTTACTTTTGCTATGGCATTAGCCAAGTGGTTGTCTGGGAGGAGAAGGATTGAGGGACTAGAGGACATGAAAGTTGAATTCAAGGCTTCTGACTTTTGAGACCTAGACTTACAGAAAACCTGTGTAATCCTGGCCCTGAACTTTATCAGCCATGTGACTTTTAGCAAGCTCCCTTTGTTTTCTCATCTATAAAATGGGAAAATCAATATATACTTTAGGGAATATTAGCAAGGATTGGCCAAGCCGGATCCACAAAACGGCCCAGCACAGGGCAGCACAGGGCAGAGGGCCCAGTTCTCAGTCTTCCTTGATGTGGACTCGAGTCAGTGTGTTAGTGGCTGGCAGAGCACGTAGCATCAGCATGAAATCCAAAAATGGAGTTAGCAGATATAAGCATTTTCTGAACCCAAGGCAATTCCCTTTAATCCCCACCATTTGTTTCCTATAAGGCACAAAATTTAAAAGTTATGTTTTTATCTTTAAAAATCCAGTGCTTTTCATTGTGTTACCCTTATACAAAGCTGTTGTTTTCGCCATTTACCTGAAAGAATTAATTAGGATTTGGAATAATTCCATGAACCTAAGATTCACACCATAGTTCCATTGTCTGATCCTAGGGACAAACCATTATGAGGGATAAAATTGTCTGCTTAATCTCACGGGAGGATAAGGGTTACCCTTATCCAGCATAGTGGTTGTGTAACCTTGGGCAACTCAGTTTCTCTGCATCTCAATTTCTTCCTCTACAGAAAAGGCTATAATAATAATAATTCAGTATCTCAAGGAATTAATCCTCAAAAGGGTTAAATGGGTCAATGTGTATAATGTCCTCAGCACAGTGCCTGGCATATAGTTAGTACTCAGTGAATGGAACCTGTTGTTGTTATGCTTGCGTTTAGTCACGTATGTGAGGCTTTTCAATTATCTTTCTTCTTCCCCTTTCCCTCCAAGGTGCCTCCACTCAGAATTCCAACACCGTGGAGCCAGAGAAGCAGGTGGACAACACTGTGAAGATGGCCGGCGTGGTCGCCGGCCTCCTCATGTTCATCATCATTCTCCTGGGCGTGATGCTCACAATCAAAAGACGGTGAGTTTTGGTCGCTGCCCTGCAGACCCTGTCAACCCCAGGGGGCCCCAACACTGCCATATGGCCAAGTCCGTTCTCTGCTGATGGCTTCTGAGCAGGGACCTTCTGATATAACTGTTGAGGTCCTGAAATTTGGGGCCAGCGGTGGCTCATCGTGTTGGTGTCTGAAGGGCATGTGTATCTGCTTGGCGAGCAGCCCCAAGACGGCAAGTTTCTTGTGGGGGCAGGGGTTCCTTGGAGTACCATGGGATTCCATGTGTGATGTGTCTCAGAGATAGCTGCTCTGTTGTGATCGGTCACGTCATCAAGATTACAGGGGAGCCCCGGGGACGCGGGTGAGCCCACAAATAGAGACGCAGGAAAGCAGTGCTTCGTTCCTTTCACCTTCATTCATCCTTGACTTTTCTTTGGTCAAGCAGCAGCATCCCAAGGGATAGATGCAACCTCAGCATCAAAGGGATAGAGCCACCTCTGATGGTGTGACAGCCCTGGGGGAAGGCTCCTTCTTACTCCACATCCCATAGAACCTTCCCAGCTGGATTGTTGCTGCTTGTCGCCTCTCAGCGGGATGTCCTCCCGGCACCTCTGGTCAGCGCGCACAGTTATCTCCTGTTGCGTGCATTGCTCATGAAAGCCAGGGTACAGGTTCTTTCCTGATCCCCCAAATTCATTACATCGGCATCTTCTGTTTATCAGACATACAGGAGGCCTGAAGACGACACAGAGGAGTTGCAGAGAGGGAGAGGAAATAGTCATTAGGGAAAGTTGAAGAATATCCGCTCTCGCTGTCCCTGGGTTACACGCTTATTCCTCCAAACAGGGGGTCCTCCTACCTTCTGTACCTTAGCCACCATGTCCCCGTGCCTATTGCCCATCTCAGTTTCAATGCCAGGATTCCAGCCTTGGTCTCCACCCTCCCACTCCCCAGACTGCCAAAGCAAACAAAACACTTATCTACATTATAATGAACTGTGCTGCAGCCTGCCCTGCCCCCAATTTAAAGAGACCGTTTAGTCCATTCTTCAACAAACTACTAACTCCTCAGCCTGAAGCTCTGGGTTTGGTTACTCAACAGAGTTCAGGACAAGCCCAATAATGAGGACCCGCACCTGCTTTCATCCCTAAGACAAAAACAGCTTGTGAAACTTGTTCCCACCAGAACAAAGGGACGGAATGCCCCAAAGACAAATTCCAGCTTCTACTCTAAGGAGTCCCATGAATATAAACGCATGAAGTAAACAAATGAAGACAGTGTCCTTATTTCCAGCCGTCAGTTTCGCTCTACAAGTAGTCGACCTTCTTTTAGCCGTTCTGGCACCAGAATGTCTCTGTGTGTCTCATGGTTCTGTTCAGAATCAGCCAGGACCCCGTTTGACCAGGACATCTTACTGGTAGGACCTGTTCTTTCTTGACATCTTTGTTCTGTAGGATCATTCCTTTACTCAGGCTCCCAGCAGAATGACTGAAGAGTTTCGGTTCTCGTCCAGCTACTGATTTTCTGGTGGGAGCGGCTAGGGAGGAGGGAGGGTCCATGATAATATTGGGGGTCCAGAGCCCTCAGAGTCATCATCATCATCATCTATAAAGCGAGGCCACGTTTTATGTCTGTGACAAGCTAGCTGCTGTTGGATGAGGCCAAACATGAGGTTTGATTTCTCTGGGGGTGAGTGAGCACATTGCACATGTAAGATCATTGACACGTTCTCGGAGTCACAGACGCTTTAGAGACAGAGGTGAGTTTGGGCCAGTCTCCCTGAAAAAAGTAACCAATTTAAGAGAATTGCATTCCTCTTTGATGGACCCTGAATGTTCTCATTCTTCGCCACTGATTTGTAAGTCAGATATGCTCTTCCAATTTTGCTCTTTCTAAAGCCTGACTTAACCCACGTCACCATTGTCTGCGAGCTTGTGAAGAAATTTCACTTCCCTCTCAACAGCTATTTCTGAAATGTGTGACTCTGGGAGGGAGGAAAGGGCTTTCTGTTTCCAGGCTGGCAGCAAGGATAAAGTGAACCCTTTGTGTGGTTTTGTCCTCTTCTGAGTGTCTTCATCATCTCTCGCCTCTATCAAAACCATCCGTCAGACCCAACCAACAGACCTCAGGTGATCACCATTTCTTTCCAAGAGGCAAAACTCAGATGTAGTGGCAGTGGGCAGGGGGTAGGGGTGCTCATCAGTGTTTGCATATACAGTATCTTTGGGAGAAAAGAAGACGTTTTTCTGGCCTAGTTGATGGTAATATTTTACAAATAGGTATAGGGGAAGGAAAGGGAAGGAGCAGAGAGGAGGGGAGGGGAGAGGAGAGAGGAGTAGGGGATGGGTCAGAGGGAGAAAAAGAGAAATTAAACATCAGCCTGCACTCTTTCCACTACCCCACAGTGTCTTCTGATGTCTAGAGGTACCCCCACCAAAGGACAGTGAAGAGCTTAATGGGCTCCTTTCCCTCTTCTGATCCCAACCCCATATATAAATATGGGGAAAACGTCACTGGTCAGTTGAGTCTGTCACTAACTTACTTACTGCTCACCAGAATGATGTCCACAGTCACCTAAAGGGCATAGATACGAAAGGAAAAGAAACCCCCAAATAATAGGCGAATCATCACAACTCAGGATCCTAGTGTCAGCATCTCTTCAGTGTCCCTTTGTGACCTAGAGTTAGTTCCTGCATCTAGCAGCTCTCAGAAGTCGAATGCCTGCCACACTCCCTGCTCTGGCTTGCGCTGGGTCTTCTCCCTAACCTCCACAGACATGGCCATGGCGGCTCCCTGTTTCCTCTGCTCCCAGTGGATTCAGCTGTCTCAAAGTCTTCCCCAGAGCTGCAGGCACATGTTTCCAGTATGCCCCTAGTTTCTCCATACAGGCCTTGAAGCGTCCCTGTCACTCTCCAAAGAGAGTCTTTCTCTTACTATTAGGTGGTGTGTGTGTGTGTGTGGGTGTGTGGGTGGGTGTGTGTGTGGGGGGGGGGGGAAAGTGTTGTTGTTGGTGTTTGGCTGTTTTATAATGGATGGAGGGGATCTTGAAAAATGCAAGGTTGCAAAAGGGGATATGAGATGCTGGTGAGCAATTCAAACAGAATTCCCTTACTCTTTGAAAAAGATGCAAATTAAACTTTAGACTTCTTTTAATAGTACCTTTGGCTGTTTGGACTGGGCTTCTTTGAATGCAGGACCATACAGAATCAGGGCTACATGGAGGTATGGAGGATTGCATGAGCATTTTAAGAAGGGAATCTGGAGCCCCTTCCGACAGAGTTAACAGCCAGTGTGGTTATAGCCAAGCTCATTGCAAAATAGTCATTCTTATGCTGTCACTGGATAATGGCTTCATCTTTTTCTCCTGGCTCTGTTGATCACATCTAGACCTCAGAACATTCTAAAATGGGTTCCCGCATGCCATTATGTAACGGAACGTACCTCCTTTTCATGAACACCCTGTTGAATCCTGAAAATAGAGAAAAGCTCTCATCACTGCAGTCCCGTTCATCTTCTTCCCTGACCTCCTCCCTGTAGAATTATTGAACATCCTCTCCCAAAGGAATGGGCAGCCAAGGCATCGTAAGGCCACCTCTCTGGTCCCTTGGTTTAATACCATAGGGCCCTGGGTGCCTTCAATGCAAATTCAGGTGGAAACCTCAAGCCTTAGCGCCTTCACTAGTGTATCTTGATGTTTGAAGGTGTTTCTTGGCCGCTCACATAGGGGAAGTTTGACATTTTAATGTTTGTTTGTGGGATATGGACATACAAGCCTACAAGCTTTCTGTCATCCGGTTTATTCCCTGGGACACGCTTCCTGAAGTCTGAGCACGGTCCTCCAAGGCTTAAGGCGTAGCGATGCACTTTTGATGGGGAAACACTGGAGCCAGCCTAAGCAGAAGTCTTTGGTAACAGTGTATCTCTACCCCAAGACTCGTCTGTATCCTGCATTAACCTCACCATCCCTTCTTACTTTTCAAATGTAAACTAGGCAACTTTTAGGGAGACAGTTTCAAAGTCCTTCGCCGCACATAGTTCCATCCACCCCCATCTCCTCTTCTCCTCTCCCTGCCCAGCTCTTCCTGGTACAGCCTGAACTTCCAGCCAACCACGCTCTGCCTGTCCAAACGGTACCTCTTCCAAGAATATATTTGGAGTGTCTTGAGTTTGAAATATGAGAGTCTACTTTGAGAGAATGTGCATCTCTTGGTGTACCTTGCTTCTCTGTGATTTGTGTCTGCACTCCAGTAGCTCCCAGTCTAATGGGTGTAGACATTCTTGTTAGCTGTGTACTGGGAAGCAGAAAAACTGGATCCAGATCTCTACAGCCCCATTTATCTGCTGCTAACCTTGGAGAAGCAACTTAACGAAGCTCAGCCTTTGCTTTCTCAGCTGTGAGATGCAGCCAGTCTCATGTAGCTGTTCTGAGGATCAAATGAACTAATGGCTGGGACAGGCTTCACTTCCTGTACCTGCTTACGTACAGGTAATGCATATATTGCATAATATCAACAGGGACATTCATCTCACACATGACCATCAAGTGTACCAAGCCAGCTCCAAACCCAGCACTTATATGTTAAAAGGCAGTGCTGCAATCAGTACACACACTCTGACCTAATTTGTTCATTTTCCATTTGAACTGCTGCCGTACTCGGATTTTAATCCTACAAATAATCATAGAGGGTAGGACTGTGGATACTCCTGTTTTTTGAGAAGAGGAAACTGAGGTTCAAAAAAGGTTTTTATGAGTTATCCAAGGTCTTGGGCAGAGTTGAAATGCAAACCCAGGGTCTGTGACTCCAGACCCCTTGCTGTTAACTTCTGTTCTATCAGTCCATGGAGACCAGTAGAAAATAAGTGAATCCTGGAATAGGACACAAGTGACCCAGGTTCAGGTATCATTTTCTACTGTTCTCTGCCTTGGTACATGCTATTTCCCTGAATCAAATGTCCAGACTTTTCTCTTCACCTGCAAGTCTCTTACTGCTCTCTAACTCTCAGCCCCAAGTTCTTCCAAGTAGGATTCCTCCAAGTGTTACCTCTTCCTTGAAGTCTTCCCACAAGCCCTCCGTCCTAGGAGGATTCAGTGATCCTCCCCCGCGTGCAGCCGTTGTGCCACATGCATAGACTTTCAGCCGTGTACTTATCACACAACATGGTGGTTGTAGTTTTGCTGGACTGAAAACAAATGGCCTGGGAGGGCAGGTCCTCTGCTTTGGCCCTTTCTTGCCAGAGCTCTACTGCCCTGTATCATCTGCTCCTGGACATCTACCCTCAAAGTTTTTATGGTCAAAGACAAAATCATCACCTACCCACCAACGTATTTCCAGTCATGTGTCCCCATCTTAGTGAGAGGTACTACCTCTCATTCCATCAGCCAAACTAGTGGGATTCCATCACCCCAGTGCTTTTGAACTTGAATCTTTACATGCTCTTGGTCGCATCCTCTCCCCTCCCCGTCTCCACTGCCTCTTCCCTGGTGCAAGCCTCTATAGCTTTGTTCTGTGAGTCTCTTCGCCAGCCTCCCTGACTCTGGCCCCACCTCTCCAGCCCATCTTCCACACTGTAGCCAAAGTGATGTTTGAAAACTAAAACTTGTACTCCCAAACCTGCATTCTAAAATCCTTCAGTGGCTTTTCCTTCCCTGTAACAGCGGTTCGTAGGGTGGAAATAAGGCAAGAAGCACATACTTACGTCACCTGAGAGCCTTGTCGAGCTACGCTGTCCCCTTGCTCACGGTGATTCTGGCAGATTTCCTGAAGGCTCACCCCACACTTATACCTTTGCTTGTGAAGTTTCCTCCTCTTTCAATGCCTGTGTTCCTCATTTCCATGTGACCAGATACTACCCATGTTTAAGGTCTAATTTAAAAGACACCTTCTCCAGTAATCCCTTCTGACCTTCAGTGTAGACTCAGTCTCTTCACCGTCTGGATCCCCTCCATGAGGATCCAGGTTATGTTCCGTCTTACGTTTGTTATTTGTACTCACATCTTATCTTCTCCACTGGACCGTCAACTGTCTGTTCTGATTCATCCTCATCGCACATGTGCCTTGCAGATACTTGGGATTCCCTAAAAATGTGTTGAATCCCAGTAAAATTAGAACAGATGGGGCCCAGGATTGCACTGCATCTCTTGGGCAAGAAAGCTTCACTCAGAACGCAGATCCAGATATCACGCAGATCCAGAACGCAGATCCAGAACGCAGATCCAGATATTAAGCATCAGGGGTGAACCCAGCCCTGAGGGGTGTGGAGGAGGGTCAGGCCGGAAGGGCAGTATGTGAAAGATGTCCCATGGTCTGAGACTCAGAGAACACACTGTCTCTCCAGGAAAAAAAATAATGAGGCAGTAGGAAAAGCTAACTACTGGGTAAGCTGAAGAGGCAGGGCAGCTATTAGATTGTGCTACAGGTCACAAAACTGACACATGTGGAACTTAAAGAAATTGCCCCAAATCACGTAGCTAGTAAGTGGAAGAGCTGGGTCTGAAACCTGGCCAATCTGATAAGAGAGTCTACACTCCTAACACCATCTCACCTGGATGAAATGTAAAACAGGATTTGCTGATATGCTGAATTGTGTGACATCATTTTGAATGGTTCGTTGAGGTAGGAAAGCAGCCCCCAATACATGTGTTGATATTATCTTGTTCTGTCCACCCCATTCTAAACTGCTCCTTACTCCACACCCTGAAGAGTGAATCCTCCTTCTGTTTGCACTCACTAGGGGAGCCGCTCAGGCTAGAACCTTGGCAGTCGTCTTCAAAATGCTCACATTTAATCACCTATTGCCACCTTTCACATCACCTCTTCTCCTTCCTCATAGCCATTGCAGGCTCGGCCCCTGACATCTCTTGCTTTGACCCTTACGGCAGCTTTCATGACCCCAGTCCCTCTCCCCTTCCGCCTTTTGCTCACGCTCCTGCCAGAATTATCCATCTAGAAAAATATTTGACCACTTGGCTCTTTGAGTTGTCCCTGTGACCTGAGTTCTCCCTGTGAGAGTAAGCTCCTCAGACTCTTTGGGAACTAGACCCTACCAGCATCTTGACATTCCCACCTTGATAACCCCCCACCCATTCTGTAAACAGATATCCATCAGCCTGGAAATACCCTCCCTCCTACTCCATCTGGGTGTTCCTGGACTTTACAACTCGGCATCATAGACTCTAAACCAAATTACCTCTTCCCCATCCCCGCCCCTTACCCTCAAATACGGTCCCACAGCTCCCTGAGCTGCCACCTCATACCGTTTATCACTCCAGAAGATAATACCATAGTAGTTATTAATGCAGGCTCTTAAAGTTAGACTTCCTGGATTGTAATCCTTGCCATGCTGCTTACCAACTATATAAACTTGGGCAAGTTACTTAACTTCTCTGCGCTTCACTTTCCTCACCTGTAAAACATAGATAATAATGCTTCTAGTGAGGATGAAATACAATGGTCCACATAATGTACTGAGAACAGCACCTGACACATAAGTGACCTCCTACTATCTAAATGGTAGCTGTTATTATCATCTATTTTATAAGTTTTTTGTTTGGTTCTCCCATGAGACATATTGGCTGGATCACGATGGCATTTCTCTTTCAATCTCTGGTAGCTGGCAGAGACGATCATATAATAGGTCCTTAAAAAGTTTTGGCTGTGATGGAAAGATGGATGAGTGGATGACAGATTGATTGTTGGATGAATGAGTAGATGAGCACATGGATGATTTGATGAGTGTGTGGGGTTATGGGCTAGACGGATAAGTAGATGTATAGATTGTTAAGTGGATGGAGGGATGGAGGGATGGAAGAGTGCATGGGTGGGGTTATGAACTAGATGGACAGGGAGATGGTCAAGTGGATGGTTAAATAGACAACTTAGTCTTGTTTAAGTAGTATGAAACAAAGGGAAGCTATACCTCAAGTCATTCTTGTCAGCCAGCTGAAAAGATTCCACAGTATGTGATTTATTAAGTTTGGGTTTTTCTCTTTTTTTTCCTAAGCACAGCTGTCTTCCTGCTCAGGATCTTTGGTCTCAGGCAATCTGTTAACTTGCAATATCACTGTATCCTTGTAAATTTAGACCTTCAGTAAATCTTCAAGCCTGAGAGAAAGGACACATGTATACTCTGTTTTGATCCTTTCCCTGGAAGACTTTGCAGTTTAATTTGGAAAACATATTCAATTAATAGAAGCTCGTCAGGTGCCGTCATTCTGGAGTTGCCTTGAAGCTGAGTCAGGGGTAGCACTGGCTTTGGGTGACATCCAGGATAACTCAGCTACTTGGCGGAGGTGAGTTGAAGGTTAAGGAAGCATGTTGGAATGAGGAGGTGGCCCAGGCAGAGGTGAGTCCTGAAGATTGAGAGCAGAAAACCAGAGGGCCCAGAATGTCGAGACCCAAGAGTGTAGCCTGGGGCTGCTGACTGTGAGAAAATCCTGGCTCACGATGGAGGCCTTGCAGTTGGTCCCCAAATACACAAAGTATTAGACCTAGTGAGGGGTGACCTCTTAGAGCCTCAGATTCCTCAACTAAAAATTGAGGAAGAGTAGTACCTGCTCCATAGGGCCAGGGGGAGGATTAAAAGAGATAAGGCTTGTGGCATCTCAGTGCCTGACCCGCTGTGTTGCCCAACGTATATCTATAGTCTTTCTTCCTCGAAGCCAGCACAGGCTAGTGGTCCAGCACATGAGCGTTAGAGGCATGTTGCTACGAAGTCCAGTTACTAACTGTGTGATCTTAGGCAAGTTACTTAACCTTCTTTGCCTCAGTTTCCTCATCTGTGAAGTGGGGATGATGATAATACCTATCTCTCAGGATGGTTGTGAGGAATACACAAGTTAATGTATGGTGAGAGCCTACAGCAGTGTGTGGCACATAGTAAGTGCTACATAAGTATTCTTATTTTATTACTAATTTGTTAAAATTTTATTACTATTTTTAATATTCCTAAGTAGGTGAACACTTTGTTCCTGGTCACCAGAGTGAGAAGCAGCAAACCTTTTATCTGTGGGTAAGGGGAGAACATAAACTCCCCTTTGTTGTTTTTGTTTTTTTGGGTTTTTTTGCCGTACGCGGGCCTCTCACTGTTGTGGCCTCTCCCGTTGCGGAGCACAGGCTCCGGATGCGCAGGCTCAGCGGCCATGGCTCACGGGCCCAGCCGCTCCGCGGCACGTGAGATCTTCCCGGACCGGGGCACAAACCCGTGTCCCCTGCATCGGCAGGCGGACTCTCAACCACTGTGCCACCAGGGAAGCCCGAACTCCCCTTTGTTGAAACCTAGTATATTTCAGATGTTTAATATATTCTAATATTAAATTAGATTAATGTATTTTACTTAAAATACTTTGTGTATTACATACCATATATAATTGGAAAGTAATTTAGATTAATATAATGTTAATGCCCACCATGACTCTTGGGAATAGATCATTATTGCCCCCAGCGTTGAGATGGAGAAATTGAGGCTCAGAGATACAGCGACTTGCTCGAGGCCATGCAGTCAGCAAGTGGTGGTTCTGGGATGCTAAGACTTATCATATTTCCACTCCTCAAAGCTGTTTAAGCTGGCAGTTATCCATGCCGTTCACCTTGGTACACGGATCAGGAAACAGAGATCCAGGCAGAGGCATTGACGTGCCCAAGATGTCACAGAGAGCAAGCGAAAGAGCTGAGATCAGAACACTGGCCCTCCATTCTCTGTGCAGTGTTCTTGACAATATGGAAAACAGAGATGTCTGTGAGTCTCCATCAAATGGATCCTGAG
The DNA here is from genome assembly GCF_039906515.1 of Pseudorca crassidens. Taxonomy (NCBI): domain Eukaryota; kingdom Metazoa; phylum Chordata; class Mammalia; order Artiodactyla; family Delphinidae; genus Pseudorca; species Pseudorca crassidens. The sequence continues at coordinate 71,625,178 of NC_090310.1, read as the reverse complement.
CTTTCTGCCCCTGAGGAATTACACTCCCAGGCTCTGGACCACAGAGCCAGAAATGAAGAAGAGGAATGGTCACTTTACAGTGCCAACCTGTTATGGTTGGTGGAGGGGCTTGGATGACTTATATGGGCTGTTCCAGATCCCACCCATCAGTTAGAAGTTCTTCACCCCTTTCATCATCTGGAGCCACTGTTCATTTGGCCAAAGATACTGCACAGTTTTATGAGTAACCCGATCTTGCTGCACTATGGTTCATTTTCCCCAGCTCAGCCTCCCAAGGAGGTACGGGGCTTCCCTTCTGCCATGGTGTCTTACCTCTCAGATGTCACTTTCCTTCTGGATCTATGGAATTTGTCTCTCTTGATAAATGAAAGAAAGCCTAGAGATGGCCCTGCCTTGGCGACTTTGGCCAGTTCCTACTTAAGAGGGGGAAATTTGGAGCTCTGAGGACATGTTCCCACCCTGTGGACATAAAGACCGCATCTTCCTGTTGTAACCCAACTGGATAACAGTTGCAATTAACCAAATAACTCAAGAAGGAAGCAAATCATTCTTGCCTGTTCAGATGGATATTTGGGGACCTGGATTATTCAGCAATTTTTCTCAATCCACAAATGTATCAGTTATTGTCAGTGGAGCTAAGTCTGTAAAATAAAAATGTTCCTATTTATTTTTCTACAAAATACGAAAAGTTATAACAAAGGGAATATCACGGACTTATTTGTTTTTCTTTTATTGTTCAGAAGCCAAGAGCTAGAAGAGACATATTGCAGGCAGTGATTTTTCAACCATTCTTTTGGAGAGTGGAATTCTTAGTCATGTGAAATCTTAAATGAAATGCCAATTTATGAAACAGATTAAAATGGAGAAGCTCCGAATGTGGTGGATGGCAGAGAAGCAGCAGCCCTACCTCAGCACCCCCCACCCCATTACAGTGATGCTGTTCTGCAGAATCCTGGGAACACGGTTTGAATCTTAGTGATTTAGTTCAACTCACCTAAGGATCATATAAGAAAATGCCGGCACAGAGAGTTTGTTCAAGTTGTAGTCTGTTCAAACTGAAGTTTGGAATTCCTTTCTTTTAGTGCAGTGGTTTTTCATGATGAAGTTTGAATGTTGTTCTGGTTTTCTCCTGATAATGTAACAAACTACTTCCCAAAATTCAGTGACTTAAAAATAAGCCATGAAAGTTAGTGATTTGTTTTTCTCATGAATCCGTACTTTGGCCAGAGTTTGAAGGGAATGACTTATTTCTGGTCTGTGATATCAAGGGTCTCAGTTGGCGTAGTCCAGTTGGCTGGGGCGGGAACAGCCCGAGGTTGGCTGGATGTCTCTTTCTGTTCATACAGGCTTAGGGCCTCTCTGTGTGGTTTCTTCACATGGTCCCTTCAGACCACAGCAAGCTCGGGATACTTAGACTTCTTACATGGAGGCTCAGGGTTCCAAGTGAGAGTTCCAAAGACCCAGAAAGAGCTGCAAGGCTTCTCTATCTGTCCTATCCTAGAAAGTCCCAGAATGTAACTCCACCCACATTCTGTTGGTCACCCAGGGCCAGCCCTGATGCTGTGTGGGCACTAACATGGGCATGAGTGCTGGGAAGCGTGGATCATTGGGGAGCCATCTTGGATGCTGGCTACACAGTTTCCTTTCTTTTGTGTGATGTTACTAAGTAGATTCTGATGTGATTTGACCTAAAACAGAGAAGATAAAAGTCATTATGGTTTTCCTTAGATCTTAGGAGCACTGTCATGTGGAAGAGTGGTAAACTAGTTCTAGAATGCCACAGAAATCTGACCCAAGACCGAAAAGTTATAATTATAAGGAAGCTAGTTTAACCGTAAGAAAGAATTTTCAAACGACTAAAACAACCAAATGCGATGTGGCTTCCTCTGCATGAATAGTGAGTTTCTCCATCATAGGAGAGGTCTTCCTTCTACCGCTGAAAGTATCTGATTCTCGGGGACGATGACTAGTTGAGAAACTTGCATCTCCTTGAGCTTAGGGATGCTGAAATACTATGTGCATTTCTAAGAACCAAGATTTCCTATAAATCTAATTCTTGTTTGTTTGTCTTTTCTTTTCCCCCCTTTTTTGGACATTTCCATCATCTGACTGCCCATCAATATATAGAAGAAATGCTTATTCCTACTCCTATTACTTGTAAGTATCGATCCGGGGTGACGTTGCTTTGTGCCCTGTAAGGCAACCTGTAGCATGCATTTCCTGCACCAACTGTCTGTTGGTTTCTCATACTCACTTCCGTCTAAGCCATCTGTAGCCTCAAAGTTTTTATTTTGCCTAGATGTTTTCCATTTGAAAATGCACTGTCCATGTTGAAAATGTTCATGCCTGTTATGTTTCTGCCATCTTGGATCTTTTCCCCTGTTTTTGAAGATGTGAAGGGCTGTTTCTCCTTTGTCAGTGTAATTCTCTAGTTAGAAATCCTCAAATTCCAGCAAGAGGAAAACCTAATCCTCCTGCAGGATTTGCACACATAAAACAAAATCACTGATCTCGGCAACTTCAAAGCCCATTTGTACGTACTTGGGGAACGTGTAGCCCTAGGGGCTCAAAGATTAGAAGGAAATTCATTGGCTGTTTCCACTATTTCAGGAAGTCTACAGGGAATCGTGGCTTTATCTAGAATCAGCTTCACAGGTGACAGAAATATACACGGTCTTTGGGACTGGAATTATCTCAGTCTGACGTTTATCATTAGTTATGTCATGCTATCAATGCATTTTGTTGGTAGTTATAGATGGCTGATTGCCTAACAATTCTTTCTAAATAAAGATGATGATTTTTCTTATTACAAAACCAGACGTTTTCACAACATGAGGGTAACAGAGAAAAACTCCATAAATAGATCCTTGGTAATGAAGAGTTAGAAAACCACTGAATTAGTTTCACATTTCTAATAGGCATTTTCCATATTTGAAAACTGAGATCCAGAGAAGTGTGTGAAATCACGCTCCAGTTAGCAAAAGAGTGGGATTAAAACTCAGAATGCCTCACTCCTTGTAAAGTCCATTATCCATCATTCCGTGTCTTCCTCCACCGCTGGCAAACCCAGCTTTGTGAGAGAGACCATATCTGTTAGTGATCATCTGCTGAAGCCTTCACAGATGAGGATGGAGCCAGCAAAAGCCTCCCCACCCCTCTGCTCAGTGTTTGGGTCCCTGGTCAACAGGTCCACGCAGTGAGCAGATGAGATTCTGGTATCACCACCCTCATGTTATATAGGAACCAATGAACGCCGGCCACCGACACTGAAAATGCCCGAAACCTTGCTTCGTTTGTTCATTCATTCATTTGACAAATAGGCATTGAACATGCACATTATGTTCCAGACACTGTGGATGGAGAGATGGCCAGGACTTTGAGCCTCACCCTCACAGTACACAAGCCTGTCAGAGAGACTAGCCTAACATCAAGTATCGATACTTGAAATCTCGGCGGAGGTGTACCATGGAATAGGGGCACTTAGTCGGGTGACCGTTTTTTTAGTGGAACAGGGGATAGTTATCAGTGCTTTTAGAGATGGAGTTATCCAGTACTGAAGAAATAAGAATTCTGAGCAGGGAAAACAGCACATGCAAAAGGCAGAGAGGTGTGAGACAGTGCGGGCTGCTGTTGCTGTGGTGGAAAGAGTCATGCAGCTCTGGGTTCAAGTCACATCTCTGTCAGTCACCAGTTACGTGGCCTTGAGCAAGATTTCTGAACTTTTTCAGCCTCATTCCTCTCAACCCTAAAATAGGGGTGAAAGTGCCTAACTCGTAGGGAATGAGGGATTTTGTGAGGTGCCTTGCAAAAAAGTGGCACTCGTGAAATGTTAGTTTCTGTCTTTCCCCTTTCAGAAACCATAAGGAGTCAGGGCAGTAGTGGTTGCCCCTGGGGGCTCTTCTGGTCTTCTAGAGGTCCTCATGGCATCAATGTTCCACAGCAGGTATGGGCATGCAATGCCTTCTGGGCAACTCACCCCCTCAGTCCGTTAGCCAGTGTACATAGCACTGTCTGGATGCCCGCTTTTTACCATTCTCTGTGCTGGACCCTGTGGTGAAATCAAAGATGAACGATGTGGAGATATAGATATGCAAGTCCTTATAGTTCAAGTTGCAGTGATAAACAGGGGCTTCCACTGGGTGCAGACTTGGAGTTCTAAGTGACAGATCCTAGATTGTGACACTGAGGCCAGCTCAGGAGCTGGCCATGGTTAAAGGTTCAGAGGGGGAGAAGAACTGGGGAAGCAGACAGCAAGGTAGGAGGAGCACCATTAAAACCAAGCGAAGCCCGTTGCAGAAGGAGGACTTGACAGTAGCAGATGCTGCAGAGAGAAGGAAGTGGAGGGCTTGGGCGTGGCCCTTGACCATCAGAAGTCACTGGTGCAGGTCATGGGGTAGCCTTGAGGGAGGAAGCCAGCCTGCCTAGGACCCATGAGGTAGATAACTTCTTCTTAACCACTAGGCCCTAAAACAGAGGAGAACGTGAGACTGGCCACTTGAAGGGCCAGAAAGTCCTGGGCATGTGTATACGTAGAGGAGCCTGTGCAGAAGGGAGAGCTGCAGATGCTGGAGGTGGGGTGTCTCGAGAAGGGAAGGTCTGGAGGCAGAGTGTTTGGGGACAGGGAGCTGAGGCGGGGATGTGTGACAGGCCTTGTGAAACCATAGGAGGGAGCGATGAATGTAGATAGAGAAGGGGGAACAGAAAGGAAATGAGGACCCCCACAGTCTGCAGATTCAAAACTCCACTCCGCCACAGAGACCTGAGTGGGTGCTTTAAACCCTTTCTACTCAAAAGTGTGGTCCATAGACCAGCACTGGCATCAAACAGGAGCTTGTAGAACTGCAGCACCTGGTGGCCCAGCTCAGGCCTCCTGAACCTGCATTGTAACAAGATTCCCAATTCCTTCATGGGCATATTAAAGTCTGAGAAGCACAGACTTACCCAGTCTCAGTTGTTTCATCTGTAAAATAGGAAACATAATACCATCCTCGCAGGGATTAAGGCATCACCTCGTCCCTCTAAAAGCCTCAGAATCTTCCATGAAAGAGAAAGCCTCCAGCACACTTGGGCTGAACAGTCTTTTCCATGAAATCCATATTTATTCATTCAACAAGTCTTTGTGGGGTTCCCACTTATGTGCCAGACACTGGTCAAGATTCTGGGCTATAAGAGTTAGCTCAACAAACAAAAATCCCTGCCCACATGAAGATGTTTAGTGGGGGAGATAGAAAATAAACGACATACATAAGAAAAGTGGTATAGGTATTATGTAATGGCCAAGAGAGATAAGAAGAAAAATTAGATAAACCGGGGAAAGAAGATGTAAAGTGTAGGTGGGGGAGGAACAGAGGAATTTTTTTTTCAAAGCCAAGAGGCCCTCAGTGGCTCTCCCCCATGGAAAGGTCCCATACACGAGACCAAGGGTCCACAAACATTTTCTGTAAGGAGCCAGTAGTACATATTTTTGGCTTTATGGGTTCTCTGTTGCATCTACTCAACTCTGATGTTGTAACATGAAAACAGCCATAGACAATATGTAAACGTTTGAGCATGGGTGTGTTCCAATGAAACTTTATTTAAAACAATGAGACAGTGGGCCAGATTTGTCCTGAGGGCCATAGTCTTCCTATCCCTGCCCTAGACTTTTGAGATAGGGAGAGGATGGGGTTCAAGATTCATCCTGCTTTATGAGCTCCTACAATATGCTGCACCATGCGTTAGCCACTGCAGACACAAAGGTGAATGCAGGGCAGCTGAACCAGCCTAGAAGGAGGCAGAAGTTGAAAACAATTACTAGCTGGTAGCTGTGATGTACAGGGTTTATCTGATGCTCACAGCAAGCCCTGCGAGATACATGCTATCGTGTTGAGTCTATTTAGACGTTGAGACTGAGATTTGAGGACTTGTGTACATCCCACAGCCAGGAGGTGGCAGGGCTAGGGTTTGAATCCAGGACCACATACCCTCAAGCCCCGCCCATCCTTCTCACTAGACCTTCAGGGCTCCTGCCTGGACCATGTGCTTGGAGAGCCCTTAGCCAGGCTGTGGGAGAGCCAGGATTTGAGTGCAAGTGTGTCTGCCTCTACAGCCTCAGTTCTGTGCAGGGACATCTGTGCCTTGCTTGGGACAAGAAGTGGTAGCTATTCCTGGCTGGCAAGGAGGCCCTTGAGGTAATCCTGTCTTTGCTGTCCTGAGGACTTGCCATGTGGTCAGAGCTGAGAGCACAGGGCAGCCAGATCGGTGGTAGCCAAGGGAATAGAGTAAGGGGTGACCAAAAGAATGCTAATGACACGGATAAGTAGAGCTATAGGTAGAAGGCATTTTGGGACCCAGGGACAGAGGAGTCTAGAATGGGGTCCTTGACGGTCCAGTACACATTTTAAAAATTAAAATAATGTGGGTTTTGGTGTCAGACTTAGATCACAATTCTAGGTCTGCCTCTTCTTCCAGACTGTTCAGACCTTTAGCAATCGTGGAACCACTCTGAGCCTCAGTTTCTTCATCTGCAAATGGTGATAACAACTGTAACTTCCCAGCATTTTCATGAGGGGTAATGAGCGAGTGTATCTGTAGAGTGGCTGACACAGAGTAGGTATTTTATAAGCAGCAGCTATTATTCCTCACCTCCTGAGCTGACAAAAATGCTTCTCTAGAATTCCTCTTTACCTTTCTGTAGTAAAGCAGCACCCAACAACTTCAGTGTCTGCTTTTTGAAAGGATATTAAGAGTTGGTGTATGTTCATAGGTAAATTATGTTCATAATTTACCTCAAGGCAGGTGATGGGCACAGTAATTGTTTTGAACAGAGACATTTTAGTGTAGTAGTTCTTGAAAAGGCACTAAGATGTTTACCAACCATTCTGGCAGAGAGAGAGTACTTAACTATTTCACTTCACCTGTGTGAGTGTCGCAGAGGCGGGTTCCTCCTGGGCTGGTCCCTGTGTGCAAACACTCCAGAACACTTGGGCTTTTCACGTCCATCCTATTTCTCTCCATTCATATTTAAATCCTACACCTCTTCTTCAAGGTCCGTGTCAAACATTAGCTCCCACTGAAAGACTTCTCTGATTCTTTCCACCTGCAGGAATGTCCCTTTCTCCAATTCTCACCGCAGTCACTTTGTTATCATGGGCAGGAGCAAATGTGTCTTAAGGATGTTTCTTTTTCATTGCAGTGTTCCCCATGATGCCCTAGCACACACAGTGAACCCCCAGTAAATGTGTGTGGAATGAATGAAAGAACAAGATGAAATTAAAAGACATAACAGCTAAAGTCAACAGATGATCTGTTCTTAAAAAAAAAAAAAAGTAACAATTTTTAGATAACTCCAGACCCTGTATCTTCCTTGCTTCTGTGGCTTTAAGGCAACCTTTGCTCCTGTTCTGCATCTGTGACCTGAACAAGCCACTTCACTTTTTCTCAGTCTCAGTTTCCTAATTTGTAAAGTGGAGATTAAAAATGCATTCCTCACAGAGACCTTGCAAGGATTCAATGAGGCAAAGTTTGGAAAATGCCAAGCACTTAGTAGGTTTTCACCCAAAGTAAGAAACTGCCTTCTTTTCTGAAATGCATACACCTTTTCACATCAGAGACTGTTGGAAATCAAATATCATTGCCTCAATACATTTAAAGAGGAATTTGAAATGATGATATCAAGAGCGACTCGAAAAGCATTTTATGTAATTTGTCAGTCACTTCAAATAAAAATGAAGAAAAATAGGAATAGAAGGAAGCCGTTTAAAGATGATAAGTATCAATTACCAAAAGCTGACAGCAAATATGTTGACAGGTGAAAATAGAACGCATTACCGTAAAGGCAAGTCAAAGACGGCTGCCCTCCTGCTGTTCTTCAGCCAAAGGGAAGACCTTGTGAGAATTCTGATTCCTGGGCCCCACCCCCAGATCGGCTCAGTTCCTTTGCAAGTGTGGCCTGGGGATCTGAATTTCACACACAGCTCAGTTTAATATTTTGGATGCTGACTTCGAGAACAGCTCCTCTCCTGATCCTCACATCAGCCTGATACAACTGTCCCTTTCTCAGCGTCCCACCTTTGTACCTGCAGTGCCCTTTTCCTGGAATGCCTACCCACCTTCCATGTCTGGAAAATTCTAGTATCTTTATTTGTTTTTAATTTTATTGAAGTATAGTTGATTTAATTTTATTGAAGTATAGTTGATTTCTTCTGTATAGCAGATGTCTCAGTTGTACATATATATATATTCTTTTCCGTTGTAGTTTGTCACAGGATACTGAATATAGTTTCCTGTGCTATACAGTAGGACCTTGTTGTTTATCCATCCTATATTAATAGTTTGCCTCTGTGAATCCCAGACTCCCATTCTATCGCTCCCCAGCCCCTCTCCCCCTTGGCAGCCACAAGGCTGTTCTCTATGTCTGTGAGTCTGTTTTTGTTTTGTAGATATGTTGATTTGTATTGTATTTTAGATTCCACATATAAGCGATATCATGTGGTATTTGTCTTTGTCTGACTTACTTCACTTAGTATGATAATCTCTAGGTCTATCCATGTTGCTGCAAACGGCATTATTTCATTCTTTTTGACGACTAATATTCTATTGTTTATATGTACCACATCTTTATTCATTCATCTGTCGATGGACATTTAGGTTGTTTCCATGTCTTGGCTATTGTGAATGGTGCTGCTGTGAACATAGGGGTGCATGTATCTTTTTGAATCATAGTTTGTCTAGGTATGTGCCCAGGAGTGGGATTGCTGGATCATGTGGTAATTCTATTTTTAGTTTTTTGAGGAACCTCCATAATGGCTGCACTAGTATCTTTATTGTTTTTAATTTTTTTAACGTCTTTACTGGAGTATAATTGCTTTACAATGATGTGTTAGTTTCTGCTGTATAACAAAGTGAATCAGCTATACGTATACATATATCACCATATCCCCTCCCTCTTGCATCTCTCTCCCACCCTCCCTATCCCACCCCTCTAGGTGGACACAAAGCACCGAGCTGATCTCCCTGTGCTATGCAGCTGCTTCCCACTAGCTATCTATTTTACATTTGGTAGTGTATATATGTCCATGCCACTCTCTCACTTCGTCCCAGCTTACCCTTCCTCCCCATATCCTCAAGTCCATTCTCTACATCTGTGTCTTTATTCCTGTCCTGCCCCTAAGTTCTTCAGAACCATTTTCTTTTTCTTTGGCTGCATTGGGTCTTTGTCGCCATGCACGGGCTTTCTCTACTTGCAGCAAGTGGGGCTACTCTTCGTTGCCGTGTGCGGGTTCTCATCGCGGTGGCTTCTCTTGTTGCGGAGCATGGGCTCTAGGCATGTGGGCTTCAGTAGTTGTGGTGTGTGGGCTCAGTAGTTGCGGCGTGTGGGTTCTAGAGCGCAGGCTTAGTAGTTGTGGCGCACGGGCTTAGTTGCTCCGCAGCATGTGGGATCTTCCCAGACCAGGTATGGAACCTGTGTCCCCTGCATTGGCAGGCGGATTCTCAACCACTGTGCCACCAGGGAAGTCCTGAAAGGTGTGTGATTCTAAATGCTTCTATTCTGTAAATACATCTGAGCTTTATAAAGAAGTTAAAAGAGTGGGGGAATTCTCTGCGGACAGAGAGGCATGACCTAGTGAAATAGGATTGGAAAGAGAAGTTTCTATGGACAGTGTTGTGATGTGCTACTCAGATCCCCCTTCAAGAATGGACTTACCCGCCCCCACCCCGGTTGCTAGAACTGCTGCTGGCAGACAACTCTTGGATAACAGCCTCCTTTGGGACTTCTTGATCTTCAGAGCTGCCTCACCCAAGGTCATCCAATAGCTGGTCAATAGCTGACTTTTACAGGGGTGTAAAAATCAGTCCAGTGTCAGAGCTTCCCATGGGGCTGGCTTAAACCATCACTGCAGCTACATCTCCATTCAGCTTCCCCTTCTGCCCACTTTTCCTCCTTTCCCTCCCTTTCCCTCCCTTTCCCCTCCCCTCTCTTCCCCTGCTCTCCCCTTCCCTCCTCTTCCCTTCTCTCCCCTAACCTCCCCTCCCTTCCCTTTCCTGCCCTTCCCTCCTCTTCCCTTCCACAGATGTTGTCTCCAGAAGCTCCTCCTAACATATCCCCTACATGTCAATCTCTGTCTCAGAGTCGAACTTCCAGGAACCCAACCTGTGACACCCCCATTCAATTTGGTCACTGGAGACAAGTTACTCTGAGTATGTATATACCCCCCGCCTGCCCTTGAACATGCATACTTCATTGCCTACGGACACTTTGTATACAAACTAACTGGGTCACCACTTTGTTAACCACTGATGATAAGTAAACTCTAAAAAGTCCTTCCTTAGGCAGTCATTCATTCATAGGCATTTGCTTCTCACCTGTGCCTTTGCTGGGCAGGAGGGCTGTGAGCATCTAAATACATATAGCTCCTGCCTGGGGGAGCTCACGGTGTATCCCAGAAGAGTGTAGTAAGACCCTGTTGCTGAACCAGCCAGAGGAGAGAACTAAGGTCAGAAGTGCCCAGCCACAGTGCCCCCTTAAAAATGCGTCACCAGGGCAGGAACGGATTTAGTTCTGAAAGCACTTGCCTTCAGCAAACGTCCCCAAACTGAGAATGACTCTTGCAGCTAGGACTGTAGCGAAGATGGGATGCTGAGATGCACAAAGTGGAAAATGCCTTTCTAAGTGTTTTGGCAGAGTGCTTTTAATGGGAGGAAGTGCTTTAGTTATAGCTTTGCAATGTTGATGATGATGATAATTTACATCTCGTTTGTATATACAGCTTTATCTCTTCCAAAGTGCTTTCCCACTTATTACCTAGTTGTCTGGTCGGGCTTGGAGGTACTTAGCAAGATAGCAGACAGGTCTCTGTGCCGTGTAGGAAAGAGCCCTAGGCACTTGGGCTCCACAGTTTCAGTTAAGTTACTGAACTCCATCTCAACCTCAGTTTCTCATCTGTAAAACGGGGGTAATAACGCCTGCATTTCAGAACAACCGTGATGTTTAAATGACATATTCTTTCATTCACGAGCACCTATTGAGCAATTCCTTCGTGCTGAGCACTGAGCTAGGTGTTAAGTATTTAAAAAGAAATACCTTTCTCTCAAGGAGCTTAAAAGGTGTCTTGGACATGTTAACAAACAGTTATAAAATAATGTTGTAAATCCATGAAAGAGGAGCAGTGAAGACGTGATAAAGAAAAGGAAGTCACTGATTCAGCTTGGAGGAAAGATACCATGGGCTAAAGGATGCCTGGTATAGGGCAGAGGCAAGATGTTTTACTGAAGAAATAACACGTTCACCCACTTTTCTCCTTGGCCTCATTCTCTTGAAATACACACGCACACACACTCATACATTTTATAACTAGGTAGGTGACATGCTAGGAAAAACTTGGAAAGTAAAAACAAAAAGAGGAAGAAAGGACTGGAGTAGGAAGGGGAAGGTTTGAATCCCAGTTCCACTGCTTAGCAGCTGTGAGTCCTGAGCACTCCAGGCCTCAGTTTCCCATCTGTAAAATGGGAATGATAGTGCTCAATTCATGGAATTATCTTAAGAAATTAAAAAATATAATGTACATGCCATTTTGTTTTCATTTCACTTGCATTTCGTTAGATTGTCATCTATCAAAGGGTAGAGCTAAGCTAGAACCTAGCAGTGGTTGGGTGTGTCGGGGGTGGGGGAAGATAGAGTTTTTTAACTTCCAAACGTAAGTTAATGAAAGAAGAATTTGCCACATAGAATGAAGTAGGGCAGTTGTAGATGGTGGTTCTTAAACTTACAAAAATTCTCCTCTGAGCAATTGGGTAGGACACCCCTCCTCCTGGTTTCCATCCCTGCTGATTTCAGTGAGGGATCAGAGTCAGCTAATGATTCTGGCAAAAAAACCACACGGGTAGACAATGTCATTTTAACACAAGAAGATGTTATAGGCCAGTGAGAAAAGAAAAGGCTGGAGTTGAAACTGGAAGGGCTGTCACGATATTTCTAAATATATAGGGGCTGGGGGACAGGCTTGTCCTTTATGATGTGGCTGCCAAAACCTGCCTTAAAAAGAGGCGTGGTTCTCCAGATGGGGAAGAGGCTACTCTACTCTGGACAGTCTCTTTGGGAATGTTGCCTCCTTCCTGGGAGCAGAGCTCAGAGGAACTGGAGTATGTTTAAGGAGAGCAGTCGAAGAGAGAGGGGAGCACAGGCCAGAACCTTTAAAGAAAGATTAGAGAACTGATTTCACTGGTCTCAAGTGGTACCTAGACATTTTAAAGTTCCCCAGATTATTCTAATATGAAACTATTGTCGAGAACCACTCGTGTGGGAGAGTTTGAGAATCCAGGGTCCTGGAAGATAGGCATTTGGAAGAGTAGCATGAGGGCTTGGTCTGGCCACCTAACCCAGAACCTCAGATGAGAGTTTGACCCCGCGGGATCATCAAATAGACACACCTCTGGTTAAAATGTTGGCACCTGAGTGCGGAGGGCAGAGTCTGTAGAAGATAACACGCTGTTTGATGGTACCGCTTCCTCCCTATAGATATCAAGGTAGACAGTCCTTATGCTCTTCATAAGTTTGTAGAAGCCATTTAATAAATGGCGAAAATGCCCCAGGCACACTTAAAAACAGCATTTAATTTCTCATACCAATTACTCCTCATACTGGTGTATGGTAGAGTAGAGACCCCTCAGCCACAATCAGTCTCCTGAGAAATATTTGTTCATTAGCCTTCTCTTCATGAATGAAACCTCAAGAAGCTCAATACTTCTTATGAAATCTTTTTATCAGAATTAAGGAACATTGGATGAGCTTCTTTCTGGGGCAATTTTTTGTTTAAATTTTTATTGAAATACAGTTGATTTACAATGTTCTGTTAGTTTCAGGTGTATAGAAAAGTGATTCAGTTATACATATACATAAATATATATATTCTTTTTTTACATTCTCTTCCATTGTAGCTTATTACAAGATATTGAGTAGAGTTCCATGTGCTATACAGTAGGTCCTAGTTGGTTACTTATTTCATATATAGTAGTGTATATATTTTAGTCCCAAACTCCTAATTTATACCATCCCCTCCCCTTTGGTAACTATAAGTTTGTTTTCTATGTCTGTGAGTCTATTTCTGTTTTGTAAGTAAGTTCATTTCTGGAACAATTTTTCCTTGCAGTGCCTTTGAACCACTATGCAGAACATTCTAAGTGGGAATTATTGGGCATATTACAGCCACCCATGTTTTTTAAGGGGAAAAATTGAAAGGTTAGTGTGGCCAATACCCTGTTTTTACTGGGAGGGTTTAATTTTTTTTTATTGGAGTATAGTTGCTTTACAATATTGTGTTAGTTCATACTGTACAGCAAAGTGAATCAGCTATATGTATACATATATCCCCTCTTTTTTGGATTTCCTTCTCATTTAGGTCACCACAGAGCACTGAGTAGATGGGAGGATTTAATTTTTGTAAAGAGTGAAAATATGGTTTTATTAAGGTTATAAACCAAGTTGAAACCTCAGGATTAAAGAAGGCTTGTTTTGTTTTGGAAAACAGCTTAATGACACTGCACTTTTCTAGAAATGGAGAAAAGCTAAGACTGCCTATACTTTATTTTACTTTTCTCTTGCTTCGCTGTCATTTATTATTTGGACATCTACTGATGAGAGAGAAAACTTCTGGTGAAAAATCTAACCTCAGATATGATGCGGGATTTCGTACACTCTTTTGTCTTATCTTTGCTTTACACAGCAAAACTACCATGAAAATGTGGGATCTAAGGATTTTCCAGGAGATCCATGGCTGATTCAAAGTGTATACATCCTCTAGATTGCTCTGCAGGTGTCTTCCAGCCATCTAGGCTGGGGGCAGTTTGCTCAATAAATCATACTTCTGTAATCTCATCTCCCACTCCTTAAGGGTTTTAAACAGCACTTTGCATTAGCTCTGAATGGTGAGGAAAATAATACTTAAAACCTAGGCCAGCACTGTAGTGAAAGAGCATGAACTGCACTTGGATTGGAATCCTGGACCCTACTACTTTCTAACCTAACTTCTCTGAGCCTCTGTTTCTGCATCTTATAAAAGCGGGACAATAATACCAAATTTGGAGGGTTGCTGTGGGGATTTACCAGGATTACGTAAGATAATACATTGCATGTACAACATCTGGTTCTGTGTCTGGTACATTGTAGATGCTCGGAACATTGTAGTTATTATTATTATTGCATTTTGTTTTCTATTATGTCCACTCATGTTTCTGCAGTTTACAAAGTACTTTCACGTAGATATCTCATGAAATGTTTGCATCACTCCAGTGAGGAAATGTCATTTTAAGTGTAAGGACATGAAGGCTCACCAAACTGACCAGGGCACAGGCTACCTAAAGAAAGAAATCCATGGAACAGAGAGTTGCCAATTACTGGTGCTGTGTTCTCATCATGTCTTGGGAGGTGGCTGTGACGAGAATTCTGAAGGTTACTTTATAAGGCAGCAAAACTGATAAGAATTACACCCTCTCAGACCTGGTGAGATAAAAGATGAATAAGATCCAGAGTCGGTCCCTACCTGAAGGTGTATAACCATTGCTCCAAATTGTAATGGGAGTGGGCGGGGGGCGGGGGGGGGAAACCTGTACCAACCACTTCATTCCTTTTAATACACTCACTGTGTAAAAGGGACAAGAGTCAAACAGGAACAGGATCGTTCATCTTTTTACAATTGCATGACTTTTATATTCTGCACTGGAGAAATAAGGACCAAGATTAAAGAGAGGATGGGGTTAGGGCTGTTTTTGTGACTTTTTTTTTAAACAGGCCTCTTGAGTCTCACTTTTAATTTTACAGAGCAACCTTTTGTCTCTTAACACGTTTTTGTTTAAAATGTCTTATAAATAGGGTTGTGCCATGGAGAGGATTTTATTCAAATTCAGCTATGCCAGACATAGAGAAATAATTTTATTTAAAAATGTACCCAACGATTATGATATTTAATATGACAACAGGTGTCGGGTTTCATTTTCTGAACAGTGAAGGTTTGAAGGCTTTTTTTCCCCCTTCTTTCTTTAAAAATAAATGTGCAGTAGTATTTTAGAATCAGCTTGTGGATGTCTGCAAGAAAGCCTACTGGGTTTTGATTGGGCTTGCATTGAATCTGTAAATCAGTTTGGTGAGATCTGTCATCTTAACAATATTGAGCCATCTGGCCCAGGAACATGGTATGTCTCTTCATTTGTGTGGGTCTGCTTTGGTTTCTTTCATCACCCTCTTGTAGTTTTTGGCATGCAGGTCCCATGCATATTTTGGTGGATTTATACCTGAATGTTTCTTCTGTGTGTGTGCTATTGTAAATGGTAGTGTTCTTTTTATTTCGTATTCGAATTGCTCGTTGTTAATATATAGGAATGCGACTGACTTTTGTATATAAAAAATAAATGGACATAGAAACAAACCAGAAAAGACAAGAAAAGAGAGGTCTCGGGTGGAGAAATAGTAACTTACTTCACAAACACAAGGCTGTTGCATGAAAGATGGAGTAGGCTAACCCAGGCCAGGTACTTAGCAAAGTACCCAACACATGTTCAAAGTATTAGTTCTTGCCTTCTCATGTTCTGTATTGCTCTAAAAGCCAGACTCTGTTAAGAGGAGGTTATGGGACTTACATTTGTGTGATCGTTAAGATGTTAAGACTTAGTTATAAGCAGACCTGGGTTTGGGTCTGGCTCTGCCATATACTAGCTATGTAGTCCTGAGCATGTTTCTCTCCTTCTCTGGTCTCCTGTTTCCTACACTGCAATATGAGGATGCTACAAGATAAGGCGGTAGCCCGACTGTGCCAGGGCACACAGTGCCTGGCACCTGGCAAATGCTCAGGGAGCATTAGCTATTCTCGTTGTTTTAGTTGTTAAGTTTACAAGGAGGAAGATGCTGGAGAAGCATGAAGAAGAACTTTCTAACGATGCCTGTCCAACAGTAGAACAGGTTGAATGTGACATAGTGAGCCTCCCATCACCGGAGGATGGAGCACCCCCTGTATCGGTTGCCACAGGGGAAGTCAGGCTTCGCGAGAGTTTTCCCCTGGGTTGAGGGATTACGATAACCGTCATCACCCCCCACCTTCGCCCATGGTGGCATTAGAAGCAAGTGGTAGCCATTCTGGGTCTCCCCAGAGTCACCTAAGACACTTGACGCACAGACACAAAGAGCTTGGGGCAGGAGACAGAAACGGTACCCGTGAAAAAAACAAACGCAGACCAGACATACCTTTCCATCATCTGCGGTTTATGACTGCACAGTAAATTCAGTTGCTTTCTTTAGGCTGGTGTTGAGACCCATCATCTCCAGCCCAGTGCCATCCATCCTGGCTTTCCCCAGGAGGACAGACAAACCAGGCGCCTTCCTAGTGTTCACTAATTAATTCATCTCATGCTTGTGATTTTACAGTGCTTAAGTGCTGGAGCATTTCTGTCTGATCTTCTCCCCGCACAGCACCTCACATTGCGTAAAGACCATGAATCTCCATCGCAAACGCCGTCTGTCTTGGGCAGCCCGCTGGCTGGCCGTCGTCTTGCCGGCACTGCCTCTTACAGCCAGAGTAACACATCCATTCATTTATCCTTGATGACATTTTGACATTCCAATCAATTCCTCAGATGTTCCTTACGCAAGACTTCTCCCACACGGCCAGGCCAGCGTTCCAGGCCACTCTCGATGCATAATGCATGAGACCAGCGCACTGCTCAGTACCGTCTGACGGACGGACACATCTGCTATTCAAAAACTGTGTGTTCCTAACAGCCCTGGCTCCCCGAGGGTTCCACACCGCTACCTTCAGAGCCATTTTCTTCTATGCTTGCAGCTGGCTGAGCTCGGAGGAGACTGTACAGTTCAAGGAGAGATGTTGTAGTTCAGAAACATTCATGCAACAGTGCTGTGGGCGGTTGGGAGGGTAAGGGTGTGCCAGACCCCTGCCTTACTCCAGGATTTAGCGTAGCCTGAATTCCACTAATTCAGGTGGAAGATGGAACTATGACAAAGCTGACATCTTGAATTTCATTACCCTGCTGCTACTTAAAAATAATGATCGTAAAGACATTCCGATAACAATAATGAATATCAAAGAAGAAAGGAAAATTATCCTTAATACCTTCAATCTAACACATCAGCTTAGATATACTTTCTCCTAGTGATAATCACAATGTAGACACAGTTTTAATTTCCAGGTTTTTTTTTTTAACTTAATGTGATCCAGTTAGCACTTTTCTATGTTGTTATATAGTAATCATTTTAAATGACAGTCCATCATTTTAATAGCTGTATAATATTCCATCCAGGGGACACACCATAATTTACTGAACCGGGCCCCCACAGTTAGACAGTCATGAGGCTGTAACTGATCGTTTGCTGTCCAAGAGAAGAAACAGAGCAGGCTGTGGGAGCACGCAGGGCTCTGCAGGCTGAGGAATGGGGGCCTCAAATCCCACCTTGTCCCTTTACCCGTTTCACAAGTTTAGGCTTAACCCTCGGGGCCTCGGATTCCTCATTTATAAAAGAAAAGAAATAATCACCACTTTATAGTGTTGCTGTGAGGATTACAGAAGGTAATCTTTGAAAGTACCTAATACATGGTAGTATTTACTAACTGGTAAACTATTACGGTCCTACGTATATAGCAGTGGTTCTCAATCAGGCACAGGGCAGTTCTGCCCACCCCCTGCCCCTGGGACACTGGACAGTGTCTGGAGACATTTTTTTTTTTTTTGCGGTACGCGGGCCTCTCACTGTTGTGGTCTCTCCCATTGAGGAGCACAGGCTCCGGACGTGCAGGCTTAGAGGCCATGGCTCACGGGCCCAGCCGCTCCGCAGAATGTGGGATCTTCCTGGACCAGGGCATGAACCCACGTCCCCTGCATCGGCAGGCGGACTCTCAACCACTGCACCACCAGGGAAGCCCTGAACACATTTTTGATTGTCACAGCTGGGAGTGGGAGGAGCCCCTGGAACCTGTTAGGTGGAGGCCAAGGGTGCAGCTGAACATCCTGCAGTGCACAGCCTGCACAGCAAAGAATTATCCTGCCCAAAATGTCAGTAGTGCCACCGTCGAGAACGCCTGGCATATGCGAAGCTGGGTTTTCCAGTATTATCTGCATAATATATGTATTCTCCTTTTTTACTATTATTTTATTAGGATAAAGTCCCAGGAAAATGGGAATCCTCGACTAAAGGGTATATTATGCTTACTGGCAGTTTTAGGAGAAATGGGATGGGGTGGGTGATGGGAATAAGGTTTCACATGACCAATGGTGAAAAGACAGGAGATAAATGGCGTGTGTTCCCCAATGGGGCAGGAGATGACATCCCACAGACCAGTAGTTCTCCAAGGATAGTCCCAGCATCTCCCAGGGGGTTGGAAATGCAGGTTTTCAGGCCTTATCTTGTACTCTCAGAAAGTCTGAGAGTGGAGCCCAACAATCCCTGTTTTAACATGCTTCCTAGGTGCTTCTGATGTGCCCTCAGGTTTGAGAATCACTGCCGTGCACCATCTGCAGCAAAAGGCCAACTTGTAGAATAGCAAGTAGAACCCGTTCAAGTCCAACACTTTGTGCAGAAGTAGATTAAAAGTGTCAAGCCTGGAGCTTCCCTGGTGGCGCAGTGGTTGAGAGTCCGCCTGCCGATGCAGGGGACACGGGTTCGTGCCCCGGTCCGGGAAGATCCCACATGCCGTGGAGCGTGAGCCATGGCCGCTGAGCCTGCGCGTCCGGAGCCTGTGCTCCGCAACGGGAGAGGCCGCAGCAGTGAGAGGCCTGCGTAACAAAAAAAAAAGTGTCAAGCCTAAGTCATGAGGGTGCTCAAATATGGAATGGAGCAATAAATGAATTAAAAGTGCCATCCATTCATTCATTTCATCAGTTAACAGTTTTAAAGCTTTTACAACATGGTGCCAAGTGCTGAACTAGGTGCTAGAGGAAATATATGAACTAATACGCATTATGCAAATTGTTATAATGAGGGGCGAGGAGAGTGAGCAGGCCAACGACTAGGATATAAAACAGAAGTGAGGTATGTCCCATAAGGGAGAGGTCAGAAAATGCCTCCTGGAACAAGTGGTGTTTGAGATGGAACTTGAAGGATTTGTGATTATCTGTTAATACATTAATTCAACAAGTGTGTACTGAGTACCTGCTTGTGCCCAAAACTGTGCAAGGCCCTATGTGTGTGAGGCCCTATCTGTGCAAGGCCCTATGTGTGCAAGGCCCTATCTGTGCAAGGCCCTATCTATGTAAGGCCCTATGTGTGCAAGGCCCTATCTGTGCAAGGCCCTATGTGTGCAAGGCCCTATCTGTGCAAGGCCCTATGTGTGTGAGGCCCTATGTGTGCGAGGCCCTATCTGTGCAAGGCCCTATGTGTGCAAGGCCCTATCTGTGCAAGGCCCTATGTGTGCAAGGCCCTATCTGTGCGAGGCCCTATGTGTGTGAGGCCCTATGTGTGCGAGGCCCTATCTGTGTAAGGCCCTATGTGTGCAAGGCCCTATCTGTGCAAGGCCCTATCTGTGCAAGGCCCTATGTGTGTGAGGCCCTATGTGTGCGAGGCCCTATGTGTGCAAGGCCCTATCTGTGCAAGGCCCTATCTGTGTAAGGCCCTATCTGCACAAGGTGAACAAGGCTGGCATGGACCTTGCCCCTGCAGTTACAGTCTAGCAGGGGAGATAACCATGGAGGCTGACCATCTGGCAAGCAGGAGTGATTTCTGGATGGGGAGTAAAGGTCTGGGGTGGGCTGGGGGTAAAAGAGAGAGCACCCCTGGGAGCCCTGGGTTGAGATCTGAGAAGAGGTGCGGGTACAGGGGTGTGAAATGCAGAAGGAGGTTGGCTGAGCTGGGGAAGGAACACAGAGCCTCGGTGATCAGGAGAGATTGCTTGGAAGAGGTTGCTTGGGATAAAGTTTGGAAGGTGATAGCCATCAGTTCATCCATGCACAGGCTAGATGTGAAAAGCAGGCAGACCATCGACCGGTGTCCAAGAGGGCATAAGAAATAAGAGGCAGAGTTCAGCTCAGCCTCAGCTCAGAGACTAATCCTCATATAGGGACCTAGAAGGGGCTGCCTGAAGAGGTGATGAGCCCTTGTCTCTGGAGTTGGACAGTCACGGGGGTGGAGAGGGGGACATCCACCTGCTGGGGATGTTGCAAGGGGTCTCCCAGCTGGGGTGGGAGAATGACTTTCCAGCCCAGAGAATCCAAGATTCTATAACTTGTAATGGCCTGAAACTGAGGGTCAAAGAGTGACTGGGAGAAAAGTATCTGTCCGAGTATCTGGCTTGGTTTATGGTCGAATAAGCACAAGGTATGGATGGATCAAAAGGGGCAGAGAAAGAAAAAGTATTCAGTAGTTACCTTGGTTCTCTGGAGTGTTCATCTCAGGGAGCAGATCAGACACCAAGTTAAAATTAAAATAAAGCATGGGGGTTCCCTGGTGGCACAGTGGTTGAGAGTCCGCCTGCCAATGCAGGGGACGTGGGTTCATGCCCCGGTACAGGAAGATCCCACATGCCGCGGAGCGGCTGGGCCCGTGAGCCATGGCCGCTGAGCCTGCGCGTCTGGAGCCCGTGCTCCGCAACGGGAGAGGCCACAACAGTGAGAGGCCCGCGTACCGCAAAAAAAGAAAAAAAGAAAAAAAGCAAGGAAGAAGGAATGCAGATGGCCAGTATGAAGAAGGGGGAGAAAAAGAAATAGCATTTGCTGAGTGTCTGTTATAGGCCAAAGACCATGCTAGGGAATTAACACATTATTTCTAATCATCCTAGTAACTCTGTGAAATAGGGCTTATCAAATACTTTTCTACGCATGAGTCTCGTAGAGACAGAGCCACAGTCATGATCACGCAGCTGGTTAGAACCAGGTTAGCCTGGGGCCAAGGTCCGTGATATTTCCACAACGCTAAGAGCAGAGGGCATTTTGTCTAGCCCAGGGTTTCAGAGCCCAGTGGTCTGAAAGCATTCAGGGAAGTTCCCACTGTCTGTGCCATAGATTCTGTCCTCATGTTCCTTTGAAGCATTTATTTCCTTCCCATTGCCTAGTATTTAACCAACACTTATATGGAGCTCGTTTGGGAGATGACAGATCCTATTGTAAATACTTTAATATTTATAAGTCAGCATCTACTGCAAATGGTTGTTGTGAGAATTCACAATAATTATGCCTATTTAACAGATGAGGAAACTGAGTTACAAAGAGGCTAAGTAATTGTCCAAGGCTACATAGCCAGTAAACTGTGGAGCCAGGATTTGGACTCAGGCAGTCTTGTTCCAGAGCCGATGCAGTTCCCACTAGGCTCTTCTTGAGGATCTAAGGGGTAGTGTGGCCATGTACCCAGCAGCAGGAGGGCCTTGCCTCTGTCTTAGGTCCTCTGCTATGCAGATTCCCCTGCCCCGCTCCAGAAGATCGTCAGACTGGGTCTGACTCTGTCCTTAGTGGAAAGAGAGCCCACCCAGGCAAGGAAAACAGAAAGGCAGCCACAGGCCGCGAGAGAAGCAGAGGCAGGTAGAGGCACACACATGGAGCGCAAGACAGCAGAGAGATGGAGGTGTCAGAGGTGGTGGCCAAGGTCCCTTGACCTTTTGAATTGTGATGAGATGTGCTACTACTGCTTCTGTAACTTTGCCATTCTGGTGGAAGCATGGAGAAGCCCCAAGGTAGGGTGATGGGGGTAGGAGAGGAAGGACCCACCAGTTATCTTCCAGGATTGGTACCCAACAGAGGTAATGAGCAGACAGGATGTGTAATGCCTAAAGGATGTGAGTGGATACAAATGTCAGCTTTCTGCCTGCATGTATGTGCTTATACGTGTCACTGTGTGTTTGCCTGGAGAGGCAAGGAGCCAGCTGAGAAAGCTTTGGGACACGGGTATACATGTGTGGGTCCTTGACTTAGCGTGACATAACAGGGAATCTTAAAGAACATTCAGAGGCCTGACTGCCTGAGTTTGAATCCCAGCTCTCTCTTTTTTTAAAATTAATTAATTTATTTATTTTTGGCTGTGCTGGGTCTTCGTTGCTGCGTGCAGGCTTTCTCTAGTTGCAGCGAGCAGGGGGCTACTCTTCGTTGCAGTGCGCGGGCTTCTCATCGCAGTGGCTTCTCTTGTTGTGGAGCACAGGCTCTAGGCGTGCCGGCTACAGTAGTTGTGGCTCGCAGGCTCTAGAGTGCAGGCTCAGTAGCTGTGGCGCACGGGCTTAGTTGCTCTGCGGCATGTGGGATCTTCCCGGACCAGGGCTTGAACCCGTGTCCCCTGCATTGGCAGGTGGATTCTTAACCACTGCACCACCAGGGAAGCCCCCAGCTCTATCTCTTAAAGCATGTGTGGCTTTCAGTGACTTACTTCAACTCTGCCTCATTCTTTCATCTACAAAATGGGGTTAGTAATACTATCAATCTCCTAGAGTTATTAAGAGAATTCAAGAAGTTAATACACTGTGTTTGTGATAGCCTTAAATAGTGCCTGGAAAGGATTAAGTGCTATATGCATGTTTATTAAATAAATACAGTAAATTTAGGATTTATTGTTTCATGATCAATGTATTCATTTCATAGGACTGCTATAACAAGGTGATAGTTTAAAACAACTAAATGTATTCTGTCACAGTTCTGGAGGCTGGAAGTCTGAAATCAAGGTGTCAGTGGGGGTCAGGCTCCCTTTGAGGCTCTGAGTAGAATCCTTCTTGCCTCTCCGTAGTTGCTGGTGATGGCTTTAAAATCCTCAGCATTCCTTGGCTTGCAGCTGCCTCACTCCACTCTCCTCCTCTGTCCTTACACAGCCCTCTCCCCGTGCGTCTCTGTCCAAATTCCCCTCCTTGTAAGACCACCAGTCATACTGGATTAGGGCCACCTTAACTGGATTGCATCTGTAAAGACCCTCTTTCCAAGCCTGCACTGGCCACCAATTTTGCTTCTAGAAAACTTGAGAACAGTTGTGGGTTTTCCCTTTTTTCTCCGTATTATAAATATTTTAGTAGGATTTTGGGAGAAGTTTTAGAAACTGCTATCTTATTAAGGAAACACTTCATGATTTTTTGTATTTTTCTAAAATTGTATCTCCTTTTTAACTTGAGGTTGCTGAGAATGGATATGAGTGAACAAAATGAATGGTAATGACTTTTTTCCTGTCATATTAGTAAAATATTTCTAAAGTAAAATATCTAATTCTGTAAAGAGGCAATAAAATTTTTGAGATTATTTAAAAAAAAAAAGACCCTATTTCCAAATAAGGTCACATGCACAGGTACCAGAGGTTAGGACTTCAGTATATCTTTTAGGGGAACACAGTTCAACCGGTAACAGTCATTTAAAAAGCATCAGTTCTGGGCTTCCCTGGTGGCGCAGTGGTTGAGAGTCCGCCTGCCGATGCAGGGGACACGGGTTCGTGCCCCGGTCCGGGAGGATCCCACATGCCGCAGAGCGGCTGGGCCCGTGAGCCATGGCCGCTGAGCCTGCGCATCCAGAGCCTGTGCTCTGCAACGGGAGAGGCCACAACAGTGAGAGACCCGCGTACCGCAAGAAAAAAAAAAAGATAACCAGAGAGCATTTACTGAGTGCTTACTGTGTACCACGCACTGGGGAAATGCTTTGGTAACTACACACCATTTAATCTTCACAAACACTTCCCTTTCCCTGGAAGCACTGCTGCTACCTGCAATTCTATAGACAGGAGGAAACTGACATGCAAAGGCATGTGTAACTTGCAAGAACTCACACAGC
This sequence comes from Pseudorca crassidens, assembly GCF_039906515.1. Taxonomy (NCBI): domain Eukaryota; kingdom Metazoa; phylum Chordata; class Mammalia; order Artiodactyla; family Delphinidae; genus Pseudorca; species Pseudorca crassidens. Next base: position 71,601,484 of record NC_090310.1, on the reverse strand, counting down.
TAGTCTGAGATAGAGCCAGGTTTTGATGCCAGGCTGTCTGGCACCAAAGTTGATGTTAACTGCTGTGCCATCCTGCCTCCTGAAAGAAGAGAAAGTGGTGTGTTCTCCTTTTAATCCTGCACTTTTCCGTATTCTCGTTTACACTATCAACTCTGCTGTGCGGGAGCCCAGCCTCTGCCTCAACTACAGTTATTCTGAGTTAGTGGAGTTTGGATTAATGAGGTTTTGCTGCATTCATAAGGGGCTAGAATTGTTACCATGGACTGAACTTGCACTTCTGGTTTTATCCCAGAAGGAGAGGTAGAGAAAAGTTGGAACAGGTGTCCTGAGCTGGCAGGCAGAAAGCAAGGTTAGGGTCCTGTGGCTTCCACTGAAATGCTGCATGACTTGTCTAAGCTCCTCCTCTGTCTGGCCTCAGTTTCTTTTACAAAATAAGAGAATGGTGCAGTTCCCTTCCAGTTTCTGATGTATAAATTTAATTAGAGATTCAATCATGTCAGCATAGAAGTGTCTGTCCGGGCTTCAAAGAGCACAATGCCGGCTTTTAATAGGAGTAGAGTTTCAGCTGTGTTTTCTTTGTCTACCTAGTGTGGACTGAGATATCTCTCTGGCTCCAGGATTCCACCCTTTGTGTTTTCCCAGGAAAGTCTGTCCAGAGATGCCAGTGGAGGATGGGTCAGTGAAAACCCTATGGAGAAAGGAAAGAGTGCCTGGTCAGTGTCTCCCCTGGAAAGTGGGCATATGGCTCTTCACATCCAGGGAAGAGCCTATGGAACCAACACTCTCCCTCAATTGTCCGGGTCTTCTGTTCTCCACCCACATATTCAAGGGTTTTGCAGGGTCCAGATGCTGGAATCCCTACCACCTCTTTCCTAGGTAGTTTCTGAGTCTCTCTGTGAACTCCTCCAATAATGGAGGGCTCATTACTTCCAAAAGCCTAAACAGAGCAGGGGTCATGTCTGGCTTTTCACATCATGGTCTCCTGCTGTCTAACAGCCACTTCTGTCTAACCACCTACAAAGTAGGTGCTCATTAAATATTTTTCCAACCAATTAATGTGCAAAGAGAAATAAACTACTAACTTTAGGGAGGAGACAAAGACTTCTAAGAGTAGGGGGCCTTTGAGTTGGCCCCTTAAAGGTGAAGAGAAGGTTGCCAAAGAAGAAAACGTGGGAAGGGCAGTTCGGCACTAGGCACTTGCACAAGAGACCCAAGCAGTTCCACTTTGCTAGAAATTTCTTCCTTGTGTCAAGCCAATGTGGTGGTTCTAATTCTGACCCCTGGGACCACACAGAGCCAGATGTCACGTGTGTGAAGAGGGCATTCCAGAATGTTCCCTCTCCATGAGAAACATCCCTGTTTCAGACACTCTTCCTTCTCCTCTCATAGCATGATTCCAGAACCTTTCACAGCCCTTACAGTCCTCTCCGTGGAGCCATTCCACCTGCCACCCTCCCTTATCAAGAGTGGTGCTCAGGATGAACCACAGAAGTCATGGTCCATCGTGGGCACATCCCTGGCCACCTACCCTCGCTCAGCTCACCAGCAAAAGTCGGGGGACCCTCCGAGTGATCTGTTAGAAGGAAGAATACCACCCACCACATCACATTGTCCCAACCAGTCAGAAGCAGGGAACTTCGGATTGCTATGTCTTAAAACATTCTTCAGCTCTAGAGGTGACCCAGCAGAGGAATAGATAGGCTTGTACAATGCTCTCTTTTTAACAGCTCTTGGTACCCCCTGCTGGTGAAATTGTGTGGCCCAATTGGCGGGAATCTCAGGACAACTGCGGGAAAAAATTCCAAGTTCGGGAAGTCACAAGTGCTTGAGTCTCGAGGGTTGTGAGGACAGCATGAGTTATGCGACCATCCCATATATCATGTGACTATCTTATATGAGTTTTTTTTAAAAAACATTCTATAGCTATGGCTATTCTGTGGGCTCTGAGGAAAAAAAAAGTCTCTGACTTATATGAACATTCCATCAATTCTTCAGACACCCCAGGAAGGAAATGCTAAGTTCTTAGACAAAAATAATTCATTAACTGGAAGTATTTCAGGCCACAAACTAGTTTCATGCAGCTTTTTCTTCCTCTTTCCTTGCATATATCTTTTTTTTAAGTGGTTATAATTTGTACTCAGAGTAGAATGACAGTCTTTTCTACACTTCAGATTGTAGACTTTTAAACATAAATTTGCACAACAAATTTATTGAGCTCTGGCTGTGTGCCAGACACTCAGCAAGAAATTGGAGTAGGTACAGGAAGTCGAAAGAGGTTCACCCAAGAGGTTCTTGCCTTCCTGGGTAGGAGGGTTGAATCACCGCAATTGGATTAGTCAAGTGCTTGGCTGACATGGCAGCGAGGCCCTCCTTGATCTCCTGACAGGGTTCAGACCAGCGATTTGCTGCTCTCCCCTAGCTATATGTATTTTTCCTTCTTGGAAAAGAAGGAAAATCACCTTTGTGATTTTGTATCGATTCGTGTATTTACCTGTTTAGTGCCTGTCTTTGCCTCTAGTGTCTGTGTTCTATGAAGGTCAAGATCATGTCCAGTGTTTGACGCTATGAACTTCTTACATCCAGCAGAGACTGGCACGTGTAGGTGCTAAGCAAATTTGTGTTCAATGGGAGAGTCAGCCCGTAAGAGAAAACCACACATCTGTTTAGGGAGCAAGATGTGACATTTTTTATTTATTTATTTATTTTTTTGCGGTACGTGGGCCTCTCACTGCTGTGGCCTCTCCCGTTGCGGAGCACAGGCTCCGGACGCGCAGACTCAGCGGCCACGGCTCACGGGCCCAGCTGCTCCGCGGCATGTGGGATCTTCCTGGACCGGGGCACGAACCCGCGTCCCCTGCATCGGCAGGCGGACTCTCAACCACTGCGCCACCAGGGAAGCCCAAGATGTGACATTTGAATGCCACTGAGCCTCGAAGGATGAAGAGGAGGTGGCCCGGGGAGAAGAATGGGGGCACACTGCGGAGTAGGGAGTACTGAGGAATGGTTAGGACAGGAAGATGAGGTAGTTGGTGTTTCCTAAAAGGAGACACGTGTGGAAAATAAGGCTGAGTTGAAGCCTGGAGCCATAGGTCTTGTATGCCCCACTCCCAAGTTTGGGATGTCCCCCTCTCTTCAGGAAAAAGAGGGAAGGGGATCAACTAAACTCTATGACTATAGGAATAAATACGATTTTTCCTAAATTACTAAGAGGGTTTTTAGTGATTAAATTTTGAATAAGATCCCAAAAGTATGGTTTTGTGTTTTATTTCCTTCTACATCCCTTCCATTTCCATTTTGTAGCTGAAACACCTGTCTACATATTTTTAAATTTTATATAGCATCATCATCACCATGAAAACATAGTGTCAACCATGGGTGAAAAAGTAAGGATGTAAAAACCTGAGATTTTTACCACTCCGTTGTCCAGTTTTTAAATATCTATGTTTTAGAGAGGCTTCATTAATTTTTTTTTTTTATCCAGGGGTTCAGAGCTACCCAAACATTTCTGTAAAATGCCGTTTTTCATAGATGCAGCAAGACCTTTTTTTTTTTATTCCTTTGGAAACCAGTGATTTGTGCCTAAGACAACTCTTTCCATATTATCTTACCCTGAATAGAATGAGATTGGTTGGGAGTTCTGCCCTAAGGAAATATCAAAGCCTCCAGTACATGCTCATTTATAGTTTGAAAGTTAATTTTCTTATCGGATTTCCTTTTATTTCCTGCTGGGGCGGTGTGAGCAGAACTCAGATGGAGGCAGAGGGTCTGCTGTATATCTTTTCAGATTTATGATTAAGAAGGTCACATATACATTTTTTTAAAATAAATTTATTTATTTATTTTTGGCTGTGTTGGGTCTTCGTTGCTGTGCACGGGCTTTCTCTAGTTGTGGCGAGCAGGGGCTGCTCTTCGTTGTGGTGCGCGGGCTTCTCATTGCGGTGGCTTCTCTTGTTGCGGAGCACGGGCTCTAGAGCGCAGGCCCAGTAGTTGTGGCGCGCGGGCTTAGTTGTTCCGTGGCACGTGGGATCCACGCGGACCAGGGCGCGAACCCGTGTCCCCTGCATTGGCATGCAGTTTCTTAACCACTGCACCACCAGGGAAGCTCCACCTATACATTTTGAAACACACTCCTTTTTGATAATAAATGAAGAATAAAACTTTGAAATGTCATCAGTAGCAGAATTAGTCGTTTTTCTTTCATTTGCGTTCCCCCTGCCTGCTGGCCGATTGCCTGCCAATGGTGAGAAAAGGCCCAAGTGACCGAATGCTTCATTTCTTGTTTTTCTGTCTGCCTGGAATAGTTTCACTAGTGGAGCAGCATGCCTGTGGCCACAGCATTGTAACCAAAAGATGCACTTCTATTCCTGAGCGCCCTTCTTTCCCCAGGCAAATTAAAAAAGAAAGAAAGAAAGAAAGAAAAACAAAAAAGAAGAGGAATTGCATTTTAGGCTGCATTTGTCTTCAAACAGACAAAAGCTCTTCTCTTCCTGGATCCAGATTCACTCTCCACGCTTCTCTACTCTGCTGTCTGCTTACAGAGCAGGATCTAAATGGGTGCCATGCCTTTGGCTTCCAGTTGGGTTCAGCTAATGTGAGCCACTCTAGGAGGTCAGGTGGGGGAGGGAGGATGTAGTCAGGGAGTCTGTGCCTCTGGTTCCCTCTCTGTGGGGGCCATCCAGGACTGGCTGGATCCCTTGGGAGAAGTTCACTGCTTCTATACAGGTGTCCTACTCTTCACAACGCCTTTTGGGTTCTGGTTGCTGCCTCCTCTGCTTGTCCGCCTGGACCCACAGGTGATGAACAGCTCTCCTGTCACTGTATTATACCTCGGGTTCCCCTTACACCCTTCTCACTTGGTCAGTAGTCCTTTTATACATTTTCTCTCCTCACTTGAGTGTGCCACCTGCCATTCTTCTGTGCGGTCTACAGCTAGATTAACTCCATGTGAAGGAAAATACCATCAAACTAGAAGTGATCCTAGATGAAAGCCTCTAGAATACTTCTGAGTCTAGGTTTACTGTCTTCTGACAGGGGGATCATTACCTCTTGAAACTGCCTGTTTCATTGTCAGATGGGCTCACCTTTGGATATTTCCTAGGTGGTGCTGAATTTGACCTCTCTGGGACATCACGGAAACACGTCCTTTCCGTGTTGAAATAGGAGAGACCAAGATTGGATTGGAAGCCAAGTCCTGTGAAAAAATGGAGCAAGGGACCTGGGAGAATATACCCTCCAGATATTTAATGTGCAGCCCGTAGCCTTGCACATGATGGGAACAAAATTACTATATTTAGATACATAAATGTTGGGTAAACTCAGAGGGACCAGGTTGTTTATTTAGAAATATTTGAAAAACTGTCGTATGCAAGTGGGGTTAGTCATATTTTTATATCTCTGGCAATAAATCTGAGACCCAGTAGTTGACGTTTAAAGGGAGTAGATTTCAGATCCATACAAAGAACTTTTCAACCCTCAGCCTCCCAGTGAGCTGCCAGAGCCTCCATCACTTGCTGTAATCCAGGGGGGATGGGATTCCACAGCGGGACTGTTGGAGAGAGGATTCCAGCAGCGGAATGCAGTTGGACCGGTGGTGATGACACAGAAACAAGAGTAGCAGCTGCCACGTGTTCAACATTCACTGTGTGCCAGGCGCTGTGCTCCGAACACATTATCTCACTTAATCCTCACTTAATCCCTATGAGGTTGGCCTGTTAAGTTCAGAACTTACTGAGGTTAAGGAGCTTGCCGTGTATCATGCAGCCACAGGCTATGGAGGTAGGATATGGACCCAGGTCTGCCTGATGCCAAAGCTGATGGTTTCAACCTCCAGTGGTTGGTGTCAGAATCACCTGGGGAACTTGGTGGCCAGAGGTCTAGTGCCTGTCCTACTTGTATGAATCTAGGATCTGTGTGCTTTTTCAGCTCTCAGAGTGATTCTAATTTACACGAGTTTGAGCATCACTGCTATACTTTGTCGTCGTCATCATCATCGTCATCATCATCATTCCAAATGCCCATCTGGTTCTGAGGGTCATTATGGGAATAACTGCATCAAGTTCTGCTTTAACGTTTATCCTTTTGAGATATAAGACTAACTCACCTTCACCCTTACCCACTGCCCACACCAGCCCCTACTTCACTCTACCTTTGTGTGGTGGGCTATTTCATGAGCTCAATCCCTGAGAAAGGCCAGACTCCATTGTGAATCTCATTCAGAGCCATGGGAACAGAAAGGTCCCCCTGCCTCTTCTTCCCTTTCAAGGGAGAGTAAGGAAAGCATTGTGCAAATCTCATTATTTCCCATTTTAAGCTCAAGTAAAGAACACACCCATTGCTGAGGATGAGGCAGGATAAATGTCATATTTCTGAGCAAATGGAGGCCTTTAGCAGTTTCAGGAAGACTTAGGTTTATTCCACCTTGACCTTGGAAGACCTGCCTTGACTCTGTTTCTGGAAAATGGACCAGGTTTGGGGGTTGAGGATGATGGATGGGGAAAAAGAACAGTCTGATCTTCCGGTGCTTGGATGCAACTGTCACCATCTGACTGTGATTTTATTCCCCTTGCACATGTCCCAAAGGAAGCTGGCCAAGAAGCAGAAGGAGACACAGAGTGGAGCGCAGAGGGAGATGGGGCCCGTGGCCTCGGCCGACAAACCCACCACCAAGCTCAGCACCGGCCGCAACGACGAAGGCTTCTCTAGCTCACAGGACGTTAACGGATTCAGTAAGTTGAGCCAACTAAGGGGAAGGGGACGTCCGTACCCGCTTGACCCTGGTACCTCTGCTGTTGACCCCTCACAGTGTCAGGTGCTATAGGACATGGAGTCTGGATGCGTCCCTGGGGTGGTCCAGGATGAAGGTGCTCCCTGGCAAAGACATGGGGCCACCCATCCGAAAAAGAGAATTTCAGAACCTCAAAGCAGATGGAAATGAGGGCAAGCCATCTTAACTGCTGCTTGTGTACACAGAGGCAGGTTAAAACTAATAATAGTGGAAAAAAAAAAAAGAAGAAGAAGAAGGAAGACATGGTTGTGCCCTTAAGGAGAAAAATATGCCAAGCTGAACTGAGTGTCTTACAGTTATCAAAACGGTGCTGCACATAAAGTAGATGAGTTACGCGTCATCACTCTCTCCATTTCTCAGCTTATGAAATTGAGGCTCAGACTTCTCCAGAGTCCCATGGCTGATGAGTAACGTATCCAGAACTGGAAGGCATGCCTTCCAAGCCTTGGTCAGTTTCAAGACACAGCTAGTGGTCCAAGTGGCATTTAGTCAAGAGCGACGGTGTCCTCATGCAGAGTTAATACAGGATCCCAAGCTAATTGTAGTGGCTACAATTTCAGGGTTCACCCCATCGAGGAGAACATCAAGACTAGTAAGCTAAAGCTAGTTTAGTTTAGTCTGATCTTGGGGATCAGACTCAAGAGTGCTGACTTTTGCTCTTAACTTTCTGAAAAGCAGTTCTTTTTCTGAATTGCGTAGAAATGCTAGATTCCCCAGCCTCTGCTCCAAAGTGGGGAAAGCAGGAAATCTAAAGGAATATGAGCAGAGACAAATGTTCCCCCTACACTGTGCCAGTGGCAAAGGGAAGAAATCATACTTTGTAAAAATCACTCAGATAAGGTCAGTTTGGGATGACGGGGATCTATGAGGATGAAGAAAGAAAGGAAACAAGTATTTACAGACCACCTTCGTCTGTACCACAGCCTTGTGAGATGCTTAGTATGATTGTTCCCATTTTATAGATGATGTATGCAGAGCTCAGTGTTTGGCTGACCTTCCCACAGTTACATAGCTGCTTCCTGATGGGTCCAGGATCCAAGGGTACCTCAGACCCATGATTCCTAACCTCAAGTGTACCACAGCACCTACCTGAGGCAGTTTTCAAAATCCGCATACCTGAGCCCCACACCTTACCTGCTGAATCCAAATCTCCTGGGGCACGGGGAGTGGGACGGGGACTCAGGATGTGGATTTGTAAAAGCCACGCAGGGGGTCCTTACGGGCACCCTGTTAAGAAGGCTGAACTTTGAAAGAGGCAACAGCAGCTATTTTCAAATATTGACTTGCTACCTTGGGAAAGAGAGATTTTGTTTTAAACCTATAAAGACTGAAAAAAATGGTAAAATGAATACGCATGTAGTCTTTACCTAGATTCACCAGTTGTTCGCATTTTGCAATATTTGCTCTCTCTCTCTCTCTCATATACACACACACACTATATGTATACATACATTTTATATATATATATATGTGTGTGTGTGTGTGTGTATATATATATAAATATAATTTTATGAACCATTTAGAAGTAAGTTTTAGGCATCATGACACTCCCCCTCCAGAGAATTCAGCATGTGTTTCCTGAGGACTAGGACAGCTCCTCAGCATAAACACAATGAAATTATTTTACCCAAGAAACATAACCTTGTTTCAATCTCTGATAGACCAGAGTCCATAGCTGAATTTCCCCCATGGCCCTAAAATGTTCTCTCTAATTGTTACTATCTTTTGATCCAGTATCCAGTCAAGATGCTCACTTTATATTTGGCCACCAAGTCTCCCATCACCTTTCTATCTACAACAGTCCTCCCACCTTTCATTTTCCTTTCGGGATGCCGACATCTTTTAAAAGTCTAGGCCAGTTGTCCACAGAATGTTCCACAGTCCAGATTCGTCTGATTTTTTCCATCATGATCACACTCAGGTTAAATATTTTGGCAAAAATGCTTCACAGGTCACATTGTGTATGTACTTCCCTTTGCATCATTTCAATAGACGCGTGCTATCACTTTGCCCACTCTTGGTGATGCTAAGTTTGAATACTTCTTAAGGTTGAGAAATGGCTTTTAAAGATGAAGCCTAACAGCACATACTGATTACTTCATGAGTCAATATTTAACTTCTGTTTTCCTCAGAGAGCAGAGCAAGTTTGCAGTCTGCCTAAACACAAAGTCAGTTCTTAATCCATTCTCCACCCGGGTGAATTTCTGGGATTCTCACATTCCCTTGGGTCCAGGAAAAGAGGATGCTGACAGAGGGAAGGAGAGGTGGAAAAGAGGATAGCAAGGAACTGGGCTTGGTTTGTCCTTAAAGGCGCATCCTGAGCACCGCCCCACCCCAAGCCTTTGGCCGTGTTAACTTGTCACTGACTCTCCTGCTTTTGTCCTGAGGCAGGGAAGTTCATTAGCAAGTCTAGCTGATGGCACTGCTGGCCAAGTGGTACCTATTCACCCAAACCTCTCCTGTCCAGGCCAGGCTCTTGTGCACCTTTTTTTCCATTTCTGTGTTTGTAAAAATGTCCTGGGAGGACTCTGAATGCCAAAGAGATATGGTCAAAGACACATGACAAACATCATGATCCCAAAATTGTAGGTATTTGATCTTCAGCTTTCTGACTTCAAATGAAAACCTGGGTAACACCAATTTCTTGGATTTCAAGGGGAAACATCACCTCCATTTTCCCCGTGGGCTAAAACTTAGACTCTTAAGATAAAAGCGCCCAAGACTGAGGTAGATTGGCCAGCCAGAGAGGAAGAAGCAGCATATCCAGTAAAATCTAATCAGTTGTTTTAAAGTCCAGACACCGTCATTCCAAGATTGATATATGTGTGTTTTACATTTACATACACACATATACATGCACACAGACATAACACGCGTACCCAGACATGTGTATATGTATATTGTATGTACATTCATTTTAATGATATTGCTTTTGAAAAGATGGAAAAAATTCAATTGACGTTATACTCTATTAAGAAATTTTGCATTTGTTTGAATCAGTAAATATTTTAGGATTCTGTCTGTGCATCTGGTGTCCTCAGGCTAGAGCCACAGACATGCTCTGGGGTTCTTTTGAATGCCCTGGAATGCATCAGGTACCTTTTAAAATGCTCTATGGAATCACTGGGGTGTGATTTGAGGGGAAAAAAACGTAAGTAATGCTTACGCTGGAGATGTAGAAATTGCTTCTGCAATCACCCTGATGTATGTAAAATTGAATCTATTTTCGTGGCATTAGGGAAGTGACTGTCTGGCTTCTGCATCGGGTCTTTAGGAGGGCCTGAGCTTATTTGCAAATGTTGAAGAAGCATTGCTAGAGGCAGAGCACAAGAATAGATGTCACATTGGAAAAGATTACAGAAAAACCTGCCCTGAGCAATTATTTCATTATTGAACAGGTGGGCCCTGGCCTAATTCAACCTTTGCATCCAACTGTGTGGGTTTGTCTTCCTGGGTTTTCGATTCCAAGTGACTGCTAAGTTCTGCAACGTCCATTCCATCAAGCCTCCCAATTTTGTACAGGACCAGTGACCTCTGGGATGCAGGGGTGAGGGGGCTCTGTGAGGTATGGACTGTTGCTCTGGAGTGCTGTGGCATTCTGGAAAAAGGAGCGCCTGTCAGCAGTGTGCATTGTTTTCAGTTGAAAGAAATGCTGGCTTTTATTAAGTAATCTGATTTTGACCTTACTGCCTTGTGTACCTGCTTGTTATTTTTTTCTGAGACCTTTTGCTCCCTGGGATCATTTTCTGGGTCTTTCTGCTGCTGCTTTCTTTTTACATTCCTGCTTAACTCTTCTTTATGTCTTTTGTTCATAGTCTCATCCTCTCCTTGTTTTAGTCCAAATCAAAATGCTTCAGGACAAATTGCTGTTGAATTCTATGATACGGGGCTTGGCTGTCTACCCTTCATGTAATAGCGTTTGGCAGACTCACTTGCCCATTGGGTACGGTTAGTAAACTCCATCTTCACTTTTTTGCTTCCACTCTATTCAGTGGTTTCATGTCTGGTGGGTGAAGGAGCATCACATGCCGGGCCGTCAAGCTCTCTGCTAAATAAAGAAGCAGGCACTGTTGAGGGCTTGGAGGTGAGATTTAGTGGCCATTTTCTTGGTGCTTAGTACGTGCCTGTCCCTGTCCTGAGTCCTGAACACAGTTTGGGGAGGGGTGTAATTACAAAAATGAATAAAACAGGGCATTGTCTCAAAAATAATAAATGTTCCTACTTTTAAGTTTTTCATAGTTTACAAAAGTCCTTTTGCAAAAACCTGGAGCCATAGATCCTTATTCCTGCACCATGGAAGAGCTGGTAGGGTTCTTACTACCCCCATTCTACAGATGAGGAAACTGAGGTTCAGAGAGACTCCATGCTGCAAATCACACAGGCATTTGCAGAGTCATAATAAGGATCTGTCTCTCCTGACATCAGTTAGGTTTTATCCACTTAGTTCTTCAAAGAATTTAGAAAAACATCCATAAAAGTACCTACAGTAAAACAGCTGTATGAGAATTAAATAATCAGGATCAGGAAAACATAAATGAAGACAAGAGGGTCAAGACCAGGTTATTTTCAAATAT